>NC_049911.1:34632955-35238038 GCF_001411555.2 Juglans regia | reverse complement strand
ACATGAATCTATAACAGCAATGTTGCCAAGAGATGTAGTTAATTTTGATGCAGTTGACTACAGATCTCACTTAGAATGCAAATATACTATGCAGATCTTTGGAAAACCTGAGCTTTTTTTGTAGGAATACCAAAAGATTCCTCACTTCACATATCACAATGGCAATGAGGATTTCATGTAACCCACCCCAAGTGGGCTGGTGATGCAAGAATTTTCACCTAACGTCTAGTTGGACTTAATACTTGGTAAGTTAGTTATCTGTTCTTTACTTTTTATCTAATGGTCTTCTTTGATGAAAAGATCTCATCCAAGAAGACAAAATAAATCAACTTGATTATAGTCTAAAGTGTCAGAGTACATGATAATTGGCAGCCAATGGCAGTAGTTCTAGGTGTGCAATTATGCTAATTCAAATTAATTATATGTTCTTCTACAGTATTAGGAAGTATTGCAATATACAAGATACAAAGCTTTCAGCAAATATCAAGCCAACGTTGTAACTAGCAGGGGCCAAGATCTCCTATAAATTAAAACTTAGCCTGGCATGGATCTAGGGACATGGCTCAGCTACAAGTTCGACACCAACACCAACACCAACAGAAGCTTAAAGCAGTAATAAATATAGGAATTCTGATGTAAAAGCTGCCTGATATCTTACATGGAACGAACTGCTGAAACATCAACTGGTGGACCACCTTCTATTGTATTAATAATCTCTAAAATGACAGGTGCAGGATCACCCTTATACAATTGAAGGGCTTGCCTGAAAACCATTGGAAGGGAAACAAATATGAAGACCATCTACATTTCCACTTGATAATGAGAGAGAACATGTATCTCATTAATTTATTAAGCAACTCATCTAAAATATTACTGGGATTTTACATACTTAAACTTCACACGAGCTTGTGCATAACGCTCCATCCGAATTAAAGCATGTCCCCATGCATTCCAGACAGGAACAACATCAATCTGTCAGAAGCCCCAAATATTAAACTCAATATCACCATTGATCAGCAACATTGATTACAAAAATGTCTACGCATTATGTTTACCTTACACTTTTTGCAAGTATACACAGCCATGCTGTATCGCTCCTCTACAATTAACCTGTCACGGAGATGTGCAGATGACTCCTTATCAGCAATGTCATCAAGAGAAGCAGCAATTCCTGATCCCAAGAGGCTTTGAAGCAGCTCAGAACGTCCAAGCCAGATTTCTACCAGTGTAAGAAGTTCAGATAACTCATCCGTAGACTGGCTACCCACACTGGAGCTACCAGCATCAGAAGATGCATCATCAGCATCCCTACTTCTTTCAGAATTACTAGACATGTCACTACTCCCTGTAAGCTTTCTCAGCAAGGATTTACAATAGAGTAGTCCCTGGCATGCAACACAGCAAATATATCTCAAGCATTAAAAACTAAACATGTAAAGGAAATTGGATAACAAGGCCATATGGCCATCAGTAATGAAAGAAAAAATGCATGTCCTTGCCTACTTTAACTTTTGGTTTCTAATGACTGCACATAACACAATCATATGAAAAATCGATTGCTTCTCCTGACATGCATTCTAAGGGCTAGGCAAATGTAATACCTGTACAATGGTCTCTGTGGCATGATATGCTCGACCAATTGTTTCCATGGATGCATTCTCAGGCAACTGTTGGGAGCTCAACACATTCTTCATCTGATTGATACACAAGTCCATGGCACTTTTGGCAGACACCGACTCATCAGAACACAGAGAAAGCAGTGCCTAGAAATAAAACACCCAAACCTTCAACAGACTCAGAGCAGCAGCATAAAAAAAAATTATTCTACGCACAAGTCACAAATCTAAAAGAAATTATAATAAAGACTTTTGAAACAACATATGCATAAACTCCAAGGCCAAAAGTGGCCACTTACTACATTACATATACGAGTTGTATTGCTTTCAAAGGAAAAATTTATCAACATATCTAAATTTTCAACAGATACATAATCTGCAACTTCTCATAACTCTGGTCTCTATTTTTCTTTTAATAACTACAACTTCTCATAATTCTCTTCTAGGATATCTAGGATCTAAATTCTGGTTTTAAAAAAAACTCGTGATGTAAGCAAAAACTTGTGTGATTAACCCAAAATTGCACTTGCACAACCTCACATACCAACAATTACGCCATCTTTGTTTGCTAGTTTGTGTTGCACCAATAGTATAAAACAAGCACTTAATACTACACTCCACACTCGAGCATGGTGAGGCCCTGAGATGAACTCCAAGATTGGACCAGTAACAAGTGTTCCTCTTTGAGCTTGAGACAAACAATCTCCACTCACAATGAGTCATAGGCACCAACAATCATTCTCTCTTATTTCGACCAACACTTGTCCCATTCTAGGTTCATAGTAATTGGCTACCCTACCTACAGCAGTACCAGTACTCAAATGGTGATTTTTTATAATTTTTTATAGGAAAAATTAGAATTTTATTAATAGAAGAGAGTAAGCAAAACCCAAGTACACAGAGTCATTTAATATAATTTACACAGTGCTGAGCTTCCAACATATGAACAAGACATATTTCAGCTGTTTCACTAGAATACCTTAAAGAGAGTAATGTCAGGGGCACTTTCATATCTGTGAGATGCACGAATAGCTTCATCCTTAACAGCATCACCTGTCAGCATCCATTCCTCAGCAATTGAAACTGAGGGGAGCCGTTCTTGCCCATCTCCAGGATATGATGAAACACGATCCTCTTGAATTCCAGTCATAGCCTCCCAAGCAACCCTTTCAGATGAAGTCAAACCAGAACTCTTTCTTTTCCGATAAACATCTTTTGGAGCAGCCTTGTCTCCAGTATTTCGTGGAGCCCAAGAAAAAGCTCTGCGAGCCTCTTTTTGCAAGTTACTTAGACTGCTGGTGAAAGATGACCGTGCAGGAATACCTGCTCTTGTTTTCTGCCTTGGTCTTGTTCCAGAAACAGATATCCGATGTTCTCTAGGTTGGGAGCTAATACTGACAGTAATAGCTTTTGCTGCATATGCAATAACTATGTTGTTGTCTCTCAATGACGGAAATTCTTTAAGGATCTGTAGACAAATATAATCCAAACATAATGTTCATGATGTCAATACCCAAACATAGGAAGATTGTTTTTTTAAGAAGGCGTGATCAATGGGCGTCCAAAATGATTTATTAATTTTTAAGAAAAATGCATGTTAGTTTAAGCATCTAAAACGTTCTCCTGCAGTACCAGGGCCGCAGATTGCAGTTGTTTCCTCATCAGAAGCACCTCCAGTATCAAATGAGGGTGTTCATGTAGTGAAGAACATCTTTGCTGCCATGGCAAAGGCAAGGCAGCCAAAACACGAAGACCTAAGGCCCAGGAGTTAAGCCGTGAAACCTCAACATCTGAGAGATTTCCTTCTCTTCGCTTGAGAAAGAAGTGAACCTTTGAAAAGGCAGAAAGAAAGTCATAATTAAAACACCCATTAAGACAACGAGTGTAATCGAATCACATCTCCAAGAAAGAGGACAAGTAATTACAAGAAGTTGCTTTGACCGTAAATTAGGTAACAACTGCATTGCACCCATGGCAACTGGTAGAGCATCATCTGAGTCACGTAATGAAGAAAGAAACCGTGAAGCTTCTGCTGGACCTCCACCATTGAGAGGATCAGCTGTGAGAAGTTTCACAAGTTGCCGGCCCTGCAGTTCTCTCCGCAAATCTATAGATAATCCTGCACTTTCTGCCACTTCTAATGCAGCAGAAACAGCTCCTTTTCCCGCTAATCTAAGTGCTAAGCCCTCAGGATCTTCCTTACATTCTGCTTCAACCTGAAAATAAAGAGCATTGCGGAGAAATAATTCCTAGCAGCAAATCGACTTAGAGTACTTTTTCTATGCGAAGCTTTTTATCTTAATCCAGATATAGGACAGAATAAAAACCTCTTGCCAGCTACTATAATGATCATCTGCACTTAATATGTGGCTGTACCTCTGCAAAGCTTGTTTCATTTGCAAGACCTAAGCAGCTAAAAAAATTATGTCATCAAGGAAAAATAATAGACTAAAGCAGAGTTACAAATTCAACAATACAAAGGAAATATGTCAAGCTTCAAACAAAAGAATCAACACATCAAATTACAACAAAAATATAATGAAGCAAAACAATTAATAAAACCAGCACCTCATTTCTAAGTGGATCACTATGTGGCAGGTGACAGCTGCACATTGTCAGAACATCCAAAGCAGCATCAAGTTCCCATCTGTGCATATACCTGGAATAAAATGTGAGTTTAAATATTACAGCCTACAGGTATAAGCATACCAATATTCCCCATAAACATCAATAAAACGTATATAGCTCCATTTTCTATTTTGATAAGAAATATTTATTAATAAGTGATGTATAGCTAGCTCCTCCATTAATGGCGCTGAACAAAAGATATTGTAAGATTGAAAAATAATGAGAAGGGCTATGATGATTGAAAGACGTGGTTAAATATCACAGTAAAAAAAAAGGACTAGAAGCTGACAAAAGAAAAAAGGATTAATACTTCTAAATTTTTCTTATGGTGATCAGACAATGGACGTGCAGTTTATGTTATCCACCCAAAAGCTTTTTAACTGTCAGGAAGTGGACTAAATACCTCTCCCTCGCCCAAAACTGCAAATCGACATGAGGAAAAGGAAACACTAGAAATAAAAACTTGAAACTACTGGGGTTCCAAACCCAGGGTTCAACCATGACCTTTAAAAGAACCAAGTGGACCAACAATTCATATAAAGCAAATACTAACATTGTAACAATTTTAAAATCGTAGATATCAGATAGCATGGACTAACAAGGAGAAGAAAAAACTGCTTCACATTTGGGGAAAAGAAGAATCAAAGGAGAAGCTGGTCATAAAAAAATATTGTGTCTCAAGTATCAGCAAGCATTCACTTAATATGAAAAAAGTATAAGCAAGCATTTGCCAGTATCAAAATAACTAAAAATGCCCACACATACTTGAGGGCAAGTTTAGCAGCCAGCTGCTTATCTTTCAACCGCAGGCAATACTGCCAGCTATTGCTCCAGATGTTATGGCTGCCATACCCTTGAGGTTGTCCAGAGATTGAATTATTCTCTTCCCCACGCTCGATGAGTAGCTGAAGTAACCGGTCTGATACTCCATTACTTAGAAAGCGATCCGAAAGTGCAAGAGCATCCATTAATTTTCCTTCATCAATCAACCTATTAGAAGGAAGAAAGTGTGCAAAAAATATTAAGTCGTGGGGAGAAAATAAGAACTGCAAACCACTAAAACCTAAAACTTTCAAAACATGAAGAAAATGGCCCACTAAACCTTTCAAAACAAAACCCCAGAAAGAAAAAGAGAAGGGAAAATAGTGGTGATGAAAACTTAGTAAGATAGGCACTGATTCTGTTAATGTTGTCATGTGTTGAAACATGTTTTCTGACCAATACGCCATTAGAAAACGGGAAACTTCTTCCTAAAAACTTCTTAAAGTCTTAAATGCAATTCACAATTTATATAGAGAAAACTGTTACTGGTTAAGATTCAGTACATCTGTCTTTGTTCCTTTTTTTTTTCTTCCATCTCAAGAACCATTTACAATTCTTATTAATCCTTCTTATACAAGTTACAAACTTACCAGATACACAGCTGAACAAGAAAGTGACAAAAACAAGCCCCATGGTGATAACAATTCAAACCAGGATAATTGGATGTGGCAACTCAAAAAATTGGAAGTACTGATCCAAAAAAAATTATGTTTCAATCATATAAAACATGAAAACAAAGATGACTAAAGAATACAACCGAGAAAACTAAACAAGTTAACCAGTGATTTATATTAAGGGATACTGACGCGAGAGACGATAAGCAGTGATACCGTTCAATGGCTTTTGCATAGGGTTCTTCATTCTCCCAATCAAAAGAAAGGAAAACTGTGGCATCAAGTTCATCAACCTCAGATTTCAAGGAATCGTGCCAAGGATCAAGAGCCGAAACCCCTTGACTGCTGGGGTCTTGCAAAGCTGCTGAAATATTACTGCTGTTAATAGCGTCATCCATTTCTGACTCTGTATCATTGTCTTGCTCCCGGAGTCTTTTAATAGCATATCTTGATTCAGGTTTAAGCTTGGCATCATCAGCTCTTTCCTTTGTTGCGACAGCAAATTCTGAGACTCGATGAAGGTTAGTTTGCATTTGTATCCATCGATTTAAAGTTGGGAACCTGTACAGCAAAACACAAGGTTAAACTTGAAAACCATAATGTAAATCAGCTTCATGTGAAAAATACTCCTTGGGGAAGTATCTTACCGCTCAGATTGATCAAGCGCGAATTCATAAAACAACCTGTCAGCATCAGGTGCCTGAAGAAATCCATCATTGAAGGAGCCTGATATAGAAGAGTCACTGCCAGAGTACAATATACTGCTCCCAAAAACACAAGCTAAGACAGCCCTCACTGGAGATATTTTAACCAAATGTTTTACTACATCCAACTGGAGAGGGTATAGTGGGATTCCAGGTGTTGCTGAGGAACGGGTGTAACTATTAGGTTTAGCTTCTTTAGAACTGGGGGAGAGTACTTTATTTTCAGAGTCACTCTGAGAGCAGGTAGGAATGACAGGAATGCATGCCCATCCATGCCCAGATCGTGGAGGATAAACTGGAGGTACACATGCAGAGATCACTTCATGCACAAAATCAGCACCCATAATTTCAGCAACCTTTCCGGCTGCATCGGTGCTACCTCGGTCAAAGACCAGACGAGTTAAAAGCTGCAAGATACAATAATGATACACGAACATATTTATGATCCTGTCGGAAAGGAAGATATGCTTACTCCGTAAAGCATTAACTTGTAATTGAGGCTTGCTGAAAACTTGTATTGTACTTTAGAACCCTAGTTCCTACATCTCCTTGATAAAGTTCAAGCCAGACTGATCATTTATATATAGTCATCTATGGGGCATTTGGCGGTAGCATTTCAACAGTAGTATAACATAGAAAGAAATAAATGCAGATACCTTCTGTAGTTAAAAGATACTATTATTTCCAGATTAATGTAACTAATAGTAAACTCTATTTGACTAACGGTTATATTTAAGCAACATGTTAATCATATTTATTGGGAACATTAAGCTCAACCTATCATTCAATAAGAAAAGGGGACATTTTCCCACATATATCTCTATCATCATTATTTTTTATAAGCCAATCATGGGTTTTAGAGAAAAATGTAATCCAATAACTTTGGAGCACATCTCCATGGACTGAAAAAAATCTCTACCATCATTATTCAAAACCAAATTCCTCGCAATTATGTTTTCTTGATCATTATTCATGACATGGAAAAATTTCATCAATAGGCGTAGATGCAACTCATAAAATATACACAATAAGCTATTCAACAGGTATGAATCAAATAATTGTAATTTCTTTTGCATGCTTTGCCATTCCTCATCACATAAACATATTGTAAAATCATGTATCTTGACTAGTGTTTACACAAGGTACTGTTGGACAAACACACATGGGATAAATTCCCCAATCCTAAAGTGATGTGGTAAATTTGTGGTCTCAAAACATGCTAATGATGTATTTTTCATCTAAATTATTTCTCCCTAATATTTTTTAGAACTCCAAATTTATTCTATACGATTCTTCTTAGTAGTAAATAACTATATGGACTCTGGAAGCATTAGCATTTTTTCAAAAAATTGCCCTACAATGAAATTGAAAGGAGAAATACTTGAAAGCAAACAAAAAAGGATAATCTTCAATATAGAAAATAAAATATCTTACATCCTTAGGCCATTCAAACACAAGCGAGAAGAAGTTGAAATCATGAGTTGTATCAGTCCCATCAACTATGTCACCAATTGCAGCAATATGGAGAATAAATTGAGAAAGATACGTTGTGGGCTTGGTACTTAATGGACCAAATAATCTCTTCCCAGAATCTTTCGTGTCATAATCAACAGGCTGTGCACCAGTTTCCGCAGCCATTGAGCTTAAGGGTATTTGTTTGGCAGATCTTAACCCAAGCCCAAGAACCCCATCCTTGTCAAAATTGGAGAGAGCCTTTCGATCAGAATGTGGGCCTTCCCCTTGAGGGAAATTGAGTTCTGTTTCTTCATCAGCAACAGCTCTTGCAAGATTATGAAGCTTACCTACAATTTTACAGGATAAAAACACATTAAACAACTCTGAAAAAATGGAAGTCCAAAAAGAAGTATAGAGAGTCTGTAACATAAACTCCCAAAAGAGAAGTAAAAAGAAAAGTACCACTTAAAAACTGACGCTTGCCCCTGTGAGCATCTTCAATCATCTGATGTAGCATAGCAAGAGCACGTTCCCTTTGTCCCTGTCGGTGGGTCTCCTTAGAAGAAGAGATGATTATTTCCCCAGATAACAAGGCCTGAAGTGTAGGAGGGTTATCCTGGAGTAGACCATAGAACAGGATCAATAGCCACATATTATCTTCTTGTAGACCGTTCTTTAAAATTTTTATGAGACAACTAACAGCTCAAATTTTTTAAGAAGCCCCCACTCCATGGACTCATTACCACACCAAAATTAGATGGGTTAACAATAACTCCATACCCAACCATATAAATATATAAGATTGTACCTGTTCCAAGAACTCAAGTAAACGCTTGAGGACCCGCCGTGAAACAGAAATCACTCCAACTTCAAGGATTTGATCCCAGTAAGTGGATCCCATCTTTGGAGAACCTCCAGGATATATCTCAGATAACATAACTTGTGCCTGCATATGATACAAGTTAATGAATAATGTATAACCATACCACAGGGCAACATCTCACTAGGAGGATGGAAGGAAACTGTGGCTAAAAAATTCAAAACATGAAGCAAAAGAAAATCATTCTGAAAAATTATTGATACACTGGGGAACTGATAAAGCTGAGGATGTAGCAAATGCAGTTGATCCAAAAGTATTGTGTTCTCTACAGGTAAAAAAAGTCATTACGGACAAATGATAACAATGAAGGTAGGTCATTTTCTTTCTAAAGCAAATTTTCTTGCATATCACTTCCACATCAAGAATTGAAAGATGGCATCTTCAAAAGTTTATGAAATAGGCTGTGTAAGAAAATTAGTAACACTGAAGGTAAAGAAAACTTTGGTATCATTTAATATGAGTCACTAAGTACTTAGAAAAAAGGATTTCCACTATATCTTCCACAACAGTAACATAAAAAACTAAATATGATACTGGTGTCATTGCCATTACATTTTAAAAAAATAGTGAAAATTCCTTAACATTTTCAAGATCTCTCCTTTCTTATTTGCTGGGGAACTAGAAAATTTAAATATTGTTAAAAAACCAGTATAAAATTGTTAAAAGAAAAGGAGATGTCACTCATTTGACTACAGCCACACCAAAGAAGAACATTATATTTGTAGTGGATAAGTAACCAATACCTGATTCAAAAGTGTTTGTGACATCTTTGCTGACCTCGCAGAAGTAGCGGCAACGTCAATACAAAGGAGAATCTGGAGAATATGTAATATTCACTATTTACCGAAATGGAGAATAGGGGAACAGAGAATTAATAATGTGGGCACTTACTGAAGCCAAAGGACCTAATTGCGAGCGCAAAGAAGCAAAATCTAGATCTTGTACTGCACTGTCATCAGCACGCGACACTACATTGTCTACCTGGAAAAAAATAAATTAAACAAAACAAAAAGATCCCCTTTTGTAATGGACAGAAAAATTATAGGCAAAAATCACAAGTTCCCAAGTTAACAGAAAATTGCAATGAAAACAAGATTTATTCAGAAGCAAGTATGAGTACTAAACATAAAGACATCAAATATCACAACACAAAATCTTCTGGGCAATATTTGAACTATATACTCATCAAAATGTTTGGAGCAGCATGGTGTTCTGAACTTCTTACCGCCTCAAAGATTAAAGGACCAGAGTTAAAATGATGGATGAAAGATACTCAACATGGAGTACAGACTGAATTTTTACTAACGAAATTATAAAATGCAAGATTTTTTTTTATAAGTTCCTTGACATAACACGTTTCTTCTGCTTTCTTTTTCCTTGTTTTCTTAGGTTTATGGGCAAGAATAACATTTTTGATACCAAGACCTGAGTGCTAGACGGTGAAATAAATCAAATTAAATCCCTAGTTGGCATGATCATCCTCCGAGATTTTAAGGCTGCATCATCTTCATTATGCTTGATGTACAACGACAAAATTTCCCTCAACTTAAAAGCCACTGCTTCACCAAAGAACCATCAAAGCTAGGGAATAACAACCCAGAAATTGCATCTTTTGCTTCTTCAGTCACAACCTTTCCGCCAAAACCAACTATTTTTTTTTTTTCGACAAATACATAAAGAAGCCTAAAATTTCACCTGAAATTTTCTTTGAGAAAACCCAACATTTTAAGACAAACCTCAAACCAGGCCTACAACTAGAACTGATACTGCAGACCAGAATCCTATACTGTTAGAGGATGACCTGAATCTTCTTCTTTTTTCAGTGAGGTAAGTTTTATTAAAAACCATGAAAATAAATTACACGGTACACAGGCATCAAAAGCTCCCAGTTTGAGAAAGTAAAAAGAGCCAGAAAATTCAAGAAACAAGATTGTTTGGGTGTCAAGAACCCTTTGGGATTTTTCATATTTTAGACAATTTTTTTACCAAACCCTCTATGGTGCAAAAACTCACTGGTCAGATGGATTTCCAAAAACAGCCAAAAGATCAAATAAAACTCTCCCAGATAAAAAATAATATTTTAAAAAAAACGAATAGAAAAATAACAAAAATAATTGAACAAGAATGGAGGAACCACCCCATGGTGGCCAGAACTCAGCCACTACTTGTGGCCCAATCTAGTCCACCCTGTGGTCACCATGAGGTGGATGTTCTTCTTTAAAAAAAAAGTCTTTTAATTACTTATTACACCGTTCATAAAAACTCCACTAAAAAACTTTTCCATCCAAACATATTCTCAATGGGTCTCACCACTTCCACAAAACTTAATTAGAAATTCCTTTCAAAAAGCTTTCACAACTATTAATGAAATTTTTAAAAACTTCAAACCTACCCTACAAAGATGGGATACCAGAAACTCATGCTCCTTGTCACTTACGTTCTCCTAGGAAATTCCATGTAACCATGCCTCATGCCCCATGTTCAATAATAATAGAAACTACTATATACCCTTCTATTTAGTCTAAGATGGGACTGCTTAGACGACTCTAAGACAAATGTAACAATCAATCACGAACTCTAATTTGTAAACTAAAACGTCATATTAGAAGTCACAGGACCCAAATTTTCAGTGTTTGGCAAATCCAGTCCATGGCTGCAGTGTCAATAATATGCTCTAACTTCCAACCAAGGGAGGCACCATCAAACCCTTCATCTAGAGCCGCGAATGTGATCAACACGTTAGATACTATTAAAGCCTCTAACGCATACATATATGGCTCAAATGAAGTAGAGTAGTAGGCATAGACTAGTTAAAGTAGAAAAGCAAAAGAAAGAGCTGCCGGTGGCCAACTCGAATCGAATAAACAATTTTATTGAGATGCTCCCAGTTGATGGCTCAATCCCTACCGATCAAAATAAGATTAGGAGTCATGTCGTGCAGTTCATTACGGAATTGTTATCTGAACAGTTTGCTTGGAGGCCCAAACTGGATGACCTAACTCTCGAGTCCATGTGGGGAGGAGTCCACGAGGCTTGAAAGGCATTTTAAGGAGACAAAGGTTCTCAAAGTCTTTTTTTTTTTATCGGTAAACAAATTTTTATTGATCAAAAGAGAGACAGAGAATGCCCAAGTATACGGGACATATACATGAACAAGTTTATGTCTAGCTTAGAGATACAAGGAAATCATGAAAAGATCTGCCATGAAAATCAATTACAATCGACCAATGGAGTAAAGTATTGAAAAACAAAATTCTAAGCTCTTCACTTCCATTGATCTCTCTTGGTCTTCAAAGCATCTTGCATTCCGCTCCCTCCAAATGCACCACCATAGACAAATAGGTAACATCTTCCATATGGATGCAATTTGAGAGTTGCCCCTAATACCTCTCCATGAGGCTAAAAAATCACATATCCTTTCCGGTATCACCCACGCTAACCCCAACCGTGCTAAGACTTCGGTCCATAAGGTCATGGCAATCTCACAATGTAGTAATAGATGGTCAGTGGACTCACCACTTTTCTTACACATGTAACACCAATTCATAGCTATAATGCCACGTTTCCTTAGGTTATCTATAGTAAGAATCTTCCTAAAAGAGGCTGCCCATACAAAAAAAGCTGCCTTTAGAGGTGTCTTTGTCTTCCAAATACTCTTCCTTGGGAACGGGACTGAGTTGTGCATGTTTAAGGAATGATAGAAAGAACGGGTCATAAAAACTCCCTTCTTAGAGGGACGCCAATATATCTTGTCTTCACCTTCCCTTGACACGCGAGTGGAGTACACAAGGTCAAAAAAGGCCGAAATGTCATCCATCTCCCAATCTTGTGCATCTCTATGGAAAGTGAGGTTCCATTGGGAAGAGCCATTGGAAAAGATAATTAAATCTGTGATAGATGCTTCTTTCCTTCTTGCTAAGCTATAAACTTGTGGATAAACATCCTTGAGTGCCCGATCACCACACCATAAGTCATGCCAAAATTTTCCCTTAACTTCGTTGCCTACTTTGAAGCAAGTATGTGCTACATAGATGTCCCACCCTCTTCTAATATGTTTCCAAAACCCAACTCTATGAGGTCCACTCACCTCATTAGAACACCACCCTCCTCATGATTCCCCGTGCTTCAAAGCAATGACAGTTCGCCACAAGGCCTCCCGTTCTTGGTGATATCTCCATAACCATTTGCCAAGCAAGGCTTGGTTGAAAGATCTCAAATTCCATATACCCAAGCCTCTTTCTTTGATGGGGGAGCAGATTGTGGCCCATTTCATCAAATGAAATTTAAACTCATCTTTGATCCCTCCCTAAAGGAAATCACGTTGAATTTTCTCCATGCGATGAGCCACCTTAGCAGGGAGCGGAAATAATGAGGAAATATGTTGGTAAGTTAGAGAGAGTGCTTTTTATGAGAGTTACCCAACCCCCTTTGGATAAGTACATCATCTTCCAACCAGCTAGTTTCCTCTCCATTTTTTCTATTTACATCATCCCATATAGATTTCGATTTGAACGCCACACCCAGCAGAATGTCGAGATATTTCATGGGCAACTGCGTTATCTTGCACTCCAAGATGGACGCCAAACTCTCCACATTGGGTACATGTCCCACTGGCACTACCTCTGATTTAGCCAAATTGACCTTCAAGCCTAACACGGCTTCAAAGCATAATAAAAGAGCCCTCAAAGCTCGAACTAGCTCATGTCTAGCCTCACAAAAGATTAGTGAATCATCAGCAAACAATAGGTGAGAAATGTTAAGCGAACCTGAACTTGCCTCTCCCATTGAGAATCCTGATATGAACCCTCCCTCTACCGCCCCTGAAATCATCATGCTAAAAGCTTCCATCACAAAAACAAAGAGAAGAGGAGAAAGAGGGTCTCCTTGTTGCAAACCTCGGGAGATTTTGAAAAAATCTTTGGACGTACCATTCACCAATACAGAGAAACATGCCAAAGAAATACAATGAAGGATCCAGGAACACCATTTAGAGCCAAAGCTGCATCTCTCCAGCATGTAAATTAAGAAACTCCAATTGACGTGATCGTAAACTTTCTCCATGTCTAACTTACATAGGAGTCCCGGCTCTCCCAATTTAATACCGACTCTCTAGACATTCGTTAGCTATAAGTACCGAGTCAAGGATTTGCCTACCTTGAACAAAGGCATTTTGAGGCTTCAAGATCAAACTTTCCATCACCTTACTCAATTTGTTCGCCAAAACTTTGGATAAATTTTTGTATAGCCCACTCACCAAACTAATCTACAACACCGGGCTTTTTGGGAATGAGTGCTGAGAAAGTAGCATTAAGACTCTTCTCGAACCGCCCGCTTCCATGAAATTCATGGAAAACCTCCATGATATCATCTTTAAGTACATCCCAACAAGTCTGAACAAAAAAAGCCATGGAGAAGCCATCGGGACCTGGAGCTTTATCACCCGCTATACCCTTGATCACCGACCTGACCTCTACCTCCTCAAAAAGCCTTTCGAGTCATTCCGCAACCTGCAGGTCAAGAACATCAAACACCAACCCGTCAAGTCTCGGCCTCCACTCAAATTGTTCCGAAAACAACTTATCATAGTAATTGACAATGTGGTCTAAGATCTCGATATAGTTGGATGAGACCGCCCCATCTATCAACAGAGTATCTATAACATTGTTCCACCTATGTGAGTTGGCCACTTCATGAAAAAACTTGGTGCATCTATCCCCTTCCTTCAATCATAAAGCTCGTGATTTTTGACCCCACGATATTTCTTCCGAAAGAGACAGTCATTCAATGTCCACTAGCACTTGGGATTTGCGGGCCCGCTCGGATTCAGAAAAAAACCTCTCCTCTTCTACACCCTCTAAGTCCTTAAGCTCCTCCATTAGAACAAATTTCTGGCTTTCCACATTACCAAACTCTTGTGTATTCCACTCCTTCAAGTCCTTTTTCAAAGACTTTAATTTGCAAGCCATCATATAGCTAGCATTACCATGGAAATGGTAAGAAGACCACCATTGTCTTATTCTGTCCAGAAAACCCTTTGACTTGGCATCCTTCAAGTGAAACACGACAGTCTAGCATACTGGACCATTTCCAATTCAAAACTAGACCAAAACCAAGCAAGGTTGATGTTGTACCTGATATGTTGGTGTCTGGATCAAATGTGTCGCCTTCTTATGCAGAGGACCATAGGGATTGCACTCAAGAGTTAGAAATTGGAACAAATTGGGAGAAGAAAGTTGTCAGTCTCTTGCAAAATCATTTTGGTTATTCATCTCTAAAGAATTTCCAAAAGGAAGCATTGGCTGCCTAGTTTGCTCACCAAGATTGCCTTGTTCTTGCTACAATAGGGTCTGGTAAGATGGTGGCTATGGCTTCTTGACGTTGCTGGTGGTATATTGTTTGGAAGGAAGATGCCTTCCATGAAACGTATTGTCATTGAATCGAAGATATTCGAAGTGAGTAGAGAGGGACGTGAGGTGCTTCTTACAGAGAAAGGTTGGAAGGTTGTGAAAAGTTTGAGCTTGGGTGTAGATTCTATACGATGGTTTTCGAGAACTCTGGAGGGATGTGCGAAAACTGAAAGCAAGGGGTTTTATTCCGCTCACCGTGAAGGAGGCAAAGCTTTCATTGCACAACGGTGTTCAAACGCTCGCGGCGTTTACATGGCTTTGGTGGAGTACGGTGGGGGAGGCTGTCGCAACTTCATTTTTATCCCGGAGGACAGGGATGGAGCGGGGTGGAGAAATATTGCAGTAGCGTTACAGGAGGCTGGTAGAGAAGGGGGGAAATCTTTCCTTCCACCTCCACCTCGGTCGTACGGGGAGGCTTTGGAGTGGTCTCGAGCCGTGCGAAAACAAGAGAAATCATGTTTTCAAAAGTTAGACGGCAACACTCTTTCGGCAAGTAACCAATACGATGAAAGGAGTTGGCAGTGCATGGTTGGGGCAGAAAGGGTGCTAAAGGAACTAAATGATATGCAGTGGAGGATGAAGGAGATGTCTGACCATTTAGTTAAGTTGATACGCTGCGTTGAAGGAATCTCTGAAGGGGAGTGGTGCATGGGCTCGGGCCCTGTTCCGTTTCAGGGAATGAAAGTGGGAGAGGTTCAGTTCAGTGGGCTTGTAGCCCAAGGCATGGGCGGGTCCAAAGGCAAGGCTAAGGTGGGTAGTTTGGAACTGGGCTTCAGCCCAAGAAGACATATATGACGGGCTTCTCATGGCGCAAGAAGATATTGCACGGTGAAGGCCCATCGGAATCCAGACCCAAGGCACCAACACCGACGAAGTCTCAGACGTCGCCGCCGAAGGCCTTGGAGGTGTCGGCGGTAGCAGGGCCGTCGTCTGAAGCCATATTGGGGCAAAATGGAGCCGAGTCGAGTATTGTTGCTACTGTAGTCATCACAGGACCTACGCAGAACAAGTCGAAGGCAGTCTCTGTCCTAGTTCTGACGACCGCAGCTGTTTTCCCTCCAACAATGGTGGCTGGGCTTACACAGACGATGTCGGATGATAATGAGTAGGTCTTGACGTCGCTCTCTGTAGCATTTATCGACTCGGGACTTGCACAGAACGGGTCGCAAACTTCACAAGAGGCATCTGGAGATGTTTTAGCTTCAAACAGTGGTGTTATGGTGGTATCTGGAGTTGTGGAACAAGATGTGCTTTCTGTGACGGAGCTAGATGGGGTAGATTTGCAGTTAGCTATCTGTGAATAGGAGTGTTTTAACGGGGTGGACGCAGATCCAATACGCATGGTTCCTCCAAATCCAAATTCAGACCAGTTCATCTCGGATTGGGTGTTTAAAAAAGTGGAAGAACTGCAATTTGTTCTTGGGGTGTCTTGTTCGGGATTTGAAGAACAATTCAGGGCTCTTCTTGTTGCCATTGAAGATAGTTGTTCGAAGTCTGCCACTAAGAGAGATAGGGAACTTAAAAGGCTTGAATCCTCTATAAATTATGAAGTGAAGGAGGGGAGTAGCGGAAGGGATAGAATGAAAGGGAGGGGAGTTTCTATTGTCCATGAAACCTAAGATCCTCTCATAGAACATGCGGGGGCTTAATGATCGCAATAAGCGCCTTCGCATTAAATCTTTATTGCAATCGTGGAAGGTTGATGTGGTATGTATTCAAGAAACAAAATTGAAGACCGTTGATAGAAGACTAATTCGCAACTTGTGGGGATGTTTGTATGTAGGTTGGTCTTATTTGCCTTCGGAAGGAGCGGCCGGGGACGTTCTCTTAATGTGGGATAAAATGGTTGTGGAGGTGACTGAGGAATGCATTGAGACTTAATTGATTGCTAATCTTTTTAAAAATGTAGTAGATGGGTGGGAATGGGCTTATGTAGGCATTTATGGCCTAATTCGGATAGTGAGAGGAGAAGACTTTGGGAGGAGTTGGCAGACGTACATTGTCTATGGGACGTGTCGTGGTGTATGGGTGGAGATTTTAACATCACTCGCTTTCCAAGTGAGAGATCAAGCAACTCTCGCATTTCTACAGCTATGGAGGAGTTTTCTGAGTTTATGTTTGATTTGGATCTTATGGATCTTCCCCTTATTGGGGGTGAGTTCACATGGTCCAATAGCAAGGGATGGTCGAGACTTGACAGGTTTATTATTTCTTCTTCTTGGGAAGCTCACTTTCCGGAACTGAGGCAGAAGTGGTTGGCCCAGGTCTGTTCGGATCATTTCCATATCTTGTTAGATTGTGGAGGAGTTCATAGGGGCCGCCAGTATTTCAAGTTCGAAAATATGTGGTTAACAACAGAAGGATTTGGTGAAAAAGTTCGTTCTTGGTGGTCTTCTTACCAGCTCACAGGTACACCTAGCTTCATTCTTGCAGGCAAGCTTAAAGCTTTAAAGCAAGATTTAAAGAGGTGGAACATGGACATCTTTGGCAGTATTGACAACCAAAAGACTACCCTTATGGAGGAATTATAGGAGTTGGAGGGGCAGGTATCGAGGGTAGATACTTCCGAAGAGTCTCTGTTGACTGTTGAGGAAGAATGTGGTGGAGACTCAGCTCGAGAGAGTGTTGTTGATGGAGGAGACCTCGTGGTGACAAAAATCCAGGGCTCTTTGGTTAAAAGAAGAAGATAAATGTACAAAATTCTTCCATAGAGTGGCTAACTCACATAGGCGCAACAACACTATTGAGACACTCAGGACAGGTAAAATAGTTCTCTCTTCCCCTATTGAACTAGAGGATCAAATTGTGAATTACTATGAGAATTTGCTTACGGAACCGGCTAGCTGGAGGCCGAAGCTCGATTTGCCTTTTGAGTCAATTGACATACAGAGTGTGAATTGGCTGGAAAGATCTTTTGAAGAGGATGAGGTGTATAAGGTCATTAGCAGTATGGCTAAAGACAAAGCGCCTGGACCAGATGGTTTTTCGATGGATTTTTTCCAACATTGCTGGGAGATTGTGAAAGGTGATGTAATGCAGATTTTCTTAAATTCCATGCTTTCAAAAAATTTGAGAAATGCCTTAATGCGACGTTCCTAACTCTCATACCGAAGAAACATGGGGCGATGGAAGTGGAGGATTTCCGTCCTATAAGCCTGGTGAGTGGGGTTTACAAAATTATTTCGAAGGTTCTTGCTAATCGGTTAAGCGTGGTGATGGTGCAAATTATTTCAAAACCCCAAAATGCATTTGCTCAGGGGCGGCAAATCCTTGATTCGGTTCTTATTGCCAATGAGTGTTTGGATCATAGGTTGAAGGAGGGCACATCGGGTATCCTATGTAAGCTTGATATGGAGAAAGCATATGACCACGTAAATTGGGATTTCCTCCTATACTCTCTTGGGAGATGCGGTTTTGGTGATAGGTGGATTTCATGGATTCTCCATTGTATTACTACTGCTCGATTCTCAGTGTTAGTTAATGGTACCCATGCAGGCTTCTTTAATAGTTCGCATGGACTGAGGCAAGGGGACCCTTTGTCTCCATTCCTTTTCGTTATTGTCATGGAGGCACTTGGCCGGATGGTGAAGGCTGCGGTTGAGGGTGGTTTCTTTTCTGGATTTTCTGTGGGTAATGAAACAAATGGTTCTATTTGTCAATGGACAGCTTTGCTGTCCATCATCAATCTTCTTTCCTTCTATTCTTCTTTCCTTATTTTATCTTTACTTCCATTACTTAGGCTTGTACAGAATATATAGTTTCCTTATAAGGCTAAGAATGCTAGAATCACTCCGCTCAGTCCATGTGGAATTACTTCCGTTATTTTTCAAAGGACTTGCGGGCTCATCGCTCCGCTCAGTCCATGTGGAATTACTTGAAGAAGGTTTATCATCAAGATAATGATGCTCGTCGCTTTCAGTTGGAACATGCGATTGCCATGTTTTAACACGGTAGTCTTTCCATCCAAGACTACTACTCGGCATTTTTGACTCTGTGGCATGAATATACTGATTTGGTTATAGCGGATGTTCCTGTTGCCGCACTTTCGACTATTCAGAAGCTTCATGCAACTAGCCAGCCTGATCAGTTTCTGATGAAACTACGCCCAGAATATGAATCTGTTCGCTCTTCTTTGCTGAACAGATCTCCTTTTCCCTCTCTGGATATTTGTTTTAGTGAGTTACTTCGTGAAAAACAACGTCTTAGTACTCAAGCTGTTCTGGAGCAATCTCATGGTAGTTCCGGGCCGGCAACTGTGGCTTATGCTGCCCAAGGACAAAGATCACCTATGACTTCTAAAAATTTGCAATGTTTCTGCTGCAAGGCATATGGGCATATTGCTGCCAATTGTCCTAAAAAATATTGTTCTTATTGTAAGAAAAATGGTCATATTATCAAAGAATGTCGTATCCGCCCCCAGAATCGTCAGGCTCAAGCATTTCAGACTTCTGTGTCTGTTTCTCCCACAGCGACTTCTACAGCACATGACTCTTCCTCAGGTGTTTCCTCTGATCTTGCATCTCCTACAGCAACTTATTGTACCCCTAAAATGGTGCAACAGATGCTAATTTCAGCATTATCTGCGATGGGGTTTCAAGGTAAACATTCTACTAAACTCTGGTACGTAGACTCGGGAGCTTCTAATCACATGACAAATACGCCCACTACTCTGTGTCATGTTCGGCCCTATGCTGGCCAATCTGCTATTCAAACTGCCAATGATAATTCTTTACCAATAGTTGCTGTCGGAGATGCCTCTTCTACATTTACTGATGTGTTTCTTGCTCCTCAAATTTCCACGAATCTTATTTCTGTTGGTCAATTAATGGATAACAATTGCGCTGTTAATTTTGCAGGACCAGGTAACGGGGGAGCCGATCGCGAAGGGACCTAAAGTGGGGCGTTTGTTTCCACTATTTTTACCTGTTCCAGCACTTTCTCCGGTTTCTTCTATTACGTCTTTTGCTTGTAATAATGTTCCTAATCTGAGTATGGTGTGGCATCGTCGTTTAGGCCATCTCAATACTCAGATCCTATCTCATGTATTGAATTCTGGTTTTCTTGGTAATAAAGAACGTTCGTCTTTATCTCTTAAGTGTGATTCTTGTAAACTTGGTAAAAGCAAAACTCTTCCATTTCCTTTGCATGCTAGTAGAGCTACTCACTGCTTTGATCTTATTCATAGTGATGTTTGGGGACCTTCCCCCGTTAGTTCACATAAGAAATTTAAATACTATGTGACTTTCATTGATGATCATAGCAGATTTACTTGGGTTTATTTTTTTAGTTCTAAATCTGAGGTTTTTCGTACTTTCACTACTTTTTTAGCGTATGTTGACAATCAATTTTTTGCAACTATTAAGACATTATGCACAGATTCTGGTAGTGAATATTTGTCTAATGAGTTTCAGGCTTTTTTGGCTTCTAAAGGTATTATTCATCAACGTTCATGTCCCGCTACTCCCCAACAGAATGGAGTAGCCGAACGCAAAAATCGCACTCTTCTTGACGTGGTTCGTACTCTCTTGTTAGAGTCCTCTGTTCCATCCATGTTCTGGGTCGAGGCTCTGAAAACTGCTACTCATTTGATTAATCGTTTACCTTCCCAAGTCTTACACATGGAGTCTCCCTATTTCCGCTTATTTGGTAAGCAACCTAGTTATGATAATCTCCGTACATTTGGGTGTGTATGCTTTGTTCATTTACCTCCTCATGAGCGACATAAATTATCTGCTCAATCTGTTAGATGTGCATTCTTGGGATATAATGTGTGTCAAAAGGGATTTGTTTGCTATGATCCTACTTTACATCGCACACGTATTTCTAGGAATGTTATTTTCTTTGAAAATCAACATTTCTTTCCTGTGTCTTCTGTGTCCTTTCCTTCCACTGTGGTCCTCCCCTTCTTTGAGCAGCAATCCTCAAATCTTCCTCAAGTCAGCTCTCGCTTTAAACCAGGTATTGTGTATACAAGACGCTCCCGCCCACAATCTCTTCCCGTGGCTCACTCGATATCTGATCCTAACATGCTCCAGAACCAGTCAGTTGCAGCACCTCCAGAGCCCTTGGTACGATGCTCTCCTCGAGTGTCTGTACCTCCAGATAGGTATGGTTTTCCTTATGGGCCCTCTATTTCAACTCTTACTGCTGCATTATCCAATTTTGATATTCCCACATGCTACTCACAAGCTGCCAAGCATGACTGTTGGCAACAAGTTATGCAGGAAGAAATTGCCGCTCTAGAGGCCAATCATACCTGGGACATTGAGCCATGTCCTCCAACAATTGTTCCTCTGAGTTGCAAATGGGTTTACTCAGTCAAGGTTCGGTCTGATGGAAGTTTGGATCGTTACAAAGCTCGGCTTGTTGCTCTTGGGAATAATCAGGAATATGGTGTCAATTATGAAGAGACCTTTGCTCCTGTGGCTAAGATGACTATTGTTCGTACAATTCTAGCTCTTGCTGCTTCCAATGATTGGCCACTACATCAGATGGATGTCAAGAATGATTTTCTTCACAGAGATCTTAAAGAGTGTATTTATATGAAACCACCACCGGGATTGTTTTCTCCTTCGACTTCGCATGTGTGTAAGCTTCGTCGCTCTCTTTATGGTCTTAAACAAGCTCCAAGGGCTTGGTTTGATAAATTTCGAACTGCTTTATTACAATTCTCATTCCAGCAGAGCAAGTATGACACTTCCTTGTTTCTTCGAAAATCAGACGTGGGTATTATTGTTCTGTTGGTTTATGTTGATGATATTGTGATTACTGGTTCCGATTCTATTTTACTTGGCCTGCTCAAAACTCATCTCTCTGAGTCATTTCATATGAAAGACCTTGGGTCTCTCACATATTTTCTTGGTTTCGAGGTGCATCGTAGTTCATCTGGTATTTCATTCAATCAACATAAGTATGCTAGTGACCTGGTTGCTACAGTTGGCCTACAGGAGGCCACTCCTATTGATACTCCCATGAAATTGAATGTCAAGCTTCGCAAAGAGGAGGGTGATTTACCTGCTGATCCCAGTTTATACCGGAAGTTGGTGGGTAGTCTTGTCTATCTCACCATTACTAGACCGGACATTTCCTTTACAGTACAACAAGTCAGCCAGTTTCTTCAGACCCCACGTCATCTTCATTTGGCTGCTATCCGTAGGATCATACGCTATGTTCAGGGCACTTCTGCCCGTGGCTTATTCTTTCCTACAGGCAATTATCCTCAACTTATTGCTTATAGCGATGCTGATTGGGCCGGTTGTGCTGATACACGTCGATCCATTACTGGTTGGTGTGTGTTCTTAGGTAATGCATTGATCTCCTGGAAGAGTAAGAAGTAAGACAGAGTATCTAAGTCATCTACAGAATCCAAGTATCGGGCAATGTCTCTTGCTTGTTCCGAAATAATTTGGCTTCGAGGTTTGCTTGCTGAGCTAGATTTTTCTGAGACCGATCATACACCTCTACATGCTGATAATACGAGTGCTATTCAAATCACGGCCAATCCTGTCTATCATGAGCGCACGAAACATATTGAAGTCGACTGTCACTCTATCCGTGAAGCATTTGAAGCTCGTGTTATCACACTCCCACATGTTCCCACTGAACTACAAATTGCTGATATCTTCACCAAAGCTCTCACTCGCTATCGACATTGTTTCTTAAGTGGCAAATTGATGCTTGTTGATCAACCCGCATCAATTTGAGGGGGGTTGTCAATGGACAGTTTTGCTATCCATCATCAATCTTCTTTCCTTCTATTCTTCTTTCCTTATTTTATCTTTACTTCCGTTACTTAGGCTTGTACAGAATATATAGTTTCCTTATAAGGCTAAGAATGTTAGAATCACTCGACAATTAGTTTCTTCCCATGTATAGTTCTCTTGTAAAGTTTCTATATAATATACAGATCACTCAAAGGCCAATTGATTCGGCCATTCATACATGGTGTTTTGAGTTATCTTGACACTATTATGATCTCACATCTTCTCTTTGCAGATGATACACTCCTTTTTTGTGATGCGGAGTTGCGTCAAATTCAAGCTCTACGAGCACTTTTGTTATGCTTTGAAGCCGTGTCGGGGCTCAAGGTCAACCTTGGCAAATCTGAGATGGTGGCGGTGGGTGAGGTGCCTCAAATAAGCAATCTAGCAGCTCTCTTGGAGTGCAATGTGTCTTCTCTGCCCATGAAATATTTGGGCCTCCCTTTGGGGGCGCCTTTCAAAGCAAGAGCTATTTTGGAAGGGGTTATTGAGAAAGTGGAGAAAAGGTTGGCTGGGTGGAAATGGTTGTATCTTTTTAAGGGAGGGCGGATTACACTAATCACAAGCACTTTATCTAATCTTCCGACCTATTTCCTATCTTTATTTCCGTTGCCTGCTGGGGTGGCTAACAGGATCGAGAAGTTATTTCGGGCTTTTTTGTGGGGTGGGGTGGGTTGGGGGAGGAAAACAAATTTCATCTTGTCAATTGGAATAAAGTTTGTTCCCCAATAGCGAGTGGAGGTTTGGGTGTGCATAATCTAAAGACTTTCAACAAAGCGTTATTGGGAAAATGGTTATGGAGGTATCATTTGGAGGGTGAGTCTTTGTGAAAGGAAGTTGTTAACTCTAGACATGGAGGTGCTTGGGGTGGTTGGTGCACTAATTTAGTGAGGGGGCGGTATGGTGTGGGTTTGCGAAGATATATTAGGGGGGGTTGGCAGTGTTTCGAAAACAACATCCGTTATTTGGTTGGCCAGGGTACTAGAATCAGGTTTTTGCAGGATGTTTGGTGTGAACTCTCTTTGGAGAGGGCCTTCCCAGCGCTCTATAGTATTGCAGCTAATAGGGAGGCTACGGTGGCAGATGTGTTAGTGTTTGCTCATGGTATCTATCAGTGGAACATTCTATTCACTCGGGATAATCATGACTAGGAGCTGTCTACCATTGCAGAATTTTTCAGCTTACTACATTCCTCAAGAGATCTCACAAGAAGTTCTATGGCATAGGTTGATAGAATACAATGGAGAACCAATAGTAGCAAGAAGTTCATAGTGAATGCATACTATAAAAGGCTGGCTTCACAAGGTAATGTACCTTTCCTATGGAAGAGCATTTGGAGATCACGCGTACCCTCCAAAGTAGCTTTCTTTGTGTGGACTGCAGCCCTAGGGAATATTTTAACCACGAAAAACTTGCGGAGGAGGGTCCTCATTGTGATGGATTGGTGTTATATGTGCAAAAAACAAGGGGAATTAGTAGACCACCTTTTATTGCATTGTGAGGTGACAAGAGAGTTGTGGGATGGGATATTTAGTAGAATGAATGTTGCTTGGGTTAATGCCATCAAATGTGACTGATATGCTTGCCTGCTGGAAGGATATTCAAGGCTGTCCCCAGGTGGCCGTAGTTTGGAAGATGATACCTTTATGCATTTTGTGGTGTATTTGGATGGAGAGGAACGCAAGGTGTTTTGAAGATAGAGAGAGAACAATAGGGGAGCTCCAGATTTTTTTCTACACACTTTACTTCTATGGTTTTCAGCTATTGTCCTTAATGGAAACAATGTGCATAATTTCTTATCTTTAATGTAGTTCTTTTAGACTGTATTTAGGCATTTTCTTTTGTATACTCTCTGTGTACTTGGACTATGCTTATCTTTCATTCATATCAATGAAACTTACTTCTTATTTATCAAAAAAAAAAAAAAAAACCCTATCACTTCAACCACATGTTCTCAAATTTGAAGTACCTTGGGCCTCTTCTAATGCCCCCACAATTCAAAAGAATGGGAAAGTGATCTGAACACAACCCGGGTAGTCTCTTCTGAATGAGATTCGGATAGTGTGCCTCCCATTCCGGTGAGATTAGAAATCTGTCTATCCTTGACCAAGATGGAAGATCTCGGTTGCTAGACCAAGTGAAGGAACCACCTGCAAGAGGAATATCCTGTAAATTTTGTTCAGAAGTTAGAAAAATCTACCATGGGTGGGTTGAAGCCCGAACCACCCGATCTCTCACTCGGGAAACGGGTGACGTTGAAATCACCTCCAATACACTAAGGTAAGTCCCATATACTGCTAATACCGGCCAACTCATCCCATAGTAAGCTTCGAGACCAGTCAAGATTAGGGCCATAGACGCCTGCAAAAAGCCCACTGATAGCTATCCTTGACATTCTTAAACGAACATGACACCACATAATCCCCAGGAAATCTTCCATATTTTCCACCACTCTTTTATCCCACATAACTAGTATACCCCTGGATGCTCCATTGGACGGTAAATAATGTCATCCCACTTGCAAACAACCCCACAAACTCCTAATGATACGAAGAGAAATAATTGTCAGTTTAGTTTCTTGTAGGCAAACAATGTCAACTTTCCAACTTCAGAGAAATGATATAATACATAGTCGATTATTCACGTCATTGATCCCTATCACATTCCAAGACAGTATTTTAGGCT
The DNA here is from genome assembly GCF_001411555.2 of Juglans regia. NCBI lineage: Eukaryota > Viridiplantae > Streptophyta > Magnoliopsida > Fagales > Juglandaceae > Juglans > Juglans regia. The sequence goes on along the minus strand of NC_049911.1, from coordinate 35,212,467 downwards.
TCATTAACAAAAGAAACGACCCTCCCTTTTGCTCTATCTCTCTCCGAATTTTCCTCATTATTATCATAGTTAATGGAGCATTGCAATCATTTCAACTCTCTCTCCTTTTTAACGGCTGACTTCATTACCGTAGATCGACCAGCTTCCATGGTTACTAGGAGAGCCATGAATTGATCTTCATACCCATCGCAGGAAATTCCCACCCAACCATTAAGCTCCTCTACTTTTTTTAATACCCAATCTGATGCTTGAGGTGCAATATGAGGTGGGAGCATATGTAAGGGTGGCGGGCTTCACATCTCCTCCTCCTCACTGCCCACAGAACCCACAAAAGGCTCAGCTGACTGGTACTCATCTCCTTTCCATTGACAGAATCCCCTCCCGCCAAAACAGAAACCACTTCCTCCACTCCCGGCACCAAAAACATCTCATTTGACCCACCCATAGCTTCCTCATCATCAATCAGGACTATCTATGTCTGGTTAGAAGGCACTGACTCGACAACGGTAATCGGAGCAGCCTCGCCTATTTGTCCCAAAACTTCCCCTTCCTCTAAGGAAATGCTCACGACCTTACCACTGCTCGCAGATGTCTCCATTGACATCAGCGTAGTTGTCTGTGCGCCGATACCCTCCGTCGTGGTGGTCTGTGCAACTATCGAGCCTTCGTGAGCAATAGAAACTTTAGAAATCCCTCCTCCATGCTCTGGTATTGTAACCTCCGGCGACGGGACATCCATCGGAGTCTCTGCAACCTTTGGCGGGGTACACTGCATCTTCGCCAGTGACGGTGGCTCAAGCCCACTCGTCGACGGGCCACCAACAATCTTTGTTTTCTTCCTCCAGAACGGGCCTCCTTGCTGTGCTCTCATCTTGGGTTGGATCCCAGTAACCGCAGAAGCATGGCCCTTCCCAAAAGCTTGGCCCTTCTCATAAAGCCCACCTTTCGCGTCCCCTAAGCCCAATTGGCAGCCTGAGCCCACGCCCTCCATCACATAACCCTCAGCGCACCGTATCTCCCCTACGCTATTAGTTAGCTCCCCCAACGAAATCTACACTTCACGTAACTCCATCAAGATTTTTTCTTCTTTCAGCCCAACCAACCCTCTGCCATCTCCTCCTCCACTCTGAGCAGCTACCGAAAAGGGAGGTGAGCCCTTTTGCAAGTCTGCCATCACAGTGGGTTGCGCGGCTCGAGGAACCTCCAGAGCCTCCATGTACGACCTCAACTGCAAAGCTACCGCCATTGCTTGCAGTGGGTTTCTCCCCTGAACACCTCCTCTAACCATGTCCTTCAGAACTGCCACCATCTTCCTCCACCCCATTCCAGCCTTGTCTTCAGGTATAAGTATGTAACTCCGGCAACCTCCCCCACCATACACAGCCAAAGCCATGTATGAGCCACGAGAGTTTGAGCATCGCTAGACAGTGAGGCCTCTGTCACCTTCCCATCGAGCTGAGTAGTAACCTTTGATCCCAGACTTCAGACAAGCCTCCAGAGAGTTAGCCACCCAATGGATAGTCTCTAAACCCAACCATATGCAGCTCACGCCTTTCCATCCTTTCTCAGTAATGCACACCCTACCCCCAACCCTTCTCACCTCAAAAACCTTTGACTCTATAACTAAACAACTGAAAGAGCTCATAGCCATGCTTTGATAACAAATAGCCCCCCGTCAACAACCCACAACCACCATTGACAACAAGAAAAAGTCTAAAGCGCACACACACACACACACAGAGAGAGAATGTTTTGCTGCTAACCAAGTGTTAACCCTTGTAAACCCCTGGTTCTCAAAGTCTTAAACCCACATTATATGTGTATATGGTCTACACATATGTATATCATGGAATAGGCTTCGTGCAAAGAACAATTTTTTCTTTTTATAAGTAAAAGAACAAATTTACATGTAATGTTCAAGACTTCCTTTTCATTATTTTACTCCATGGGACTTTAATGGGCTAAACTTGCATGATTTTCTTGTATCTTTTCCTCTTTCTAGATACGTATCTCTCTTGTATACAACATGTGTACATGGAATATGCATTTTTGACCTTTTTAATGAAACTTCATTACTTATAAATATATATATATACACATATATATACACATTTTGAACTCAATAGTAATAATTCTGGGAAAGCATAAAATCTAAAGTTAAAAATAGACCTACTGGAACCATACCAATGCTCTTTTGAAGGCACTATCAACCCATTCAACTAATTCAAGTGTAGCTTTATCTTCAGCAGATAATGCAAATCGCTGGACCGCCTCTTCTCCAATGTCATACTTTGCTCTTTGCATGCAACTGCAAAATAGAATAACATAACAATATTCACCTTAGGTACTGATGCAAGTTGCCCAGCTAGGGGTCTCATCAATGCCTATGATAATAGCAACAAGACAGGCACAAATCAGGAGCAGTCATTAAAAAAAGAAACATTTCGCCCCTACCCTGACCCTCAGCTTTACGAATTTCAATCAAATCTGCCCCTAACCAAGCATGTATGTTCTGGATCAATCAGAGAGGTGGACAGAGCAAAACACCCAACTAAAAGTACTAAAAGAATTTACATGTAAAGGACACAACCAAAACTGAAGTCAAGAATATTTTGACCTTATAATGAATCATATATTGGGGGGGGAGAGAGAGAGAGAGAGAGAGTTAGGCTCATTTGAATGCTGAGATGAGGTGAGATGAAAGATTTGTGAATGGTAGTGAAATAGTTTGTGAATAGTAGTGTGGTTTGAGTGAAGATGTTTTATGGGGTTTTGGGAAATGGCCCAATGGGAGAGAAAAGGTTGAATAAAAAAATTAGTTAAAATACTGTTAGAATATAATTTTTTAATATTATTTTTGTTTTGGGATTTTAAAAGTTGAATTGTTTTTTGTGTTTTGTTCAGAAGTTTGGGAAAGTTGTAATGATTAGATGAAAAAGTTATAAATTTGAAATTGAAAAGTGTTTGTGTTTGAGTGGTGTTTGGATGTTGAGATGAGATGGGATGGGATAGGTTGAGACCATCTCAACATCCAAATGGGGCCTTAAAGTGTCGAACACTACAGCTCCAATCTTGCTTGCTGAGGATTACTGAACACTCCACAATCAACCATCATAGATGAGCTTACTTTTTATAAGTAAAACAATCTCATTAAAAGCTCATAGGAGCACAACCAGGTGCATGGGAAATATACAAAAGACCATACCCTACTAAATAGAAGAAGAAAAAGAACAAAGAACCATGAATTATAGAGAAGCGGCAGCTGTTGGGAGAAACTATCCAAATATAAAGGAATTTGAACATAATGACTTTGAACTCTACGATGGTTCACATATGTACCGTGTACTTGGCTCCACCTATTTTAATAAAATTCTTATTTACTGATAAAATAAAAAATAAAAACTCTATGATGGTTCACCTAATGGGTTGAGAAATCTCTTTTCTTTATAACTTAACAACGAAGATTAAAAACTTTTATATTCACCATATTTTATAATCAAGTTTATCAGCAACCAAAGAAGCGGAAATCTGGTCTGCAAAAATTATTGGAACTAATTAATAACAGATGTGTAGCATACATATAGCGAGCAAGAAATAGTTACTCATCTTATAAAATTCCTATTTACTGATCAAAAAAAAGAAATAGTTACTCATCTTATGAATTTCAGAAAGACTTCATTAAACTCACAGGTTGAGTAGTTTGGATGGGGCTGCACGTAATACAGTCAATGCTTCCTTCCAGCCCCACTGGCGTTCAGATAATGGTAAAAGGCGCTGCAAGATTGACAAACGCCATTCCCACTCTTCAATGAAACTTTTAGCAACAGAGATTCTCCACTCCAAGGCCTGTCTTCCACCTGTTCTTACACCCTCACTCAGTCCTTGCTCTAGCTCAATTACAGCTGAAGGAAGATTGCGACGTAATATATCAAGTATTCTCTCCGTGAAATATATAACCACTTTGTTTCCTTCATCACATGGAGAGAGATCATTATTTTCCCAAGCACAGGTGTAACCGGATTCAGAGTCTCTCTCTGGGGAGACACAATGTGCCATATTCCGAGAGAGATCATCCATATGTAAAAGCGAAATTATAACATTCACCATTAATATCTGCAACATTGAATACAATTAACATGAATTGATATGGGAAAAATAACGAAAACAGAAAACAATAAATCTATGATCCCAAAACTTGTAAACTAAATGAATTAGTGGTAATAAAAGTTTATCAGGGTTGTATACTACAACCTCACAAAAGGTCAAGTTAGAAAATTTAAAAGAGCAATAAACCCAAGAAAGAATCACTTCAGATGCTGCCTATAAAATGCAGCTAGTCTTTGATACAATGATGGGATGCACGACAGCTAATGGTGAAGATAAAACATTTAATATGATGAATCAGTAATAGTTATAATTAATTCTTTTTCCTAAAAGCTGAGAGTCCTAAGAAAAATAACAGGCTAGACTTTCAACAAAAAGTAACACTCTGTTTGTGCTTGTTTGAAGATCATAAATTGGACTGGCCATGCAAGTTTACGAAGATAACAACAGCCCAACACACACGATGCAAAAGGTTCATTAAAATAAGCAGTTGACCTTGCGGGCAATATTACTAATGGCTCCCAAATGGTTCTGCAGGTCCTTCAAATGGCATAATACCAACTGGTGATGGGTTTCTCTTTCATTTGCCATGCCCCTTTCCATTGTTCCTAGTGCAAGAACTGCTGATTCTAGAGCATAGCGCATGTGCATAAGTTCCACATCTTGCTTTCTGCCAACCACCCCCCCCCCCCCAAAAAAAAAAAAGGGGACAAAAACAAAATATATGAGCATATTGGAAGTCAAAAAGGCAAACCGAACAGAGAAGGTTAAAAAAAAAGCTTGAATAGCAACACCTATGACACACACACAGACATCAGGTGTAAATCTCAGTATTGGTACCAAATAGAGATGCCCCAAAATTAATAATGCATGGGCACTGCCAAATATCTTGTATGTCCAATTCTATTTTTCTAATGCTTTAAATTAATGTTCCTCCATCACACAAATTAGGGTTACTTTCCATTTGTTCTGTCACATAATGTGTTCCTATATTGAATTTTCAAGCTTAGATTTTTATTTCCGCATCCCTCACTTGGAGGAAACAAGTGTCCATGAAAATCCCAAAGTATCAATCCTATAGACCATCCCTCACTCTGAAACATGGGTAATTGGAAGAAGGTATATAATAAAATAACCATGTCAAGGCATCAAATATTCCCGATGCATTTTTTTAGCAGAAGATAATCACATGTTGAGGAGGAAGTATAAACCATCATCAACATAAACTGCATTTTTTTTAGCAGAAGATAATCACATGTTGAGGAGGAAGTATAAACCATCATCAACATAAACTGGACTCATTGAATAGACCATCTTCAACATTTATAATGACTCATTTGAAAACAAGTCTAATGAGATCTGTAGGGTTAACAATCTCTTAAAGCTCTGGTCCATAACAGGACATACCTGTTGGCTATTGTGACATGCACAGCACAATCAGAATACCCATATCATTACCTTGTTACGTCTTAGAAAGACAATGACACTTTCACATGTTCTTGAAAAACATTAAAATGTATTATTATTCGTGTGATGGGCAGCAATAGATTTTATCAGAAAAAGGAAAGACCTTGGATTATATTTGATAAGATTGGATTGTTGCTAGAAGTGATTTCTAAAGCTGTAACGGCCCAAATCTATAGGAGGGGGGGTTAATGGAAACTTGGAAAACGGGACCTCACATTGCTTTTGAGGAGGTTCTTAGCTTTATATGATTCCAGAGGCTCCAACTGTGTAAGCTTGACGAGTCCTCTTAGAGAATGAATTTAAAAGTGACTAAGGTTTTCTTTGGGTCATTAGAAATGGTTTTAAAGTCGATCACAATTAAAAGTGTGGGGATTGATTCGTGTTAAATCTTGAACCGTGCCACAATATTATGGCCTAATGAGGGTGTCAAGAATTTGAGTGGGAGAGATTGTGATGCCCCAATTTACAAACAGTGAGTGGAAGCTTGGTGAATGTGATCCCACATTTCCTAGAAGAGAAAAAAAAATTGTTGAACTTTATAATGATTCCAAGTAGCTCTAAACAAAGTAGCTAAAGTTCAGAAGGGAATTTGCCTATACACCTCTTCCAGGCATCTGCGGTTGAAGCAATTGGCTGCAGGCTGATCAATTCCATAGTTTCGTGAAATTTAATATCCCGAACAACATCAAACAATACCTACGGAAAAGATAGTGTTTCACATGTCAATGCTTCAAAAAGAAATTAATAATAACCAAAAAAAAATAAGAACAAAAGGCAGTACATAAAATGCATACCGTGTAAAATTCCACTAACACGTTGGCGAGAATTCAAACCACTTATGCTTTCAAAGGAATGAATTACGAGAATTTAGCTCTAAAACATCTAACCTGATTACTGTCCAATAAACTTTTCTACTGGCAACTGGTCAGAAATGCCACATAAGAGTCTTTTTCATTAGATGCAACAACAAAAGACCTTGTTACCAATTCAACTCACTAAGGTCTCGTTTGGATAGTCATGAGATGAGAAATTTGTAAATAGTAGTGAGATAGTTTGTGAATAGTAGTGAAATAGTTTGAGTTAAGATTTTTATTGGGTTTTGGAAAATGAGAGAGAAAGAATTGAATAAAAAATATTATAAAGTTAAAATATTGTTAAAATATAATTTTTTTAATATTATTTTTATTTTGGGATTTGAAAAAATTGAATTGTTTTTTGTGTTTTATATGGAAGTTTGGGGAAGTTGTAATAATTAGTAAAAATTAGATGAAAATGTATGAAAGAGAAATTAAAAATTGTTTGTGTTTGAGTAGTGTTTGGATGTTGAGATGAGACCAAATGCATATCCAAACAGGGCCTAAGTCTTTTGTGACAATAGAAGTTTTATCCTAGAAGCCAAAGCAAGAAGAAACATTGGTAAGTTCTCATGCAACGGTAAAGTGATTAAAAAAGAAAGTCTTGAGGTCCACCAAGTCTTTGTGCTATTCACGAAGCACCGATCATCTCTCCCCATATGCACCATATCAAATAAATCGTGATCAATTTCCACAGGGTCTCACTGTGGTTACTATCAAACCATCCTTTCCAACATGCTAACAAGTCTACCACTTATCCCTTAGTTTAAGCCCAAATAGACTAAAAACAGCTATCAATAAGTTCTTTATTATTAACGTATTTTAGTAACAGTGCAAAGGGGTGCGATCCAAGTGACAAAGAATGTACAAAGAAAATATATTTTTTTTATCGGTAAACAAAATTTTAATGAGAATAAGAATAGGCAAGGCCCAAGTACACGGGACATAACAAACAAGAAGAAGAAAAAGAACAAGAGTCTTTGAAGTCTAGAGAACAAGGAGATTGGAAGTTGTGGTAAGCAGCCACCAAACATAAGAGTGCTAAATATTGTAGCTTTTAACTCTACAACTGTCCTTCTCAGACAGCAAAAGTTTGGGCATTGCATCCGTGCAAAATACTCCACATTAAGCATATGGGAACCATCCATGAAAACCTTATATCCAAACATCCCTTTACCATGAGCATTGAATCAAATTGGCCAAGGTAAGATCTGTCTCTGACATGGGAGGATTTCACAAACTTTGGCTGTCCTTTTGCCCATGTCGCCGCTTCCACTGTAGCCACAAACCACCCTCATTTTGCCCAACGACAATTTCACCACCCTAATGCTCTTCCCAACATTTCTCAGAACAGAAATACCTGCCTTTGGTGAGAGCTCAAAGACAATCGAGTCCACCCCAAGGCTGCACCCTATGAGTAATCTCTCTCTATCTTATAACAAAGGATTAGAACATTCAACTAGTTTAGAAGGCATTTACTCACTAAGTCTTTTGTTTAATAAGTAATAAGAAATTTTATTAATGCAAGTAAATAGGCATTGCCCAGGTACACAAGAAGTATACAAGTGGAAACACCTAAATACAAGTTAGGGACTAGGAACTAGTAAAGTCTGAAAGAAAAACATTTAAACTATCCCCATTCAAAACAAGAACCTTCGCCCAAAGACAAGACTTCGAAAGAAAAACTCTCCAAGTTCTCCCAACGATCGTTCTCTGTCATCAAAACAGCCTTCCTTCCTTTCCAGCCATAGACACCACATTAAGCACAAAGGAATCATCTTCCAAATATCAGCAATGCGATGATTGCCCATAAATCCTTTACAACAAGCCAAGAGATCCACCACCCTCTTGGGCATCATCCAAGCAATAGCCGACCTGCTGAAAATCCCATCCCAAAAAGTCGTTGCCACCTCACAATGCAGAAACAAATGATCAACCAATTCCACATTTAGTCACTAAGTCCTAATACCAACTAATTGGAATAGGCTCAGCAAGCAATGTCAGCTACATGTATCTTTTTTCAATCTTTATCTAACTTCATACTATTCTCATTGGCCTTCAAACTTGATCACCATCACTTACCTATTTTTTAATAATAGTCTGCAAAACAAATCAAGCAGGACTCAACAGCTCATCTCCGGTATTATTATGCTGGTTTGAGTTCATTCATTAATTAAAGGAACCACACTCAGCACAAATTTGAAGTTCCATTACTTGGTCATCTGTGAATACTAAAGGTTATAACTTTTACCACTAATATATGTAATTTTAAATGAAGCAAATACCAAAAATATGACGTTTTATTTTATGTTTTAGGACAATTTATTACTTTGAATCATTGATAAGTCACTGCCGAACATTGGCTCCTAATTCTAATTAGGTGTATCTCCTATGTATACAACCTATGTACTTGGCCTATGTTTATTGGTATTACCAATAAAACTTACAATTAACTATCAAAAAAATGAGTCACTGATGAACAAAAAAAAGTACACTAGTCATTGGTATTCTTAAAAAAAAATCTATAGCATGGTAAAGATGCAGTTCAGGTAGGCAGACAATACCTAGCCTTTCTTAACAAACTGCATCCATTCTTACCCGAAGAGGACTTTGTACAGAGAGTCTTTCCAACACAAGATTTTCAACAAAATCGTCTGACTGGGCACCTTCATGTCCTAATGTTGTTTGCTCTTTTCCAGACAACAGCGAGAATTTTGAGTTCCATGCTCGACCAGAATTGACACAGGCAACAAAAGAGGCAACATCAAGCTGATAACATAAATTATCACATAGATGTTCCAAACAAGATATCTGCCAAGATCAAAACAGGCATTATTTCTACTGATTTTTAGTAAATGCGAGATCATGCTGTGCCAAAGAAATTAATATCATAAACTTTTAAAACTTGTTACCTCCTTCGATTGATTACCATAGAGCAGAGACTCTTCCAATTGCAGTACCTGAAACTTACTTATCCATAGCAGTTGCATTAAATTCCTTCGTGCTGTTGTTTTACCAGATAATAAATCCCAACCCATGGAAGCTACCAAGGGCTGAAGCCGGGGAAATAACATAAGAACCTGCCACATATACAGACCAACAAGGTTTGTAAGGTTAAAGATACAATCAATTCGACAATGAAAAATGTAACTTCAGTAAACTTTTTCCCAAAAAAAACACCATCAATTACACGCTCACATATTCAATTGAGAGCTTTGCTACTCATCATCCCCACACACCACACTTATTCCTCCTAAACTAATTGAATTCTTCTACTCATCATCCATACACCACACATTTGGTAAGGGAAAAAAATTAAAAATTAAAAATTAAAAATTAAAAATTAAAAAATCATGTGTGGTGTGTGGTGTGTGGTGTGGGGATGATAAGTATAATTTTTCTTCAATTAAAACATAAAACTGGACACATACATTGCTAGCTTCTTGAAGTTGCTCCCTCTTCACAGCAGATAGGGCACTTTCCATGACACAATCAAGTACATGTAATCCAGAAACACGAGCATAATGGTACATATCTCTAGTACAATAAGTGACAGCCATATTCAAGGATGAAGACTTGTCATATCTATCTTCATTAGATTCCAACTCCACAAGATATCTTTGAAAGCGCTCAAGTGGAGGTGGAAACTGGCTATTATTAAGAGCTCCATTCATCCCAATCTCCTCAGAGAGCGACTCGTCTTGAATAAACTGCATGAAATAAAGTCAAATCCTTCGTTGAGGATGAAATTTTGACAATATGCATGTACTTAACTGATAATGTCGAACTCAACCCTTGGGGCACCCACAAGGATGATAAAATATGAAGTATTTCATTGGCAATCTTTGAACTACTATCTCAAAGAATTTGATCAGTGACTACATTCTTGGAATGAACAAGAATGGCCAAATAATAACTATTATAAATTTTCACTAAATTGTAAATCTTTAGCTTCCCATGTCAAATAACAAGATCATGCACATATTTGTGCCGATGGATAATTCCGTGCCTTCATAAAGGGCACCTTAGCATAAACCAATTCACAGTAATTCCAAGTTAAACTCAATTTAATCCAATGCTTATTAGGCAATATTTCATCAAAGAATTTGGCATACTGTACACAAAATAAACTAAAAACCAGACAAATAATACTCAGTTACTCAGAACTTGGTGTTTACCACACGGCCCCCATACCTCTTAGCTAACTGGATTCACATGTTTAACTCATATACTAAAAAGGAGCATGGTCAAAAGTTTTGACAACATGCCAGCTGTAGCTGATAAAGAATAAGCTACTGATGAGATCCCTTCCAAGAAAAGGGAAAAGTTATCACCTGAATCATTTGAACAAGATGTCTGCAATTTGATGAAATTGCTTGTTCATAAATCCATAGCAATTTTTCTCTCATGGCATGCCATGAGTCTCCAAAACCCTCCCTTCTCGACAAAATGCTCTTGATTAGATCTTGCAAAACCATGCTGAAAGGTACAACAAATGACTTCAAATAGACATCTAGAAGAGAATAAGAGAACAGAAACAAAATATATAGACAAGTTTCTTAATTGTTGGGACATGAAAGCATAAAACTAGACTCTGACCTCAATGAAAAATAAGTAAAAATGTATAAAGATTATTGCAACATGATCTCCTTACAAAATGAGAAACTGAGCACAGATAAATTAAAACAGTTTTCGAGGGCCTGATTCCATTAGAAAAACAGCAGGGGTCACTCCAAGAAAACCAAAGCTCTCCAAGTTTTAGCAGAATGAATTACTCTTACAACAAAAAACAATATTCAATACATGATCCATGAACTATAACTGTCATTTCATGAATTTATAATTTCAATTAAAAATGCCCTTAGTTTAAATGGAAACTCATGATATTAAATACAGTTTTATATAACTAAATTTGACAAGGGACAATGAAACTGAATTTTTTTTTTCCTTTCATTTCTTTACTTTCTTTACAAACAAGGGGACCCTTTTTAGTGACAAACATGGAACCTTGTTCTAAAAACAATCTCCCAACCCCATAAAATCTTTAAAGTCGTGTGATATTTTCGAAGGCTCCCACACAAACCCAAGAGCTCTTAAGCAGGTCTATAAGCTGAGGCAGTAACTATGGCCATTCTAGCCTAGTTTCAGAACACTGTTAGGGTTCCATATTCATAAGGGATGTAGCAACCTAAGGCAGCACTTCTCATTTATGTTTGAAAGCAATCGAGACAACAAAGCCTAGCTTTTAAAGCTCTAAACTATGTGTCAATAACCGCTATCAGCAACACCCAAAGCAACCATGAAAAGAATAAGATAGAGATTAATTGCAGTTATTGACAACACGAAGCAGTGTAAGAGTACAACAACTGATTTTGCACTGGGAGTAGTAAAGTCATGTAAAACATTATCAGTCCAACCTAACAAGAAACGTAGCCGGTACTTCCAAGAGATACACGTCAAAAAAATTAAAAACATAAATACCGATACTCGGCCTCTTCCACTCCGTAATCAATGTGAAGAAAACGAATTCGAGAAATCGCTCCTTCTACATCGCCCTCCTTCATGCATTCCTTCATAGCGTTCAGATGAGCGGACTGAACAATCCTCTGTATCAAACCAAGAACCTTCAAATCCTTCTCCTCCACTGAGAATTCCTCTTTTTTTGCATTCTCACCCCCCTGGACCGTGATTGCTAAACCCGAGTCATAACTCTCCCACCCCCTGACTTGCCGCTGTATATTCCAACACAGCGCATCAAAAACATCCGAATGATCCAATATCACCCTGCTCAAACACATCAATCCACCTTCATCAATTGGCATGGCACCTGGACTTACCCAAGTCTCGCTCCGGTCATTTTCGTCCCCTTCAACATCTGGCTTCAACCTCTCAGCGCCTAATTCTAAAACCCTATCCAAGACCCGCACGCAATCATCCAATTCACCATTTGCATCTCTCAAATCCTCGCTCTTATCTAATACCACGGCTCGCTCCTCCAAACCCTCACTCTCAGCCAAAAAATCTTTCTCCATGTTTTCAAAATCAAAGTTCTTTCGCATACTCTCCGATACACGGTCGATCAGTTGCTGAACTAAAAGCAAGAACTCGGCCCGTAATCGCAGTGTTTCAGGATCGAAGCTCCAAGCCGATGAGGCATTATCGAATTGCAAGAGTTCGAGAGTGGACAGGTATGCGAGGAGAGGTGGGGATGGGCAAGAAGGTGACCAGAGAATGTTTTCGAATCGGTCAGAATGGGCGACGATGGTTTGGAGGATGGCGACAGCGACGTCGGAGTTCCGAGATCGGAGAGCGAGAATAATGGCTCGGAGGGGCTCGAATTGAGCTAGGCGTAGGTGGTTCGCAGCGAGGCGAGAGAGGATTTGAACCTCTTTGTCCATCGATGTACCGGGGGGGGGGGAAACGTTAGGGTTTGGGGTTTCGGAGCATGGCGGTGATGGGAGTGGTATTATATTTGGATCTTCTTGAGTTGGGAAACGGTTAAAATTTGAAGTTTCTTGGACAGCAAGCTTCTTGGCAGAACGGTTTCCGGGTCCTCCAGACTGGAAAGAAAATTTGTTCGAGATTGGTTTCGTATAGAAAACCGTTATGTCTGAAAAAACAGTGCGTGTTTGCCTCTCCGGAACGAGTCGGAGAACCAGAGAAAGCGACTGTCGTTTTCGTTTTCGTTTCCTCTTTTCCTGGTTACGTAGAAGGGACCAATCCAAGACATTCCAAGTTGATATAGGGCTTAAACGATGACGTGTCTTTTTGTTTTTTCTTTTTTAAAAATATAAAATACAATCCCCTTCTGTCGTATAAAAATTACTAGTGTCCTTCCTCGATTAACTTATATTACGATTGCGTTTGGATGTTGAGTTGAGTTGAGTTGAGTTGAGATAATAAAATATTGTTAAAATATTATTTATTATTATTATTATTTTAGGATTTAAAAAAGTTGAATTATTTATTATATTTTATGTTGAGATTTAAAAAAATTATAATGATGAGTTGAGATGAATTGAGAGAAGTTTTAATTCCAAACGTACCATGTACTTATGAAATAATTTAAACAATAGTTTTATTTATTCTTACGGCCACTTTTCTTACCTTCCATCACTTCTACTTTTTCAACACTCCTGCTTGCTTAACTATACTTATCTACTTAAAAAATAGTTTTTTTTTTATTTGTTGCAAGTATTGGATGAGAAAATAGCACTGTATGATTGAAAAATATTATTGTGATTGACTTAGAGTCGTTTGAATATTTATAATATTTTAATATATCTGTAAATAATTATAAAATTGTTTGAGTTAAAATATTTTATTAAATTTTAAAAAATGAGAAATAATAAATTGAATAAAATTATTATAAAGTTACGAAATTGTTTGAATCTAATTTTTTAATATTATTTTTATTTTAAATTTTGAAAAATAATTATTATTTTTTATGTTTTATTTGATAGTTTGATAAAATTGTAATGATTAAATAAACATTTTAAAATTTTAAAATTAAATAATATTTTTATATTTAAGTAATACTTAAGAACAAAATATACGAGAATACTTGATAATAGTTATATTGTCAAATGGATCTTAAATCTATTTAATGATAGCGAATCCAATTTCTAATGAAGAGTATTTAGTAAACTTGCGTTATGCTAGATTTAGGGTAATATCGTATTTAGTAAACTCGCGTTATGTTAGATTTAGGATGATATCTATAAATGTTAATAACAGTATTATATGAATAGTATTAGGTACAAATTTTAAATACACATATTTTATGCATGCAATTTATAAAAAATGGATCTCACAGCAAAAATAATATATTTTTTTACACTATTAGAGATGGAGTCTACTTATTTATAAATGAACTGTGTGTAACTTATCAATCCGAAACTTATACAAATTATTATTCGAGTTATATATTGTTTGTAGGTTTTCCAACAGCCATAATCATCTTTTGAGATGTCGGTCAAAGCTTGCAAGATGGGAAAATTACAACAAAATGCCCTCGTGGGAGACTTCAATACCCAAGTTAGACCTGAGAGGATAAAAGTTTAGAGCTTAATATAGAGAGAATTAGCTTTTCATATAAGTGATTTTATATGATATATTATATTTATTCTATAATAAAAATATTTTTACAATTGAACATATCGTATCAAACCATATTAGTTCAAGAATTTATTTTTATAACTTTTTTGTGTATAAATCATTTATCTATAAAAGAGTCATTAAAGATGATACATGTAGCCAATAAGTTACTTGCACGGATTCACCTAGTTTTATTTTCTATGGCAAAGTTTATCATTTGTTAAGTCATGGAGTGTGGTTAATACGTACAGGTCCTTTGATGCAATTAATGTCTTTTTAGCAGAGTATGACGCCACGTCGTTTAAGAGTAATAGCACAAACTCTAAATATATAAGTATTGTACAAACTTTTTATAAGAATGTAGGCCTGATCAATAAAAAATGACTTCTTCGCACTTTTTTTTCTTATATTTTTTCTTTTATGGTGAAGTCAACTTTTTTTAAGAATGGCTTAGTACGATATTTGTATATTTGGTATATATATATTTTTTTTAGCTTATTGGACATGGACTATTAATGCATCTCACTTTATCCCATTTGGATTTAGAGTTTATCTCAATTCGTTTCATCTCATATAATCATTTCAATTTTTTCAAATTATCATACAATATATAATTAATTAATTAATTTTTTAAAATTTTAAAATAATAATAATATTAAAAAATAATATTTTATTTAACTTTCATCTTAACTTATCTCATCTGAACTCACTATCCAAACATTATCTTACTTTTGCGGGTTACCTCCCTTCGTTGAGTCGCAAGCATTCCTCGTTGGGTGATGGGCGATTCCCTGCCTTTCAGGTCTTCATGTCTCGCCTATCTAATTTTTTAAAGTTATGTTTAGTTGTTAGAATGATATCAATTCATCTAAAATCAATTATCAATGAGACTCCTTATTTTTTTAACTTTCCATTAAAATGTATGTCTGGTTTATATAGTGAGATGAAATGAGATGATCAATAGATAATATTGAAATTATTTGTGAATAGTTATGAAATGGTCTGAGTTAACATGTTTTATAAGAGGTTTTGGAAAATGAGCGAGAAAAAAATATTAAAAAGTTACAAAATTATTATAATATAATTTTTATTTTGAGTATTTGAAAATTTTAAATTGTGTTTTGTGTTTTATTTAAAAGTTTAGAAAATTTATAATGATTAAGTAATTATTAAATGAAAAAATTTGAAAATTTAAAATTGAAAAATATTTATAGTATTTGAATATCGATATGCAATGAAACGAGATTCCATTAATTAGGAGGATTTTGTTATCCAAACCAGGCCTTAAACCTATCTCAATTTAATTCATACATTTAAATATATATATTAATTTATTTATATTCAAATACATCTTAATAAAATTCATAAAATATTTGAAATTATCACGTTCATTATACTCCACCTTACTTTTCTCAAACGTGGTGCTCAAACTTCTTGTCCACCTAGACATGTGCTCACAGGCCTTCAGCTACCTCGGATTGGATTTTGTACTCAACACATCTTAACCATTTTACGGGTTTGATAAATAATTTATTAACTTTGATATTATTTGCGGCCAATTAATTTATACAATGGTATATTCAAAATAGATTAATTTAAATAGCAATATACACTTCAAGTGATGAAGAAAGTAACCCAATTGAAGGTGGCAATGGTGGATAATCATAATTAATTGCCTTCTAAATTGAAAAGTTAAATAAATATAAGAAGAAAAACTAAAAGTTTGGAAAGTTCTGTCTTGAAATAAAAAATAAATTTTATTATTATATGCATTTGCTTGAATTATGCATTTATTAGTTGAAGTTTTTTATTTTTTAAATCTGGATACATACTTTTATTCATTGAAAACTCTTGAGTTCAACTCACATAAAATGTTTGATTCTTGCCAAATATTATTGCTGCACCCAATCAATTGTACTTATAAAACATTATTGCCAAACACTAGCACTTGCATTTGCAAGCATACAATAGATTATTTTGGGTGATATTGAATCTAATATGCATATTTTCTATGACTGCCCTTTAACTAGTTATGACTGTTTGGGTGCATTTCTTGATAATAAATTTGATGTATCGTCATTAATTTTAAAACCATTTTGAGGTGATGCAATCTTTATACATAAAACCATAAAAATTTATACTCATTTCCTATACTCTTTTTTAATATTATATTTGAATATAATATGCAAAACTAGTTAATGATCTTTTTGATTTTTTGGGTGCAAGAATTGATAATGGACTATTATTTGGTGTGAGATTAAATCACTTATGAGAATACTGTGCTGCTGATTTTATAACTCATTTATTGTAATTTTGTGTTTGGTAATGTAATTTATAAATACCATTAGTGTAATTTATAAATACCATTATTATAATATATAGTGGATTGCATTGTAATGCATATATAGATGAATATTTATTTTTATTTTTTTGTTGTTTCACATGCATTTAGTATTTGTAGAACACAAATATTATGTGATTCATGAACTTGATTTATTATAACTTTTTTTAATAAAATAAAGGCTTTTACTTAAAAAAAAAAATTGGGTATAACCCGAATTTTCGGATTTAAAAAATAGGATCAATCCGGGTTCCCGCCTTGGCCTGACCCGGACCAACCCAGTCCGGATTTAAAATATAAGTTTCAGTATGGATATACCTGTGTTCTCAAGTCGGAATCTAATGAACACCCCTATATACTTGCAAGTGCTCATAGACTTTGCTTTGTTAAAGAGTTATAATTTAATCACGGCGGACCCAAAATCAAATGGACACTGTCTACTTATCCTCAAAATAATGTATTATTCGTATCAAAGACGACGAGTAACTAGCCGTAATAAAGTTGTGATGCCTAAACATATATGTGATTTTTTGATAAATACTAGTGGATTGTCTTTTTAAATTACAAGTTTTTTGTTATGAAATATTTTAAGAATTGTCATATTTTTTTAGATTGTCTTTTGACTTTTGACCAGGAGGGAAAATTTTCGAATTTTTTTCTAAAATAATTTTATATTAGAATTAGTTAAAGTAGATAAATAAAATTAAAAAGTTTTTTGGATTATTTGAATATAATTTGCTATGAGTATTTTTATTTTAAAACTTGTAAAAATTGTATTAATTATGGTATCCGGAAGTTGAAAACTTAAAAATAATTTTGTTTCTTTTAATTTTAAAGATGTTTGACACGTATTTTTAAAAAAAAAAACTCATTAAACCAAACATACCCATCAGATTTTTGAAAAAAGAAATTATTGGAACTAAAAAATTAGATGATATGTAAATAGTAAAGGAATTGTTTTTTGAAATTGTTTGAATTAAAATATTTTATAGAATTTTAAAAAATAGTAAAAAAAGTTGAATAAAAATATTATAAAGTTAAAATATTGTTAGAATATAATTTTTTTAATATAATTTTTATTTTAAGATTTTAAAAAGTTAATTATTTGTTATGTTTTACTTAAAATTTTAAAAAAATTGTAATGATTAGATTAAAAAATTAAAAATTAAAAATTAAAAATATTTGAATATTACGATAAAATAAAATGAAATGAGATTAAAATATATTGCCATCCAAATGAAGTCTTAGGTAAGATTTGGATAGTGAGTTGAGATAAAAGTTAAATAAAATATTATTAAAATATAATTTTTTAATATTTTTAATATTTATTATTTAAAAAAATAAATTATTTATTATATTTTATATAAAAATTTATAAAGATAATAATGATCAGATGAGTCCGAGCATTAACCGCGATCTCCAACCCGAGGTAAATCTTATTCAGGCGGGAAAGTCCCAAAAACTTGCAGAGCATAGTCTCCTTCAACTTCCAATCTCCATCCATCTGGTTGAGAACAACTATCGTCCTCTTTGTTTCTATTTCTAAAAGCTCTACATCGTTGAATCTATAAGCAGCAGTCGCCGGACCCGTGCTTAGACGACGAGAGAGGCTGCTGAGCAAGAAATTCTGCCAATGGCGAAAGAAGGAAGCGCGGAGGAGCCGGTGGTGGTTCCGGACGAGTATTTTTTCCAATCGGAGCTTGTGCATTATACTATTGTTCATTGTGTCTGGTAGCGTACCGTGCACTGCATTCCATTTTTTGAATCAAATTTCCCATTATATTATTATGTGTACTTATTAGATTCTAAATTATATTTCTCACTAAAACCGTGATTTCACATGGGTTTCTTCAGAATCTGTCCCAAGATTCAGTTGACAACATGGTCCCAAATGCAATTTTGCTTTAGCGATTTCAAGCCGTGCCTTCTGATGCTACGGGACGACGCAAAACTTCTGTCAGCTATGGTAGCTGAATTGAATCCGGCGACGCCGTCAGATAAATTTCCTGCATATTTGGTCATCATATCTGTTGATTCTCATTGTTGTGTTTTTTAACTGCTGTAGAGAAAGTCATAATGAATGATTGAAGTTACTCAAAGATTTTAAGTATGGATCTAGAAACTGAGATCATACTTCTACGTACACAAACAATCAGAAGAAGTGAATTAATTCCAAAACGTACTAAAATCCAAAACACTTTCGGTTTTGCTTTCAAGTTCTAACGTTCTATTGCAAACTTACAAACTCATCGATTTTGTCGTTCAAGCGTTCTTCTATAGATTGTTACATCCCTTTAATCTGACGTAGAAGGCCTGAATTATTTTCAGGGAACACAGCCTGCAAGTCATCGAATGATTCTGATGCACGGTTGACTGCACTTTGTAAGAAACTTGCTATGTGGTGGTCATGGACTTATGGGTTAGTTGTCAAGGCAAGCAGTCTTCCCTGTACTCGATATTATTTTATCCCCTTCATAAATTAAACAGGATGAGCTAACAATTAGGACTTAAAAAAAGGGACTTTTCTCCCCTTTTACTGCAGGTAGCTGAAGGGAATATTCAACTAATGGCAGCTAAGGGGTATTTAACCATGAACTGCTCATTTTTAAGATGACAATGTTTATGTGATACACTCTCAAAAGGGAAGATTCCCCACTTTTTTGTGATACTTCCTCGTTATATGAATGATGCCAGCGCTTTAAAACCAGCAAATCAAATGTATTGCTATCGCAAAGTTGAGATAGGAGGAGAAGGAAATGGGACTTCCTCTTGGTAAGTTTTGAATGTACTAGGAAAGTAACATAACAGTAGCGAGATGCTTATGCTCTTAAGTTTCAGTTTTCAAGTATTTTTAGACCTGTTTACTCTTTATCGCTCTACATTCGCCTGAAAATCCCACTATATGTGAGGAAGTTATCATTGTTGATCGTGACTTCAATTTATAATTCAGAAAGGGTGAAACTACTACAGAGAGAAGTCACGAAAGGAAGGTGGTGAACGGGGGAAGAAGGAATGACACTGCCTCTAAAGTCTAATATAGAGGCCAAGAGAAGGACACCGACCGAAAAGGAAGTTCTGCTAAACGAGGAGGTGACTCAGGGTTAGTTGCACTGAAAGTGTGATGTGATTCGAGACGTGAGGTATTGACGATGAGGATGAGAACGATGAATGCTGTGACCTGAGATTAACCGCATATATATTACTCGTACTTCCCTCCAACTTCAAAAAATAAGGATATGATTATTAGTTGCCTCAATTTCTCATCAGCAAATTGTTCAGTTTGCCACAAACATAGTCACAGAACACCATCATAGAGATTTTCGAAGCATTACAAGCCACATAACATAACCCAAATCCGCAAGTAATTGAGATTTCCATTTCGATTTCCAATTCCTCATGCATGCATCAAAGACCAAAAGAAAGAACATTAAAACCGAGTCGCATTTTTATTACCCAGTGATCATAGTTCCGGCCCCTTTATCTGTCATAATCTCCAAGAGCAACGAGTGCGGCACCCTCCCGTCGATGATACTCGCAGTCCTCACACCTTGGGCGAGCGATCGAACGCAGCAATTCACCTTGGGAATCATCCCACCACCGACCTTCCCCTCCTCAATCATCTCCTTCACCCGGCTAATATTTATTACTTTCACCAAGCTGGTCGGATCCTCGCGGTCCCTCAAAATCCCCGGCACGTCGGTCAGAAGGATCAACTTCTCGGCCCCCAATGCCGCGGCCAATTCTCCAGCCACCGTGTCCGCGTTTATGTTGTACGGTTGTCCCGACTCGTCCGCCGCCACCGAAGTCACCACTGGGATGTGGCCACTGTCGACTAGTGGCCGCAGGACGTTGGGATCCACGCGGGCCACCTCGCCGACGAATCCCAATTGGGCGGAGTTCGGGCTGGGCCGGGCAGTCAGGAGTTGGCCATCCATGCCTGAGAGACCGACCGCGGTGGCGCCGGCCCTGTTGATCAGGGACACCAAATGTTTGTTGACTTTCCCGACCAACACCATGGAGACGATCTCCATGGTTTCGGAGTCCGTAACCCGAAGACCGTCGCGGAAGACGGCCTCGATGTTGAGGCGCTTGAGCCAGAGGTTGATCTCGGGGCCACCGCCGTGGACCAGGACTGGGCGGAGGCCCACGCAGGCGAGGAGGACGAGGTCGTTGACGACGGAGGCCTGTAGGGCCTGGGACTTCATGGCTGCGCCCCCGTATTTGACCACGATGGTCTTGCCCCGGAATTTCTGGATGAAGGGTAGGGCTTCCGACAGAATGTCGACTCGGAACTGACCTGGGGTGACCGACTCAGCATGGCGGTGCTCTTCGGCCGAGTTTGTGATTGAGAAAGAGCGTGCTTTGGGAGATTGAGAGTGGAGAAATGGGAAGGCCAAGATAGGGTTTTTGGGTTTTGGTGTTGCTATTCGCGGTTTTGAGGAGAACGAGGAAGATGAGCAGTGGTTTATTAGGGATTTTGCCGTCAACATCTTCACAAGGACGTGAGGGAGGGAGTGATGGCAAATAAGAGGAGGGTTCTCTCTGTGTCTCTCTTTTGGCCAGACAAAGCAAGACTGGAATCTAATACCGATCAGTGGAAAATTAATAGGTCTTTAGAAGTATCATAATCTCTTTTTATATTTAATTCGCATATATGCTCGTTAGTCGTTTTCCAACTTCAGACGCAAAGATTTTTGTGACCCGAAGTATGTTTTTGGTTAATTCTATCTTTGAGTTGTGATATATTCCGTAGTACGTATTTTTAATGCTCTTTACTGATTTAATTGGTTGTTTCAAAATTTTTTAATATAAAATAATTATTTTAATCAATCATATCAAGAAATTATACAAAAAATACGTAAAAATAATTATACATAAAATTTTTATTAAATTCTTAGATATAAGAATAGACTAATGTTACGTACAATTATAGAATATACAAATATTGTTCAAAAGTAAAATTTATTATTAAAAAATTATATTTTTAATACAAATTTTATATTTATTTTTTTAAAAAAAATTATACAATATTTGTGTATTGACTGTAAATGTTATTTTTAATAAGGATATAGTATTTTTTTCTTCATCGGTATTCGGTAAAGATGCAAGAATACAGTACTCGAAGCTTTATCCCTCAAATCCAGCCTGTCGCACTCGCAGCGGTTTTTGCAAATTTTGTTTTCTCAGCACAGTGGTTTTACAAGTTGCATTTTAAAGGCTTCCTCCTGTCAAATTTTCAAAAAATAGAAAATCATCCTGTCCAATTTATTAAACTCAAATGCCTCCTCGAAGCTTGTCAAAGGCACATATTATAAGAGACCCTCATTATTACTATATCAATGGGATTGAATTAAGGTGTTCAAATCAATAGAGACAAACTTTTAGATGTTAGATAAAAAAAAACTAATTAATGGTAAACTAATATATTAATTTTATTAAAAATATCTATTTTATGTGCCTAAACAATCAATTTTGAAGAAAAACGTTTGTTTTTTAGTAAATTTTATCTTCATATATATATATATATATATATATATATATATATATACTAGTGGTGATAAACGTGCAAAGCACGTTTGCCACATCTATCAAATTAAAAAAAAAAAATATATATAACTTTGAATATTAAAATATTTTAATGTATACAAATAAAATTATTATTTATTTATGTTCATCATTTATTATGAAATTTAAATTATATTAAAAATTCAAATTAATTAGATAATTTTTTTCTTAAAAATGTACAGTAAAATTTTATTATTTATTTAATGATAAAAAATTAGTATTTTAATTATCTATTTTATGTTAGTTTAAATCAATATTTAAACTTCTATCTTTAGATTAAATCTGAAAATTAAAGATGAAGAGTTGTAATTTAAAACCTATAAATCAATATTTTTCCCCACCTTTCATTTCTCTCTCTCTTTCATTCCCCACGCATAATTGTGGTATTACGTCGCACATTGACATTCACACAGACGAACCTAAAAAGAAACAAAAAAACAAAACAAACATGAAAAAAAAAAAAAAAACCTCTTTACTGTTCATAACAGTAATGAACAGTATATGAATATGCGAAAAAAAAAACCACACAGCTTATTTACTATTCATTACTGTTGATTAACAGTAATAGGATAGCCTCTTTTAAGATATCGACAAATAAATATATATATATATAAATTGAAGTTAATTTTAAGTGTATGATAGAATATTTATATTTTAATTATCTATTTTATGTTAGTTTAAATCAATATTTAAACTTCTACCGTTAGATTAAATCTGAAAATTAAAAACGATATATCACTTTTAGTATTACTCTATAAAAGTCTAAATAACTTAAATAAAAATCTAAAAAATACTTATCACACAAATTTGATCCAATCAATTCAATTATATATACTTGCTTTTACAAATTCTAATATAATCACTAAAAATTCAAGAATTATAAATAACAATTACATAACAATTCGACTATAAAGCAAGCATTTGACAGAAGTAATAATTTATTTTACTCTTTAGATAAATACAAAAAAAAGTCTATTTAAAGAGAAAGAGATAATATAAACATTTGCGGAAAAAAACATGCGAAAAAAAAAAAAAAAAACTTTACACTGTTCATTATTGTTGATGAACGGTAATAAAGGTAATATAAACAATTGTAGAAAAAAAAAAAAAAAAAACTCTACACTGTTCATTACTGTTGATGAACAGTAATATCAACAGTAATGAACAGTACCTGCATAGCCACTTTTAAGTTATAGCGCAACATCAACAGTAATAAACAGTACCTGCATAGCCACTTTTAAGTTATAGCGCAAGGCGCAGATATCTATTCAGAATGATGTTACTATAATTCAATTATCATCATAGCTCGAAAAACGAAAGACAAAGCCCGGCATACTAAAAACAATGAATATTAAGAAAAATGAATTTCTTCATATAATATTCATATGTACAAAAATACAAAAGACAAAATGAATTTTAAGAAAAAGGTATTTCATTTTGTACAATAATACTTAGGCCCCGTTTGAATACAGAAACAGTTTCATTTTATATTATTTTATCATTATAAATTTTTAAATTTTTATACAAAATATAATAAACAATTCAACTTTTTAAAATATTAAAATATTAATAATATTAAAAAATAATATTTTAACAATATTTTATTCAACTTTTAACTTTTATCTAAAATCATTTTATTTAATTTTACTATCCAAACGGAGCTTTAATCTCATTTTATCATTGAAATCTATGTATTAATTGGTTTTTAGCTTTGTAAACGCGACATACTTTTTTATATGAAAAATTCTAAACATAAGCCCCACACTTTGCAAATTCAATATGAAATATGAGGATAAAAAAGTAAAATCACATATTTTTAAGTGGGTGTGCAGGGTGTGGGGCTTCTGTATAGCACAACTCTTTTTATATTATCCAATTTTGTCGATATACAATTTTTGTAATGTTGTAGTTAACAGACTCGCATTTGGTATATTGTTGCCGATATTAAAATTCATTTTATATTTAACCAATATAATTATATTATTTCATTAAAAACGTTATTTTAATTTTCAAAGTGATGATGATTTCAATTTTTACAATATTATAAATCACAAAAAAATAATACTATACACTAGTCTTATCTTATTTTGATCATATTAAATAATATATAATATATTTATCACGAAAAAGTATGTAATAAATAATTATTTAATAATAATAAATATACTATATTATATTTAATAAAATAATAATATGATGTATAAAATTTTTTATCACGAAAAACATGGGGTTATACTTGTACCAAAAACATGGGATTTTGTAGGAAATGATGAAATTTTGAGAGGACGAAAATTGGAATTAGGATCTGGAATCTGTAACGAGCAAATTGCATTTTTAAGAAGAGTTTTGCTATACAACTTTTATTATACTCTATATTTCATATTTTTTTAAATTTTTAATATTTTTTTAATATTTTTTTAGAATTTATTTTTTTTAAATTATTTCAAATTTTCTATTCTTTATTTATGTAATAAATATTTGATAAAATTAAAAAAATATATAATATATAGAGTGTGAAGAAGTTGTGAAGATTTATTTTTCGAAAAAATCATGCATATTTTTTATAAGAATAAATATAGATATAAGTCATTATTAAAAACATCTATTTTACATACATAATATGACATTATATAGATCATATATATTTTCAAATAAATATTAAAAACAATTAATTAAAAATAATCATATAATAAATATAAAATATACACTATTATAATAGCCTCTAGCATTCCTAATTACCACCATTCACGCTGCACTTTACAAAGAGAAAATATACTTACAATTGTGAATTGCGTAACCGTCGCGTAATCGCTTTGAAAAAAATGAATAAAATATAGGATCCACATGAAAAAAATTAATTTTTTAATAATGAACCCCACTCTTTTTCAAAGCGATTACGCGGCAGTTACGCACTTCACAGTTGTACGTAGAATTACTCATTTACAAAACCCTGACCGCGTTCTTCATAGTTCCTTCTGTAAAGCGTCACAAGCAGAGAGACCTAGGAATCTTTCTACTCGTTCAACCATGTCCTCCGCCGAATCTCAATCTCCGTCATCCGGCGCCGTGCCAGAGCAGCCGCCGCCGCCTCACAACCAGCAACAACAAGAAGAAGACGAATCTTCCAAATCTCAGAGCAAGAAAGCCGCCAAGAAGGAAGCCGCCAAACAGGAGAAGCTCCGCCGCCGCCAGGAAGCCGCATTGGAATCCGCCGCGCAGTCACTCTCCGTCGAGGACGACCCGCTCTCCTCCAACTACGGCGATGTCCCGCTCCAGGAGCTCCAATCGAAGGTTGCCGCCGACGTCCAGGAATGGACAGAGGTCGGTACGCTGACCGAGGCGCTGAGGGACCGGTACGTCCTAGTGCGTGGGCGCGCGCAGGCGATCCGCGCCGTCGGGAAGAACATGGCCTTTCTGGTCGTCAGAGAGAAGGGGTTCACCGTCCAGTGCGTCGTTACGGCGCAGCCTGACTCCGTGAGCCGCCAGATGGTGAAGTACGCCGCCGGGCTGAGCCGCGAGTCGATCGTGGACATCGAAGGGGTAGTCTCCGTGCCCACTGTTCCCATTAAAGGCGCCAGTCAGCAGGTTAGCTATCGATGCTCCGGGTTTATATATGAATGCTCTCATACTTGTGAATGCACAGAGGTATGTTGTGATTCATACGATTCCCCTGGAAGAGTGCGTTATACTGTTTTTCATTCAAAACGAACGAGGAATATAGCATGCATATTTTTTTTATAGGTAGCATACACTTGCACAAAATTTGCACATCTATTCACTCAATTTTCAGATATACGAAGTTGATCATGTGAAGCACAGAAGAAATGGGTTCATGTTTGATTCTTAAGCTGCGGTTGGCCATGTGTGGATAAAGTAGCAAACTTGAACTGTTGGCGATCAATGACCTTAACTTGGTTTGCATTTATCATGTATAAATTGGTCGAAGTAGGTAGAATGCAGATCGTCTGTGAAAAAGATTGAAGGAAGTTTTCCATTTAAGTAGTTAGGACTGAGGTGGTTTCACAAATATTTTTAATATATATATATATATATATTTTTATTATATTGATGGATAAGAGTTTTATATATCCCTGAAGGTTGAAGTTCAAGTGCGGAAAATATTTTGTGTTAACAAGGCTATGCCAACCTTACCCATCAATATTGAAGATGCTGCTCGCAGTGAAACTGAAATTGAAAAGGCTTTGCAGGTACACTCACATATAATGCGCCCTCTCTCTCTCTCTCTCTCTCTCTCTCTCTCTCTCTCTCTCCTGTGCATTTCAACTATTTTTTTGTACTGAGCTTTGCTTAAAGCTATTTTCCTTGACTATTAAAACTTATTGGCCATTTCTATGTATAAGTTTTTACAAAGTGAGAAATAGTGCAAAAGGCACAACACAAGTACTTCTATGTATAATTTGTTAATTGATTACATGATGGGTGCAGGCTGGAGAACAACTCGTTCGGGTTAACCAGGATACTCGTTTGAACTACAGAGTTCTTGACATGCGAACACCTGCCAATCAAGGAATTTTTCGCATTCAGTGTCAAGTTGGAAATGCAAGTTCCTGCCCTTTCTGGATCATGTTCTTTAAAAAAAAAAATCAGCCAGTCATACTTGATGGATTTTTTGTCACAACATTATGCGGCATGCTAAGTATGATAGGCAATGCTATTTATTGTGGCAAAGTTTTCCACAACTTGCTTGATGCATAATTCTAGTTTCCCCCGATAATTTTTCCTACTCTGTGTGTGATTACAAGTTGCCATTGGCTGGAAAATAAGGGAAGGAGGAAAGGCATGAGAGAATCAATTGGTTTGTGAATGAAAGAAGATTATTCTTGTCTCACATTCCCTCCAGTCCCAACATAAATTAATGGCAGATTGTGAGTTGTATTTTGTCTCATATTTTTTATTGACTTATAGTAACTTTCTCAAGAAAGATTAGTTAATAAATGATTTTTTTGAAAGATTAAGTAGTAATTGATGATGCTATAAATCACTCGAATTGGGGAAGTTTTTGATGATTACCTTATTGGGGTGTCAGGACTCAAAAGGGCAAACCTTATTTTGTAGCTCTATGTCTACCCATGCTCCTTTGTGTAGTAATGCTTTTTGTTACTTTCTTCTTTATTTAGTATGGGAAAATTAAGTACCAAGAAAGGGTATTGAAACCTTCAGTTTATGCCTCCAGAAACAAACCAAGCCTTTTGGTTTTTTAAAAGAGCTTGGTGAGTATATATATTCTGTCCAAATTCCGTGTGTGCTTTAGAAGACTCTGCTATATTTGACCTACTTATCATCCCCCTCCTTTCTCTCCCTAAAGTTTTGGCAAATTTGATCGCTGGTTTTCATTTTTATGAGAATACTCCTAAGCTGAACAATGCTTAATTAGTTACAATACCATGCAGGTATTTAGACAATTCTTATTATCTGAAGACTTTGTTGAAATCCACACTCCAAAATTAATTGCTGGCTCAAGTGAAGGTGGTGCTTCTGTCTTTAAATTGGACTATAAAGGGCAACCTGCATGCCTGGCTCAATCACCTCAGCTTCACAAGCAAATGGCAATTTGTGGTGATTTTGGACGTGTTTTTGAGATTGGTCCAGTTTTCAGAGCGGAGGATTCATATACTCATCGGCATCTATGCGAGTTTACAGGTCTTGATGTTGAAATGGAGATTAAGAAGCACTATTTTGAGGTAGAATCGAATTTTGAGTTTGTTTCTAATCAGCATCTAAGTGTAGTGATTCCCTGTAATTTGCTGTGCAGGTTATGGATATTGTGGACCACTTATTTGTTACTATGTTTGACACATTGAACAAGAATTGCGCGAAGGAGCTTGAAGCAGTGGGGAGACAATATCCATTTGAGCCTTTGAAGGTCGTCATTCATTATTAGTTTTGAATACTTGGAATACCCTGATTTTAACATTTTGTGTGCTATTGAAGTCTTAACTCTTGTCTCTATCTTGAATCTGGTTGTTAACATTTACATTGCAGTACCTGCGAAGTACTCTGCGGCTTACTTTTGAAGAAGGCATCCAGATGCTTAAGGTGATGATTGTTTTTTTATAGCATTGTGTCACCTCTATGTAGAAACTAATAAGATGATCAAGGCATCCGTGACTTTAAACAATAATGAAATCATTGAATTGGGGTTAATGTGCATGTGTCTGGGTGTTTCGTTGATGTGTAGGAGTCCAGGGTTTGTAACAGTTGGGGGAAATCCCCACTGGATCTACTGTGTTACTTACATGTTTGAACATTTTGATCGATAAATTAGACATGAATCCTCTCATTAGAATAGAGTTAAACCCTTATTTCCATGTGTTTTCCGTAAGTTTATCCTCCTATATACAGTAGCAAATAACATGGTGTTTAGCAGTTTCACAAACAATTATGTTAACGGTACCTTCTCGGTGCAGAAATTAATAGGATTTGCAGATTCTCTTTTAAGTCCATATCCATGGTTCTTCTTTTAAACAATATACGAGAAGAAGTGTCAACTTTATGGTATGTCTTATCAAACCATCTTTTTAACTGGTGAGTTAACTATCTGGCCCTTGGAGTCACATTGTGCTCTTGAGTGGTAGTTCTCTGATGCGGTTAATATTTTCCCCACCTCAACTCTTAGGACTTGAAGAATGGGCCATGGAGGACTCTTTATGGGTTAAAATGCTGTTCTTTCTTATGATTTATTTTTGGCCGTAAATTTTCCTGTTTAATTAGAAATTTCAAAACATGAAAGCAAAAGGTGGGAATGAGTGACAGAAAAACAGTTATAGTATCTTCTGCTTCCAGTAATTGGAAACTTGTGGTGCTTATGCTTAATAACTCTAGTGCATGGCTTGCTTCTAGTTGAAAGTTCTGGGCTTGTATGATTTTTTAATAAACAAAAAAGGCAATGCTGATTGCCGAACTTTGTCTTGTCTACACAGGAGGCTGGAGTAGAAGTTGATCCTCTTGGCGACCTAAATACTGAGGCAGAAAGAAAGTTGGGACAGCTTGTTTTGGAGAAGTAATCGTTCTTGAATTTCCATCCTGCCCCTACTGTTTATGTTGTTCTTTTGTTGTCTTTCTTAAAGAAATTCTATTATTGATGATGTAGCTCTGTAAGTTACAAGCAGATTTTGTTTATCATTATAGGTATGGCACTGAGTTCTACATCCTTCATCGTTACCCTTTGGCTGTTAGGCCCTTCTATACGATGCCTTGCTTTGATAATCCAACTTACAGTAACTCATTTGATGTCTTCATTCGAGGTAAATTATCGACTATTAGATCAGAACTATTGTTGCACTTCTATTTTAAACTTTTGCTGGTTTGTTTTTAGTATTTTGTGCTATTGATGGTATGTCATATCATTTGTTTGTATAGCATGGATACTCTGTGTGTGTGGGCGCACGTGTGTAGCAGCAGTTTGGTAACCTTTCAATCTCACCGCACCAGTTTGGTAGCAGCAGTTTTGAACATTGGGCATGCTTAGACTCTTACCACACCTTGCTCTTATCTTAGAGATGAGGACATAATGATGCGTGTAACAGCAATTAGAATAACCCTTCTAGTAGTTGGTTCAGATCTGAACCTAAGACATACCATAGCCCACTGCACACTCCAAAAAAACCTTTCAATGGATCATGAGTTTAACTAAAACACTTCTTAGTAAATTGTGTTATAAAGTCATATACCAATTGTGTTATAAAGTCGTATACTTTTGGGTGAAACAATGTGAATTGGGATGTGGTGAAGAAATAGTTAAGTGGAATGCCTCAATTTGAAATTTTGTACATCAGATGTTATGGAGGAAGCTTGAAGAGAGCATTTTCAATGGTGGAGCCTCAAATTAGGATTTTGCTTTGCCACAATTAGGCCTCTTTCTATAAAAGGATTCATATTCTTTCATGATAAATTAGAGCAAGACGAGTAGGAAAGCCAAATTCGCAATTGCCAAAGTAGCAGCTGCTATCATTTTTTTTATATGAGCAACTGCTGTCATTTACTCATCTCAATTAAGTTTCTTCTTTTGTTTCATTATATCAATTTACTTTTTTTCCTTGTCCCCTAGGTGAGGAAATAATTTCGGGAGCTCAGCGTGTACATGTACCTGAATTCTTAGTGGAACGTGCACAGGCATGTGGAATTGATGTTAAGACAATATCAACATATATTGATTCTTTTAGGTAATATTCTGCTTCTCATTGATCTTTAGTTTTCCATAATTGCAGGTTTAGTTAACGCAGTCACTTTCCATTGGTGTCCATTCTAATAAAATCAGCTACTTTATACGTATAAAAACCATACAGAATTCTGTGTAGCTCCCAGAATTCTTCTGCCCTGTGTGCATATGAAAGGGGCAAAACCAGATAAAATATTTTGACCTGTAATAGGGCCGTGCACTTAATTTGCTTCTCGAGTTTGTTAATTCAGAAGCTTTTTTTCCCCCAAGGTGTTTGTGGGAATATTCTGCTTAATATTTTGGAAACAAAGTGTTCGGACTGACTGAAATATCATAATGTTGGTCTTTACAGATATGGCGCACCTCCACATGGTGGGTTTGGAGTAGGGTTGGAACGCGTGGTGATGCTTTTCTGTGGTTTGAATAACATCCGGAAAACTTCTCTTTTCCCTCGTGACCCACTTAGGATCGCTCCGTAATAGTCTATTGCAGCTGTGGTGGACACCCTGAATTTACATATTGCCTTTCTTTATTTGCAGCTTTTTGTAACAATTAAAGTGTTTGTAATCGGTCAGTACATTCAGAAACATGTTGCATTTTTATTGGAGAATTTCAATCGGATTTTTGCAACGATCATTTTTTAAAATAATAATTAAAAAATTGGTCTGACGATGATGGTAGGTTACCTTAAACGAGAGAGAGAGAGAGAGAGTACAATTCCTGGAGAACTGTTTCGGATGGTTTCCTTCTTTGCATTAATCTCACAAGGCTGTGAAAATAAACTGGAGAACTGGAAAATCCATGTGGATCGGTTTGTTTGCTCTAATTTTGGATCCGTTCGGTTTAGGATCCATTCTTCTATTTTAAAAATCATAACGGGTCTAGTCTTGGTTTTATTTTTTCTAACATCGGATTGGATCGGTTCACATTATATATAATAGTTTTTATATTATATATAAATTTTATACATAATAATTATATATGAAATAATTATATATTATAATTTATAACATAAAATTTTAATATTAAACAGAACATTTATTTGATTATATTTTTTAAATATAAAATATCTGTTAATTGCATTTTATGACTTAATAAATTTTCAAAATATTCATTTTTATAAATATATTAGTAAGACTAATATATATTAGTATATTAATTACCATATTATCATAACATATAGTAATAGTACTATACCAATAGTATTATTATATACTAATAGTATTAGTGTATTACTAATATTCATATATATTAATATACATATATATAAGTATAAGAAATTAGAGAATTAATATATATTAAAAACCAGAAAACTGGAACCGAAACTGGTAAAATCGAAAGTACCAACTTAGGAGGGCAACCGGTGTGATGCAAAACCGGTATATACTGATTTGGTCTCAAAATTTGTCTAAAACTAGATTGGTTACACCCCTACTCACCGTATTATAATTTATTAATCCTCTTGGCTATTATTTTCCTCTCTCACTCGGAGTATCTGATATCTTGAATCGTAACAAGGTAGAAAAGGATGTCACTTCGGCAACAAAGCTATTTACAAATGACTTTCTGGTCTCTGTACATTTCCAATCTCACATTGTCACGCTATCAACTAAACCATGGATTCCATCCTCCAACTTCTAACAGCATAATTACATTATCCGAGCTACAATTAAAACCAATATGATAATTATGTAACATTTAATAACCAAAACCATTACCCACAAAATCATCCTCATCATCACTACTGAAAGATTCAAGCAATTCACTATCCTCATCATCCTCATCACCCTCTGTCACAATCTCTAGTAATCCCGTTCCACCCTCCAGCATGAAATCCCCATCATCATCATCATCATCGTCGTCATCAATCAGCTCGCTAACACTATCATCGTTACTCAAATCATCTGCATCACTTTCACCATCCCCATCAAGATCTGGGCCTAGAATAGGGTCTACATCAGCATCATCATCATCCTCATCTTCCTCCTCACTCTCAGCATCATCAGGATCCGAATCGTCATCCGTTGGCCTTCTGCGACCAATTTCATAAACTCTTCCTGAAGAGTACATCTCTTCTTGATCATCCATTGTAATCAACCCTACAAAGGAATCTGTCGATTCTGTTGCGAAGTCAAGGACACAACGATCTACAGGTATAGTGGCAATGTCAGAGTAGTTGACTGCATCCACCGTGCGAAAAGCAGCAAAGAGAGGATGCTTGACTCGACGTGTGTGAACAGCAGACATTACATCCTCAAGATTTCTCCGAAGGATCGCATAAATCACATCACCGCGTGCATTAAAAGTTACTGTCATTTGATCCAATGAAGGTACACTACGGAGGAGCCTAAACTTCCGGAGATCCCAGACCTCCGAGTTTATAATTACCTGTAAAAAAGAAAATTCTCTATATAAAAGCAGTCATGGGGAAGACAGGAGGGGGGAATTTTAAACTACAAGCTTTTGAACAGAAGTTTATGCAGTGATGTATAACAACAGCAGGAAGTGGTCGATGCCAGTTTTGAATTCTGGAAGTTCTTCTGAAGGGGAAATGGTAATTAATTAGCTTCAAGACAACTTCTATTTTTTTTTTTTTAAAAATTTTTAGTTTCAAGGCACTAACAAAATCCCATCAAACCTGCCTTATTCACCAAACCTCTACTGATCCTGTCTGAAACTTGACATACGTAACTTAAATACCCAAACAAAGTAATCATAACTGACAAAGAAAAACTAAGTGTTGAAATTTGGTGCTTAAAACGCTTTCTACTAAAAGCCTACTGTTCAGACAGAAATGACAGGGTATTGATCACTACCATTTTTCTAGATAATTTTGTATTTGTTTATTTGTTTGTTTGTTTGTTTATTTTCTTTTTCATGTTTTGAACATAGGATGAAGTACATAAAAGGAAGAGAAGAAAATTTAGCTTTAGTGATGAAAGTTCAACAGGTGGCAACAAATGATAATCATACGAGAGATGCACTATAACTGTTGTAGTAGGGACAGGGTGCTGCTGCTTCAGCATACCTCATTCCCAGCTGGATGAAAGCCACCACCTCCATAATCTGTAAATTGATCAAAGCGATGAACGGGGCCAGAAACCCGCCGATCCCACAATACCCCATTCCATAGCAACATAGCATCTGAAGGGCTGAAGTGTATGAGAGAATAAACATGCCCCCGACCTGTAGAACTTGCAGACGTGTCTGACAGCTTTGATTCCAGCTGGCAGGTTTGGATATTGTAGAGGAGAATTTCTCGTGGTGCAGGCTCTACTGTCAGGGCTGCAAAAATGCTTCCAGAATTGCTAAAACTTGCAGCCTTACACCCTTCAAATGGATGCATTGGTCCACCTGAGATTGAAGTTGCGTCCCACAACCTTACATCCTGGGAGCTCGATGAAAGCACCAGCTGTGTCTCACCAGAAATATATGATTGAACAGATGTCAAAGGAGACTGGTGGCTTGTGCAACTCTCCAGCACATTGTTGCTGTTGGAATCAAAAATTTTGAGCTCTCCAGAGTGGCTGCCAACTGCAAGACGAGAGGAGTCCCCAAGAAAATCAATGCATGTCAAAAGTGCCCCAGCATCATCCCGACAAGTTCTCCAAGGTCTGAATCTGCTGTAAACAAACTGGCGATCCCTGCGATTTCCATGTACCCCACCATATATACTTTTGAACTCACGTGTACCAAGTCTGCCTGTTACATTTGATGGGGCATCAAGACTTCGTTTAGGTTCAGGACAAACATGTGGATGCAAGAGAGAGAGTGGCGGAAGAGTGGTTATAGGGGCCGGGCATTGGCGATGCTGGTGCTTCAGATATTGAACAACAATAGAGTCTAGAGTTAACTGCTCTGTGCTGCTGGGCTGAGGATCATTTAAAATCCCAAGTTGAGAGGATGGTGTCGCCTGACCCATATGGGTGTTGCCATGTTGGTTATCATCCATATAACCTGCCAAGCCACCAATTGGCATTGATTGCCAATGCTGATCTCTTACAATAGAACTTGGGGTAGACAGTCCAATATTATCAATTAGCAGGTTGCTTTTACGGCCACTACTGGGTGTTGGACAAACTGGAGACCGGAGTCCTTGCTCACCCGTGTTAAGTCGCTTTCCGGGGGATGAAACCAAACCCACATCCTTCAACTCTGATAATTTTCGCTTCATCGGCAATACAACTGGAGTCTTACATTGAGATTCTGTATCAAAATTAGGTCTTGGCAAGGACTCTGATGAAGTTTCTGATGCAATTGCAGGTACAGAAGGTTGCTTTGATGTACTGAAGATTCTCCTGACAGATACCGATTGGCAATCATGGGATTGCAACTGATTTCTTGAGTGTATACCAAAAATTGGTGAGAAAGCCAATGGATTTTTCTTTGAAGAAGATACAGTTGAATCGCACTTCAGGCTTGTATCCTCATTCTGTGCAGTGAGTTTAGATTTTTCAGTGAGAAATCCACAAGTGGCTCGACCAGAGGGCCAATGGAGCTGTATAGAGGGGACTTCTGGTGCAGAGGTTTGGTGCACAAGAGATGATGGAGCCGCCAAGAACAGCAAAGGAGTCAACTGAGCCTCTTTTAATAGTGTAGCAGCAGTTGCACCCAAACCAGACGCCTGTAGGTGTTCATGGATTAGAAGTAAAAGTTCCCTGGGATTTTCATATACATAGACAACAAGAAGAAGAGCCAAAAGGTGAGAAGAAAAGGAATTACTAGAAAGAAGTGGGTGGTGAATATATACAATAGCACTACACAAGAAATTAACAAGTACCTGGAATGGTAAGTAATCGGAGTAGCAGCAGCTATAGCTGCTCTTTCTATGCGCCTCAAAGTAGGGGTAGCAGCATCAGTAGCTGCTAATGTACTTGCACGCCCTGAATTTGTCACAATCTGCATATCAATGGTGCAAGCATATATTTCAGTTACTTATGCGATGAGAGAGGGGGGATCATTCAACAATGTTGAATGACATTTTTACTTACGAGAGGGGGGATTATAATTGTTAAATAACATTTTTGCTTATAAGGAAACCCGACTGAACTCCAGACCTCTAAGCTACCTCTATTTTTTTTTTTTTTTTTTGGGGGGGGGGGGGGGGGCAGGGAGACTTACTGCAATCAGTTCAATTGCTGCCTGGGAAAGTTCAGCTTGCCACCTGCCTTGCTCAGTTCCACATGTCTGGCCTCCTGAATCTCGAATTAGTTCTGATAGCTTTTTTCCAACCTAGAATGTCAAGTTGCACTTAGTAACACCGACAGTTTTAGTTAACATATCCAGACAGTTATGACTTAACGTCAGAATCACAGCAACCTATTTGAATGCACAAAGCATAACATGTTTTAATTACCAAAAAAATTTGGATGTCTTCTTTTTAAAATCCTCAAATGGAATTTTTTCCTCGCCTTGAAGATTCTGATAACTTTACAGTTTACTCCCATATTCCTTCTTTTGCAACTAGAACTAAATGTTGACGAAAACACGGGGTAAACTAAAAAGTGGGAAGACAATGTGTTTTGCAAATGGCAGTAGTATGTTGTCTCTTTAGAAGACCACCAATAAGATTGGTTTTTTTTTTGATAAGTAATAATTTTATTCAAAGAAATAGGCATAAGCCCAAGTACACGACGTATACAAAGGAAACACCAATGAACCCATCTCTGAGAAAAGTGAATCATGAGTATGAGAAGACCTCTGAGGAACATCTAATAATGGAGCAGTATACAACTGGGTATGAAGTATGAGCTGAAGCAGCCTAGGATGGGTTCAATTGGTTGGGGCGGGACTTGATACTTGTGGTAAAAAGATGTAAACTAATATTTCATTTCACCTAAAACTATTAAATTAATTAGATGAAACGATCATTTACCTGAAGCTTTGTCAATATATGTGCAATTGTATCATCTCTGGCTAGACCAAGCAGAACACGGCAAGCTAGAGCGCGAAGACAATCAAGGGCAGCAGGAGGTGAATATACACGTGGCTGGAGGAGATGAAGTAGGACCTTTATACCATTGTTTGCACGTACAGCCTCTCTTGCTTGACGATATCCTAGTTCCAATTGGGTAGCAAGGCCAGCACAACCTGCACCAGCACCTAAAGATATTCTACGATCTCCAACCAGTCCTGAAGTAGCTGTGGGAACAGGAGTTTGTGAAGTGCTACTGATGTACTGGGTACTAACTCCTGTGGCATTTCCCCTATCTACCACACTAGATTCCCCATTCCGCTCCCTTGGATCACTCTGGCTAGACATGTTAACAGCTCGATCAGAGACATTACGTTCTGTGTTTCTGTCTCTATTCTCCATCCCAGAACCATACGAGGTTGGAGCAGAAACAGAATGCAGACCTTGTGCAAGTATAGGTGGTTTATTGCTGATTGCAGGCGGAGGACAAACAAGATTTACTAACACATTTAGTGCTGGTTGGATGATCTGCAAAGGTATCAGCAAACAATTAGAGAATATGATACAATGCCGAATGAAAAGGCAAGCATGATACTTTTTTTGATAATTAAAAGACAAGTATGATACTAGTCTCAGAATCTGCATCCAGCATCAAGAAATGTTACAGGAGAATAATAAAATAGGAGAATACGTCTTACCTCTGGGTCCACATAACTACTAGCACTATTTGCTGCATCCAAAATGACTGCTATACCAACACGATTATTGCTTAATGTGGCATTTACAATCATCTTGCGGCTGTTGGGTACTAATGTAACAATATGCAACACACCCAATGCATATTGAAGCAAATCGTGCAAATAGCGCTCAACAGGGAGGGCCTGCATACAACCAAAATCAGATATAACAGGAGAACACAAGAAGTGAAAAAGAAACAAAAGCTGGGATATCAAATACCTGACACAATTCCAACAAGGTAAAGTGTCCATTAGAGCTCAAGAACTTCTCAACCGCAGGCCAACGAGTTCTTACAAATGCAGGACCCAGCTTTCGATCCTTTTGTAACTGCAGAAACACTGCATCCATAGCTTCATTACTGATATCAAGTGGCTTGTAGGCTGCCCTTACACTTGGAGTATTCCGCGCCGTACTTCGATTGTTTTTATTTGGACGGATTGAATCCACCAGCAGAAGAAGGTGAGCTCTAAAATATTGCCGCAAAGCAACACAGGTATGATAAGCTATCTGCTTCTCTGATGATGTCAGAACTTCTGCAGGTGAACGATCATTTCGAAATGATCCTGAACTGGACAAACTTAACGCCCCAGTATTTACTCCAGACCTAACTAAGGCAGCATCATTTAGAAGCCCAAGTAATTTTTGTAAACAGTCCTGAGCATCAAAGGCATCAAGAACTGCTCGGAAAACAAATGCAGCAGCAAAAAACAAGGCAGCATTTTTTCTAGCTTGGTCTTGAGGGCACTCAAGAAGTTGAATAGCTAACTCAACCACCTGGTGTACAACATCTGAGGGAAGAGCGCACACACGTTCCATTATTCCCTGAAAGGAATTCTTAAAAAGTAAGAGCCCAATGGACTGACTAGATAAAGGTGATTCTAATGGGAAAAACTAGTAAAAAAAGGTTTCAAACAATTAGACATTACAAGCAATTACCTGGAGAGAACCAATAGTAAACAGGCAGGAAGAAAGACCAAAAAAGGTTTGAGCAACTCTAGGGACAGCAATCAGTTTCTGCATGCCACCCCGATCCACAAATAATGCAGCGAATTTTCGGTGAGCTGCCAACGCACAGATTAGCTTCATTACATCAGGCAAAAGAATTGCAGCCTTTGATTCCTCCTTGTTTCTGGAACTCCGTTGCAACAATGCAAGGCAGACATCAACACCCTTCTCGTGAAGTACAGGCCCAAGAACTTCAACATATTCTCCAAGTATCTCAAGGCATTGAATACAGTATTTTTCCCTCAGCTGTGCAAGAGATTCAGAGTCCAGGATGAAATATTCTTCCACATCCTCACTAATTTCTGTCTCTGTGTAATTTAGATTCAGTGAATTATTATTGATGCTACTAGAGCTCCTGAAACCAACGTATGGAAGTGTTATTAATCTGTTAGTCAAATTAACAAAACTAGGATGTTAGCAATTTCAAGCTGTACATTGTGATTCAATCTCTTTATTATATTCTTAAACATAAAATTACCTACCTTGAAACCTCGATTGAATTAGCAGCATCAATAACAGTGGATGCAGTTCTGGAAGCAGCCAAGACTGCAGCTTCTTCATCTTTAGTAGTTTTAAATTCCTTAACATATAGAGCAGCAAACCATTAAGTAAAAGAATTCACATAATCTATGCTATGCGAGATAAAAAGAGCAAGCAATGCTGCATACCTCGAAAGCCGCACTTTTGACAACTTCAGCAGCAGCATCACCTGCTGCTTTGATAGCTTCTGCAGGTGCATTGGCTGTCCTTGCTTCATCTTCGGCAGCCCTAACTGCTTTCTTTACTAGATCGGAGATATCTTTACTTCCAACTCTGCATTCCTGAAAGCAGTCATCGTTATCGTCCCTTTCGACAACCAAAGCATCAGAAGTAATCCTGCCAAAAGTCTTTCTAGCATCTGGTAATTTTTTCACATCTGAATGCCTTGAGACACTCCTCTCTCTTGTACTCCGCCCCTGTCCCAATCGACTACCAGATCCTGGTGAGGTTAAAGCCTGTTCATTCTCAGGGCCACCTTCATTGAACCTTCCCTTGCATCTTGATCTTGCCAATCCACGATTTGCTCTGCGCCTTGAAGAGTCATCTCTACCATTCTCATCAAAATCTTCCAATTTTGCCTTCCCATCCCGTAATTCTCGACTATGCCTCCTATTGTCGCCATCAGCATCTATCTCATAGGCATCAACCCTTTCAT
The DNA here is from genome assembly GCF_001411555.2 of Juglans regia. Taxonomy (NCBI): domain Eukaryota; kingdom Viridiplantae; phylum Streptophyta; class Magnoliopsida; order Fagales; family Juglandaceae; genus Juglans; species Juglans regia. The sequence goes on along the minus strand of NC_049911.1, from coordinate 35,173,008 downwards.
CCATTGCATCAGGTCTTTCTCCATCATTTATCCTGCATTCTTCTCCATGTCCTTGCAGGACAATGTTTCTATCCTGATCCCTTTCAAGACTTTGGTCATCTAAGGATCTCTCATCCGCTATCCTTGAACCATCTAAATAAGTTGTTTCCGGAGCCTGCCGAACCCTAACCTTGCCTTCGTCCCTACCTCTTATGCAAGTAGCACCGGATGCAATCTTACCATTTGTTAAATGAGCAGCATCTTTCTGGCTTGTACTCATCTCTCCAAGGACACGCACCCGAAGATAGCGCATAAGCTTGGCAGACAATCCAGATGTCAACACATCTTCGACTACATGACCACCACTGGAATCAACCCAAATGGTTAAGATGTAATATAATATTATGTTATGTCATATCATATTATAGTACATTATTCAAAATGATGCAAACTGGAAAATAAGCACAAACTATATTTACTCCTGGAGCATACCTAGACAAACAAACGGCAAGAATTCCTGTGGAATAAGTCTTCAACATTTCATAATCAGATGCCTCCTTGCCCTTGCAGTTGTGGTCTTCACGGGGAAATCTTGCAGTGTCATCAATCACCCAATTTTTTATGTTCTCTAAGACGGCTTCTTCAAAAACATGAGGATACTGCAAAACAGATCATCAAATTTATAATAAACCATGAAATTAAGGAATAAGAAAATCAATCTAACAGGTGTAATAAAACAATAAGCTTACAGTCCAAGTCAGTGAGCAGCTTAAAAGAAGCCTTGCAGCAGCTGCCTGGATGGAGGGTGGGTATCTTGTTTCTGATAAAAACTTTGAAGATATCAATTCAAAGAAATCATCATTTTCCTGAGAATAAGAGGTAGAAAAAATTATGATAAAGAACTTTATTTAAGTACTCTAAATGAAGTAGGTGTTCTGGATGATGTTGCTAAGGTGCACTGTCCAGGGGAAGACGTGTTGTGGAAGAGAAGGGCGGAAAAAAAAAAAAAATAATAACAACAGATAAAAAAACGACAAAGCAGGTTCACACAGGCCAAATTTAAATACCCGGACTAGGTTCCCAAGCCGTCCAACGTTATGTGAAGCACGACCGTTAGTGGATGAATGACCATTCTCTTCCATGTATCTGCATTCGAAACAGACATATACGTAAAGATTCAAGAAAAAGGTTCGAGACTTATCAAGAACCGAGCAAAGATGAGGGAATAGGAGGAAGTACCAACGGCGAGCGCCAATTCACCATCAATGATAGTCAGAATTGGTTCCTTTTTTTTTTTTTTTTTCCTTTTAATACACAGCAAATAAGAAGTTACGTGTTAAAATATAAATGAATTGCTCCGTCAACATCCCTCAACCAACTAAAAAAACACGCGCAAACACGTAAAGTCACGTCGATACCCACACATTTGGCAAGGAACTATTAGAACTATACCTCCAGAACCCACTAATGGGACATGCTAAAAACGAAATTAACATTTGAATGATCCAAAGCGCATAAACGGGGCTATAAAAATGTTATGCTTGCGCGCACGCACACAGACACACGCAAGACGAAAAAAACCCACGCCTATTGTTTGACTCCTCGTAATTTAATCAAAAACCTGTTAAAGTAGGCTAAACAAAACCAACTAAAGAGGCAAAAAGAAATGGGAGGGCGCATACTGGGATTCTTGTGTTTCAAGAAGGGAGGCGAGGGCATGGAGGACGAAGGAGCTAGGTTTTTCAGGCGAAAAAGTGATCTTCTCCATCAGCTTCTGAGCCTTCGCGATCAACTCATCATCTTCGTTCCTTGCTTCCTCTTCTATGTCTTCTTCTCCTTGAGACTCAGGCTGAGATTCTGCGGTGGGAGCCCGAGCTTCTGCTTGCGGTTGGTCGTCCACGGTCGCCTCCATAGATTATCAGATAAAGGTGCTTGCTATATTATATGTGGGTGTGTGTGTGTGTCTATAAACGAAGAAATGGCAATAGTAATGAAAGGAATTTGGATGGAGGCCAATTTCGAATGAAATTTTGTTTGCAAAATTATCTATATTTTTCGCATGCGGTGGCACTTGGCTATGAAGTTGGGAGTTGCAGAGCTGAAAGAGAACCAAAAAGAAAAGAAAATGAAGGGCAAGTGCGTTTCGTCAATTTATAGTGGGAGGAGAGAGAGGGAACGCGAGAAAATGGATCAGAATGTTCCGGGTAGAAGGAGACCCGACTCGGTTCTAAATTATGTAACCCTAGCCTAGCCTAGCCTCTTTAGTTTTGACTCTCCGAGCCGCCCGTTCCAATAATAAGTACCGGATCCAATTTTATGCGTCGCCCCGAGCTCCAGTGTTAATAATATTAATAATTGAAGAGAACAACGTGAAGTTTGATAATTTGACTATTTGAGTTGTAATTGTAAAGCCTAAAACAATGTACGTTATATAGTACTCTTTCGAGAGAGGTTAGGCCTAAGTTACGCAGTTAAAGAAGTATTATTAAAATATTATTTTAATTTTAAAATTTAATGAATTTAAATTAAATATTATATTTTGTGTGATAGTGAGAAATTGTATCCGGCCTAGAAAGAGGCTAGAATTTTTGTATCGGGCCTAGAATTTTTCTTTAATAAATCTCGAGAGAGTTTTAACGGCGAAAGAAAAGTCGGCGCATTAGGAACGAGAGGAATGTCCCGTGCGTTACAAAGCAAAGCACATTCCTGGGAATCCCGTGATGCTAAGGATTCCGTGTACCGATTTCGCAAGTTAGCGCAGGATTTGATCCATCGTCTTTAGCTTTCTCTGTTTCTCTTGGCTAAATACCGTATCGAATTGGGTACTGCCTTCAGCAGCATCGTAGACGACTCTTATACCCACTGTTAGGTTGCTCGGATGGTCCCAATCTGATCATGGAAAAACTATTCGAAACGGAAGCCGAAGAAGCATCATCTTCCTCACAAGATCATAAGCGGTGGATCGAGTTTGTAAAATATAAAATCATCTCATTTGTGAGAAATAATTACACAACGAATCTTTAATAACGGGTGTTTTTATAGGGCTCAGGATACGCTCAGGACAAGATTGATCACAAAGGATGATTTCGCGTGGAAATTACCAAAAACAACGTCCAGAGAGAAAGCGGAGGAACTGGAAGAGGTGGAGATGTTGAGGTATGTTGGTGGGGTAGACGTGAGCTTCTCAAAGGAGGACCCAACGGTCGCTTGTGGGACACTTGTGGTGTTGGACATTCAAAACCTCCAAGTCGTCTATGAAGATTTCGCAATTGTCACCATTGCTGTCCCTTATGTTCCTGGCTTCCTCGCCTTCAGAGAGGTTTTCCTTCTATCAAAAATCCTTTCGCTATCTCATCGTTCGTTCTTTTCCTGTTCGATGCATTTGACTTTTTTTGTTCTTTTCCTTTTTTAGGCTCCGATTCTTCTAGAACTTTTGCAGCGAATGAAGAAAAAAGATGCCAGCCCTTTCTACCCACAGGTAGATTCATGTATCTGCGCTTGAAGTTTTCATTGACCTGGAAAAGAAAAGACGAACATTTTGCTAAATTATTATGGTGATACTTGGGATTTGTAACACTGGTGCATTATTAAATGAACAGTTGTTAATGGTTGATGGAAATGGAATACTTCATCCTCGAGGCAAGTGCTTCGTCACAATTCTGTTTGGAATTTATATTTCTTCCTGAGCATTGTACACTAAACCCGATGAGGCATTATTCTGAGCTTGGATTCGCAAGTCATCTCAGCTCATCTCAACTCATCTCACTACTATTCATTACTATTCAGCAACTTTAACTCACAAATCTCACTACTATTCACAACTCATCTCATTACTATTCACAATCCATCTCAACTCATCTCAACTCATCTCAAGTCATTTCAAGTCATCTTCGAATCCAAACATCTCTAAAACCCAGCTTGTGACTGGATGTAGTAGTCACGGCTTGGCCTCCAGCAATCTTCTGCTGTGAAGGAAACCCTTAGATGGAAGTATTCACTAGTTGGATGAGTTGCGGCAGGAGTAAACATAACATTCCTTTTTGGTTTATGTATATTTTCCTTTTCCATCTAAATTTGGTTCTTGTTTTAGTAACAAACTAGAAATGACTAAACGTTTTGCTCATTCCCTACCAGAGGATTGCTATACTGTTTAAAATAAGTTTGAAATATTTAGTTTACCTCACATAATTTAGAACATTGATTTTATTTATTGCTGTGTGAAAGGTGAATTATGATTGACTTGCATCAGCCATTGATTACATAGCTTGTTACCCATCCTTGCTTTAACCGGAGAAAAAATCTAAACCATAAAGTTTCGTGTAGGTTTTGGCTTGGCTTGCCATCTAGGTGTTTTGGCTGACCTCCCTACAATTGGGATTGGAAAGAATGTGAGTTCTGACTGTATTAACGTTAATTTTTCTTGTAGATTCATCTCCATAACTCCCAATATATTCATATTGGGATAAACATGAATTTATTAAATAGACATCTATACATCATTTTAGTTACCCTTGAATTACCTATCCTCATTTTGACTCGAAATTTGATCCTGATTTCGTGCTCTTTTGGTTAAGCTATGACAATGTTTGTACTTACATATCTCAGCTGCATCATGTGGATGGTCTTACTTATTCGAGAGTGAGACAACTTCTTGAAGCCAAAGAAAACAGTACTAGAGATTTTATTACTTTGACGGGATGCTCTGGCCACATATGGGGAGCGGTAAGAAACTTGAGTATGAACTCTATTTCTTGAAGTGATATTTGAATCTATTGGCATATCATTAATGGATAGAATACTTGATTACATCATTTAGAGTGTATCTTACAAACTGAAGTGAAATGCAAAAGATTGGCTAACTCAGATAAAGCACAATAATACTGCAAACTGTATCTGACAAGCTAGAGCAAATTGGTTTGTTTGTAGCTATTGCTGGAAGCCTTCAACCATGGGTGAAAACAAAACATGTATCCTACACTTGGTTGCTTTTGCACTATAAACGAAATAGGCATTATCATTAGTGCTTGATTTTTTACCTTGAAACTGCATCCTAGCTGTGGACCATGTAATGTCTAAGTGAATAGGGTGAGCATATATGGGGAGGCAACCAACACCGTCCTATGTGGGATGCACTCTTTATAATCAAGCTCAGGTATAGATGCTCCAGGATCATTTCAGCTCTTGAAAGTTTTCATGGAAGGTTCCTATAGGGAAATTTTAAATAACTACCTATGCACTGGTTGGCATATGCTACAATCTAAGGCCAAAGACTAAACATTGAATCCGTTGTTCCTAAGTTTTGATTTACAGCATTGTAATTCAGGTTCTTTCTCTATCTACAGGCAATGAGATCTACACAGGACTCCTTGAAGCCTATGTTTATTTCAGTTGGTCACCGTGTATCACTTTATACTGCCATAATAATCGTTAAAATGACTTGCAAGTATCGTGTGCCAGAGCCTATCCGACAGGTAAGCTTTAGAAGCGGCTGAGTGTAAGCAAGCTACCTTTATTCAACAGATTTATGGTTGAGTAAAATTATTTATTTTACATGGGCCCTTTCTATTTAATACCCACTATTGACTTCGAATATGGAGCTAAGTACAAATATTATGACTGTATTATGGAAGCTTTATCCTGTTCACTAATGCTCTGGCTTAGGTCTTCAATTTGCATCAAATGTTAAATGCTTTGCATATTAAACTAGTGTCCGACCAAGATAATGTTGGAGGCTTGTCACTTTAAGTTGCATGATGCCTACTCTGGTGGAGAGACATTGTATGATACTACAATGCCAGAAATTCTCTTCTCTAATATTGATTTTTATATGATAGCAAGTATCAAACCAAAGATTTATGGAATTCTCTCAACATATTTTCCATGGTTCATCCTAAAAATTGCCGTGCATCGGATTTTAATGTTCATATCAAGTTGATCCTTTTTTTTTTCTGGAAGTCCATTTTTTTTTTGTTATTGGTGAAATTTCGGGGTACCCCAAACTGGAAGTAACACATGGTTGAGAATATCAGCAACAAGAATTCATCTTAATCTAACCCAGTCACAATTTTTCAATTTCTCAACCTACTGAAGATACAAGTGTGTGGGTGCCCGCATGTATTGAATCTTCACTGAATATTAAATATCATGTTGGATGGAAATCTGCTGTGATTCCATTTATTACTTACTTTATTAAACAACAGGCTGATATTAGGTCGAGGGAATACCTGCAGAAGCGTCAAAAGGGAGCGTCAGAATGATTCAACTTCATGGATCTGGTTGGTTCACTTATTTCTCTCTTCTTCAACATATATATTTTCAGAAACACAAAACAGCTGAAGGGATGAGATCTGAGAATATAAGGGAAGTACATAGCTGCTACAAGCAAGCACGTAAAGTTCAATGACATTAGAGAGAGTTTGTAGTATTGGCCCTGAGTTGGGGGTTCCAAAGAAGTAATGTCTACTATTTAACCAAACGAATAATTCTCTCTAGGTCTCAACACCTGCCTCGATTGTAGGCATCTCCTTGGCCAATGAAACAAGATCCAAGTTTCAAATGCTTAGTGATAGTGACAGGGAATTGCCAGTTGAGACAACAAACTGGCCATGTATGTTTTTTAAGGTACCCCAATTAACCATGAATTACAATCTTTTATTCATACTCTGTGTAGAAATTTGTGGTTATTTCAAAGTTTAATGAATATATGCTTTTAAGGTTTAGATCATTTATCGTGCATGAATTTTTCAGGATTTTTTTTACAATGGACAAGAGTTTGTTTAAACAAAGAGCTGTTTGAGGTAGTAACTTTTGGCAAAGAATGGTGGCTTCTTAGTGAGTTTTAGGTCAACTTATGTCTCTTGGTTAAGGTTATGAGTTTTCACAAGAAATATTAAGAACCGATTGATGGGTTTTCGCAGAAGTCAATTGCGCTTGAAGGGTTTTAAATCGTATCGTCAATGTGGCTAGGAAGTTACCCAAAACCTGATAAAATGAAAAGATATGGTCATATTGTCAAAATGTATCAGATCAAAGCACTCTGTAGACAGCGTGTGTGGTATAGAAACATCAGGCTCAAATTGAAATGATATGAGAAGGCAGATTTGTAGACATTAAACATCCGTATTTTCCGTTTATCTTGAGCAACCTGATTTGTCAACTCTTAGGAGGATAAAATGCAAAGGGCCTTCTTTAATATGGGTTTTGTATGATTGCATCATGTTGTTGCAAGTCAAATTTATTAGAATTCCAAAACGACATCCAATCAGCTCCAAGTTAATACGCATTTCTCCCCACACATTAGTCTCAATGCAAGAACGAACTTCGAAGCATAAACTTGAAATCAGATACTTAGAACATTTGGGCATGTAAACAAAGTTCATGCCCGACTTAAGAAACGTCTTTAATCGGGCACCATATAGATTTCGTGGACCACGTAGATATATATATCCAACTTTGGTTGGCACAAACCTTAGTGGTTTAATATCTCTCATCCGCTAACCGTAAGATATGAATCTCAAACATCTCGGATAAAGTTTCAATATATACAAATAAAACAAATTGAAGCCAGTAGTGTGCTACATATCCGCAAAATCACATAATTGTAGAGACAAACAAGAACAGAAACAGCAAAAAACTAACAGACTTTTGAAGTGATCCAACGCTAGTCCCCACTACCACAGGCGTATCAATCATGATCATAAATTTGCAATCACCAGATGATGGTGATGGATCTGTATGTGTGACAACCGAAAGGTTTGGAAACTTGCAGGCGGTCTCAAGCTGATTCTGCATCTGATAGTAACTGTTAAATGCATAAGAGATGTTTCCCCGAGCATCCAAATTTCCACATGAAGTCCCATATCCAAGACTAGTGCAATCAGCATTTTCACAAGCGTAGGTGACACTAGGGCCAACTTGCGGGTCATCAAGACTAGCAGAGGATGACAGGACACACCATTGCTGGGCCAGATATTTTACATTACTTGCTGCTACCAATCCGTTCGAGTTGGCCGTAAGATTAAGCTGGTATTTGGGTTTTCCATCGAAGAAAAACAGCCCCCAATGGCGTTCAAAATTTCCTGGCTCAGTGCTTTTGCCATCTTCATCTATGAGGCCGAATATGTATGCATCTAGGGGGCCGGATCTCATCGGAGTTCCCTGCCCAGATATATAACGAGACATGAAGCCTTGGTTGAACCTCTGAGCATTCTGTATGTTTGCATTTTGATCTCCATCAGTAGGCCATCCAATTTCTCCAACTATTATAGACATGTTTCCAAAGCCATTTTTCTGTAAGGTCCATACCAGGGTATCATAATTGGCACTGAACATGTCTTGATAGATTTTTTCGTTATCAGTTATGGGAGATGAATAGCCGTTGAAGAAAGCATAGTCAAAAGGGAAATCGGTATGGCCATAGAGGCTGATAAAGGGGTATATGTTGACAGTAAAAGGAGATCCATTGTCGTTCAAGAACTTAATGATTTGCACCATGTTATCACGGATGTTTGCACGAAGGTCACCTTGAGAAGGGATATTTGTTGAACTCTCGTATACATCAGCATTTAGGGGCACAGTGACTTTAACCTGACTGCTCAAACCAGCTTTTACAAGGGCAGCCTGGATATTTTGAAGGGCCGGAAGGGTTAATCCTTCAAAGCTTCCATTGTAGGTTGACAAGAATGGCTCATTCCCAACTGCAACGTACCTTGCAGAGAAAATATGAAAAAGTAAATTCAACAGAAAAATATAGACCGCACACAAAATGAAACGAAACTAGACAAGCCGATAGAAGAACGAAGATAACAAGAAATGGGTTGCCTTTGCCTCTGACTTCTCTTGATGCTTTTACAGTTTTGTAGAGGTAATTTACGAAACTACACTGTTTGCAATGTTGAGGAATAATCCCACATTGACTGTGGACAAGGTCTTGGGCATGTTTATAAGCAATGAGCAATCTTCTCTTATACAACCGGTTTTATGAGATGAGTTAGGCCCATAAATTTCATCATAGTATCAGAGCCTGCCATAGGACGAATGTGGGCCTACACTACTTACCCCGTGACAAGGACCAGAAAAAATACTGGCCTGCACGTGAGGGATGGTGTTGAGGAATAATCCCACATTGATTGTGGACAAGGTTTTGGGCATGTTTATAAGCAATGAGCAATCCTCTCTTATACAACCGGTTTTATGAGATGAGTTAGGTCCATAAATTTCATCATGCAAATCCTATTCTTATAAGAGTGCGTTTCTCCAAAGTTCTATACTGACTTTCATAAAAGTTATCCGGCGCCTCTATCAGATGGGCATATATACATTATTACAACATTAGGCAAAATAGCTGAATGATGTTATGTAAAATCAGGCATATATAATCACGCCTTCACAATGACTTGAGGAGGAGAGAATTTACTCTATCATGACAACAATTTTAAAACCAAGTGATAGAAATCTTGCAGTAAGGATGGTTATGTGGTTGGCATTTGGAAGCACACTCAAAATCATTTGGATGTATGTCACATCTGCGAATATAAATCCAAATTTTTCAGCAACAAGTCCAAAATGAGAGCCATTTATTCATGTTGGGGTAAGAAAATGTAGGTAATCCTCATCACAAGCAATTTGTTCACCAATTGACAAAGGAAAACAAAAGAAAGGTGGCCACTGACAAGTAATTAGGATCAAAACCCTGTAACCTATTAAAATGTAGCCACCCATTAGTGTCAGGTCACATAGTTAGTTCTTTTTGTTCGGTGTAAAGGTCCTACAAAAGGCTGTTGAGACGCAAAATAAAGGTACATAAATCTTCTTTAAACAGTAAAGTGACATTCTTTTTGTTTAGATGAAATACCTACGGATGGTGGTTTGTTAAATATAAGGTCAAAACTACTTCAAAAAATAATACTAGCTAAGGGGAAATTGGAGTGAAAGAGGAACGAACCAAAGCACACTAGCATCCGGTGTGAATAAAATGAGATTTTATGAACTTAGGCAACAGAAGGCAGTTGGTCAACCCAGTCAGCCCCTGCATTGCCTGCTTGTGCCTGAGTCTGAATAATTCTATTCATCATCTTAATTTTCGTCATCCCATAATATGATATTAGTTAATTAAAAATTATTTATTATATTTTATTTATGAATCTGTCATTTAATAACACATTATGAAATAATAAAAAAATAAATGATGAATAAATTTTTTCTTTGTTAGAAGTGAGGATGAATGCACTCCACGCTTAACGGGAATCTTAAGAGCACATGGGCTTACTAGCAGGAGCCAAGAGCTTTACAAAATTGTGTGCTCAGCTGTTTGTTTCATTGTTTGGTTCAGGAAAAAGCAGGACACAGAAACAGACGCTTACAAGATGTTTTCTGTTATTCTCGTGTGTTTACGGATTAAAAGTTTGAAACTACTAAGGGCGAAACTACTAAGAGCAAAGCCCCTCAAAATTTTCAAAATTTGATGAAAATTAAATTTTAAAAAACGTTTTTATAAAATAAATTATATAAAAATTAGTGTTTAACCCTCCAAAATTATTTTTTTTAACTTGCCCCCAAACCTCCGCCCCTGCTTACTGCTTACTACTTCCTCTTTACTACTCTCTTTATTATTATTGTTATTTTTTATTTAGTGGTTAAAAAAATTATTATTATATATTTTTTTAATTTTATTTTAATGATTAAAGATATTAAAAAAATATTTAAAATAAAATAATAATAATAAATAAAAAATTTAAAATAAGAGTAGTAAATGGGTGACATCATTATCCTTAAAGTTTTTAGCAATCTGACCACAGTACGTGGACTTTGTAGATCTGCAATATCTTTTATGTTCGCGAATTACAATTTCTTCTGCAACACGAATTCTGGATTATTAAAGCACTTTTCAAGCATTTTGTCGCTTCCCCCAGAAGATTAGGCAAATAGTAGAAATAGTATTACAGCCATCAGACCCAGTTCTGCATTCCACAAGGGAAATGATCAGAATCCATTATTAAGTAAGAGAACAATAAAGAACTGCAACCTCGTCAAGTGTGCACATAGCTGCAGTTTAGATTCCAAGTTATTCTTTTTGGATAACTATGGCAGAAGTTTAAAAGTGGGAAAGGATTCACCTGATATCTACGTTGGAAGAGACATGTGCCGACACATTCTTGGCAACCCATTTCTCAGCTGATTGCACACTATGAGCCAAAGTAGAAAGCATGTCGTTTGGAATACCCACCATCACCTGAATCCCTGAATTTCTCAGGGCATTCAAAATTGTGGAATCGGCATCGAAGAGCTTAACCTTCTGAAAACCATTTTCCTTGAGCATCTTCACCACGGTTGCAGCTGGCAGAGGGCGCTTTACCTGGGTTCCCCAATTAACTCCAATTCCACTTGCTGAATCCATCAAAAGCACAGCAAATAACAAGAAAACGGCAGCAGCGAAATCCGCACCTTTCAACCACCTCATAATCCCTTCGCGGATATGCTCTCTAGATTATGCTTGAATGCCGTCAAAACAACTCAAGGATAAATGGGTCTAATCTAATGAATAGATACTGAATTTAAAGAATGGGGTCAGTTTTTTTTTTTTTTTAAATCAGTTAAAGCATGGGGTCAGCTTTAATGCGTGGATTTGAGAACAAAGCTTGGTTTTATCCAACCACTAGTCAGAGAGGTGGAGAGCTGGGGAATAAGGCAGAAAGATGCCAAAGCAGAATTAAAAATTATGTCGAAAAGGGTTTATATTCATTACTGTGTAATAAAGCTTTCGACCAAGTAGCTAGAGAGTGATCAATACGGAAATCAAGAAACAGAAACCTAGAAAGAAAAAGTTCAATAAAGCAAAATGAGGAACTTGGGAAAAGTTGCAAAGGAAACAAAATAAAGTCATATACTAACTAAAGCAAGCCTTCATAATCAGAGCCAGTCAAAAAGTAAAAAGCGGCAGAGCCCATATATGAGATAACCTCAAGAGTCAGAAATCAGAAGCGAAACAATTAATACTGTTCTGAAAAGAAAAGCAAGAGAGTTGCGATACCTCAATAATAAGAATAATTCTAGCCGAAATGATTTGCGCAAATTTTATGTAAATTATTGTAAAAAAGTGGGATGATGAGATCTTACCTTCTCTTTTTTTTTTTAATTTTATTTATTATCTTCAAACATTAAACATCACATTTATTTTTAATTTTTTTATATAATAAATATATAGTATATGAATAATAAATAAAACAATTCAATTAGTTTAATAAGAAAACAAATTTTAAATATAACTCTCTCACATCACTTAAAAATATATAATCTTATTTTTTTACAATCCAAGAATGAACACATATGAATGTCATATCTAGAAAGATTTTTTGAAGTATAAAAAAAAGATATTATCAATATATTTATCAATTAGAAATTTATGACGTGCAATAATTGAAGATATATAAGAGTTCCTCTTTTTTAACAAAAATTTAATATATAAAATAAAAAGATAAAAAAATAAATCACATATTTTAAATAGTGTGTAAAAATATAAAACTTATATATAGTATGTTTAATAAAATAAAATATAATAAAAATAAAAATAATTTTAAAATATATAAAATATGTGGCTTGAAATTTGTCACCTTCAATAACAACCCCAGTAGCTCTTAACTGGAACAGGTGCTGACTGAGTACGACCAATGGACTAGGGGGGGGCAGGCATGGAGGAAGACATGCTATGAAGTTTATGCATAGTATTAGCTTAGCTCATAAATAAACAGACTCCACTACCAAACCATGCCTTCTGTATCATGGCTGTCCTTCCTTCAGTCTGTCCCATGGCCATGAGTACATTGAGTAATGGCTATCGATTTGATCGAACAACCGCAAAAAACTCTTTGACCAAAATCAATTCACCAAATCTGCCACGTGAATGATAAAAGCATTTTGTTTCCACTTTTATCTTAAAAAGGGCAAAAGAATAACCCTTCGAGTTCAAACAAATTTACCACCGACTTTATTCTCAATCTTATTCGTAAAATATGTGCTCTACACGTCAGCACTTTCGATTCCATTTCCTTATTAACAATGATAGGCCTCTTCTTGTTTTTGTTTTTAATTCTGTTTGTCCAAACCTATGATCATTTTGGTATCATAGTTGTCTTGTACTTTTAAGTTTGTTGATTGATTGTTAGTTTTCTCCCATATTATATATACAGTGCGTGTTGACGTAAATAAGGTACCTCCGAGTTCCATCACAAGGGAGCTCTTTCTTGGGCCATTCATGGGCCACCGTCACATGCAAGGCAGACTAGCTTCGGTTCCAAAAATAATCCCCTTAACTTCCAAATTTTATAAAATAATTGATTTTTTTTTTAAATAGATCAAATTAAAATTCTGACCCAAGAGTTACCTAAACCCCTGGAATATATTCATATCGTGTAATAATTTTCTATTCTCCTTTTGTCTAGTTTATTTTCATAATTATTTTTAACTCATATCATTTAATTAATATAATTTTTTTAAATTCATACATAAAATAAAATAAATAATTCAATTATTTCAAATTTTAAAATAAAAATAATATTAAAAATATATATTCTAATAATATTTTATTTAATTTTTAATTTTAATTTCAATTTAACTCATCTTATGTACGAAAATAAACGATGAAATCTCGTTGAAGCTTTTTATCATTCAATTATTCTCATTTTTGTATGCAAGAATTTCCCTTTTATATTTTTCTTTTACTTTCATTTGTTTTCTATCTTCTTCATTTACAAAATTTAGAAGATAAACGTTGAATATATCAAGAGTGATGTTTCATTATTGTAATACGATTCATGTATCCTTGAGTTGATAAATATTGATAATATTTGTTTGTACTTGAAATATATTTATAATATTACTTGTTTGATTTATGTATCAAACATACAATATTAAAAAAAATTAATTAATTATAATAACAGTTCGAGCCTTCAAATATAAGTTTCTTGATCCATTTAGCTCATAGCCACTTCCTATATTTGGTTGTTTATTTATAATTAAGAATACTACAGTCATAAAAATATTTTATAAAAGTAAATCTATAAACTGACATAATTACTTCATTGATACTGTAGGTATTGGTTTCTATAATATTAGATCTATATTGATAAATTATTATAAATTTACATGTTGTATTTATTTTTTTCTTAAATTAAGATAAAAAAATTAAATTTGACCAATCCAGGCGAAGATGTCACACATCCACGTAAATTTATAAATTGACATAATTTGATACGATACGTTAGATATTGAGATTATTTTTACGAGATTTTTTGTGATTAGAGCATTTTTCTTTCTAAATTTATCCCCAGTGTTTCTTTTGGTCGGAGGTGCAACGTTAATTGGAGTGGTTATTGCTGGCACGAATCTGGCTTTGCAAGGAAAGATTTTATGATGTCCAAAATACGCTGGCACTGGCAGCCACCATTTATCCATTATACAATGCTGAATTTTATCTACTAAATTCACTTTGGTAACCGAAATTTCGATCCATACAAATTGAAAAATGCCGAATTTAGTAGATAACATTAACGTGTTAAAAGACAGTGTATAGCTACTTCTGAAATCGCACTGAGAGATTTATGTATCATTTGGATAGTAAGTTATGATTAGATGAGTTAAGATGAAAGTTAAAAATTAAATAAAATATCGTTACAATATTATTATTGTTTTGAGATTTGAAAAAGTTGAATTGTTTATTATATTTTGTGTATAAATTTAAAAATTTTTTAATGATGAGATGAGATAAGATAAAATACTTTTACTATACAAACGGCCCTTTAATACAAATTGCAGTTATGCAATACTCTTAATGACCAAGTTACCATTTTACTTGACTACGTACGACTAACCTTGATTAGTAGATACATGAATTGACTACGTGAAAGCAAACGGAACCAAATTGTGATTGAACGTTAACTATAGCCCTCGGCCAACGTTGTTCATCTTCTATGCCAGCTCGATTGATCCCACCCAAGACCTTATATGCCTCTGAGTGCACCTTATCAAATCTTCACCCCTGCCTCCAACGTGCAACTTGCCAATGATTTGAAAAATTGATAACACCAATGAAGAATTTAGAAACGCAACGCGATATCCAGCAATTGATTTTTCACGAAAGCATTTCAAAACTTTAGAAAATTAGCCTCAGCGTTGTTTTCTGCTTCAACTTTGATAACCTCAATAAGATGATCTATAAGAGCCGATATTCCATTTCTACAACCAATGGCGTCAACTATTTACAAAATTTTGCAGGAATGAAATCAGAGAACATCAACTCATAAAGAGTAAAGAAAATAAATACAAAAACTTTGTACAGAAAATTAAACACTGCTATGTTGTTTCAATAAAAATTTTCCACACATTCCATTGATGATCAGTACACAATATATACAGGAATACAAATCTATTTAAGGTAATTACACTAGTGTTGTGGTTGTAATGTCCCTGTATTTACACAATGCATATATGGAAAGGTTTGTGACAACCATAATTGTAGCCTAAACTTAATCTCATCTGGCTTTGACTTGATTTGTGCAATCTTACTTAATATGCTTCCACAAGATCGTGCTTCTATCTGCAAGACCAATCTTATGCCTAAGAATTTTTGTACGTTGTCGTGACAAGGGCTTTGTGAGCAAGTCAGCAAGTTGATCCTAAGTGTGAACATGGCGAACATGAAGAGTCCTACATTGAACTAAGTCACGTACAAAGTGAAGATTAATATGAATATGCTTCATCATTGAGTGTTTGTCGGGATTGAAATTGAGATATGTGACTCTAAGATTATCACACAATAGAGATGGTGGGGACTAAGTGGGAACCCAAGTTCATGAAGAAGATTAAGCAACCACATAGTTTCAGAGGCTCCATTGACAAGGGCTCTATATTCAGCCTCTGTAGATGAGCGTGCAACTGCTCACTGTTTCTTAGAGCTCCAGGATATTGGATTTGAACCAAAGAAGCTGATATAGGCCGAAGTAGAGGTGCGATCATCAACATTTATAGCCCAGCCTGTGTCAAAGTAGGTAGTTAGAATCAAGCTTGCAGTCTTTTGAAGGTGGATACCATGAAAGATGGTTTGCTTCAAGTAATGAAGAAGACGCTTCATAGCTGTCCAGTGTGTGACTGTTAGTTTGTGCATAAATTGGGACAGCTTGTTGACTGCAGATAATATGTCTGGGCGAATTAGAGAGAGATAATGAAGAGCTCCAAGTACACATCTAAATTCTGTGTTGTCCATAGAGGATCATCAACCATTTTAAGTGGTGTACTGGTGGATAAGGGAGTATAAACATCTTTAGCACCCACCATGTTTGTTCTGGACAGCACGTCATGAACATACTTGTGCTATGACAAAAATAATCCTGCACCAGTAGGAATAACTTCCACTCCCCTAATTAAACATTGCTCTGTTGTTTCAATGAAGATTTTCCACACATTCCATTGATGATCTATACAAAATATATACAGAAATACAAATCTATTTAAGGTAATTACACTAGTGTTGTGGTTGTAATGTTCCTATATTTACACATTGCATGTATGGAAAGGTTTGTGACAACCTTGATTGTAGCCTAAACTTAAACTCATTTGACTTTGGCTTGATTTGTGCAATCTTCCTTGATACTTTTCTCTTTATGAGTTTGAAATATAGAAATATGGATAGGTTTCGAAATTGAAATTTTTACACAATCTTTACTCTATGAAATCAACATAAAGAGTAAAATCAAACACAAATCTTTACTCTTTATGATTTCGAAATCTTCACACAAACTTCCATAAAAACTTCTACAAATTTAGAAATCTTCTCTGCAAAGTCTTTATGATTTCGATTTTGAGTTACGATTTTGTCAAATTAGATGAAATCAGAGAAAATCAACCGATAAAGAGTAAAGAAAAACTTCAAAAAAATAGAGAACAAGTTACTTTGAACTCACCCTAGCTTCAACGTTGAAGAGATGCAACGGTGATGAAGTGCAGCGCCAGTGATGAGCTTCTGCCAAGAGCTCCTGCCAAGAGAGAGAGAGAGATGAGAGCTTTTGTCGAGGAGGTGTCTACTACTTTACTCACTCAATTTTTGGCCATTTATTTTGACACCTCATGTATTTTATTTTTATTTTTTACTTAATAGTTAATAAAGTCATTATTAGTGTATTGATTTGAAAAAAAAAATTAAAATGATAAAAAAAATCTGAATAAAAAAATTGAAAAAAAATAAAAATATATTTTTAACCTAACGGTAAATTTGAATGGTGCACTCTGAGCGGCAGAGTAGCACCGCTCTAATAATAATATAAAGAAATCAATTAGAGGGACGTAATCATACCAGTACTAAATATGGAGATTTACAGATTATAGTTTTAGAATAATTTTATTTATCGTTCTACACACTACACATTATATTTATTGTAATTTTTTTTCTTATAATAAGTATATGGTGTATGGATAATAAGTAGAACAACTCAATTAGTTTAACAACAATGAAATAAAATAAAAAATAATTTTAAAATATATAAAATCTATGGTATAGAATGATGAATAACATTCCTCGTATAATTTCGGGTCATCATATTTTAAGAAATTTTGTAAGTCTATTATTTAAATATAAAGTCATGCAAAATGCAACATTAAATAATTTGAATTGAAAATGATATAATTCAAGACGAATTATAATAATATTTATTTAACAAATAATGTAGGTTAACGTTAAAGAAGGATATCGAGTAAAAAATAAAGAAACGTGATTATATAATTCCCCGCATGGTACGTACGTACAAAGTTATACTTTGGACTTGCCTAATGATACATCGGCTATTCCAAAAACTAAGTTAATATATCATATGGTCTAAACAACGCAGTTCATAACTTCATTGGAATGTCAGAGAGGAAAGAACAAACCAGAAAGAGCCAAACTGGCCGGAAACAAATTTTGATCACCTAACTATAGTCGGAACTAAATGAAAAATTATAAGGACTTGATGATTTTAATTAAGATGAATATTATGTATAAGCTATTATTCATTTTTTCACTCAATATTCATAACTTTTTTTATAAAATGTGAACGTATTTTTTATTAGATGTGAAAATGCTTTTTATAAAGTATAAAATATGAGGGGATGAATAATAACTAATAAGAAGATTTCTTTAATTAATTGATTGGAGGCTTGCAGGGCATAAAATTAGAGATACAAAATCTCAAAGTACCAACTAATTAACCGTTGATAAAATTAGGAAAAAAAATCTCTTGATTATAAGTCATGACAAGAAACAACAGCTCAAATACAGCTGGCAAGCGTTACGTTGGACTGACAGCCAAGTGGCATCCCATTTTAGGTAAATATCAACAAGATTCTGTATCCATACACTTACAAGTGCCCCAAATTCGAACCCTGAATTTATGCCGACAAATTGCCCATATGCTTAACCTTGCATCCTTTTATTTATAACCAACAAAACCTTGTTAATTTGAGCCCATAGAGAGTCGAGTCCTTGAGAGAGGACGCAGAGGTAATGTTGTTATCTCATTCATTTTACTTTCTCTCCTCTTCTCTAATCTCTTGAACGGTAGGTTTATCTTCTTCTTTTTTTTTTTTTTTTTCCCTTTCTCTGAATCTTCGTTTCAGCATTCAAACTTTCCCACATGTTTTGTTCATTCTGCATATTGTAAAAGATTTATGGTTGGTTTTTTTGAATCGTAAACTTGAATCTCTGCATCCCACTTTCGTTTTCATGCATATATCCTGTTATTAATGTCTGCGATCGATGACCCATTGCACAGGGGCTTCAGCATCCCATTATATATTTGTCATCTTTGAGCATGGCGGTCACTGCAACAAAGATGGCTCTAATTGTGGGCGCACTTGGTTTCATCTCCTTCATGTTCGGAATCTTTGCCGAAACTAAGAAGGTATATATAATATATTCATATGATCTTTCTTATAAATTAAATATAATTGCCGAAACAACCATTACATATGCTTTGATATGTGTATTTAATTGTCCCTTTTATAGCCTGCGAGTGGAACTCCGATTCCCGGAAAAGGTGTGGTGATTTGCAAGTACCCTTCCAGCCCGACAGTTGTTTTCGGTTATCTTTCAACGGCGTTTCTCGTAGCTTCGACGGTGGTGGGATACTTGTCCCTCTTTTATCCTTACAAAGGAAGATCTGTTCCGCAATCCGCGCTGTTCAAAAACTCTACCTTCACTGTCTTCTTCAACATTTCTCTGTAAGTCCAACGATTCTTCTCTAAAGTACGTGTAGTTTCACCATTAATGTATCATCCAGATCCAGGGTGGGTGGTGAACAATGATTTATAAGCGGAGAAAAATAATTTTCTACAAATTGGGTGTTAATTAAGCGAAATTTGTGGGCTCGCGCGATCAGGTTCACGGCGGGACTAGGGGTAGCTTTCCTGTTATGGCCAACAATAGCGGAGCAACTTATCCTGTCACGCAACGTGCATCATAATCTGGAGACCGACTGCCCCACAGCCAAAACAGGTCTGCTGGGAGGTGGAGCTTTTGTGTCCCTGGATTCGTCTCTCTTCTGGTTGGTTGCGCTGATGTTAGCTATCAATGCCCGGGAGGACTATCTAGATGACACGCAGCAGGAACCCATCAATGGCGCGATGGAAATGGCCGAGACACCGCAACGGGCTTATATTTGATTATCCAATATTGTTGGTCTTGACTAATGCTTGCTTGATAAAAAACGAAGATGTCTCGCTGTCGGACATTTGTGATTAGGTTGATTGTACAAGGATTAATTGTTCTGTATACAGGAAGCTGGTGGATTTGTAGCAACTCTCACTGTTAATAACGTACGTCTATCTTCGGCATTTTGCTCATCTCCTCTGTTTTCTTTTCCCGGATATTAGTTCAGTTGCTCATCTATCTTTTCTTTTTTGTGTTTATTTTCCTCCAAACGAAAAAACAACTTGATGGTATAAATACGTAATATGCAAGATGGACGTTTGGAATGCCAGTGATTTATTGAAATTATTAGTTTGAATATATAAAATTTCTCAACACATATCATCTTATTTTATCTGATTATTATAATTTTTTTAAATTTTTATTTAAAATATAATAAATAATTTAATTTTTTTAAATTTTAAATTAAAAATATTATTAAAAATATTTAATTTTATTAAAAAATATCTTATTAAACTGTGTAACTAAACGTAACGGCTTGGGCTGTAGATTTAAGAAGACGTGGAAGTCGAAAAGCCGGCTACTTCAACCTGCCTTGTTCGTTGGATCATCTTATCAATCTTTCTTATCAGCAATCCAATGAAAGTGAAATACAATTGTCCTATTGGGAGTTGTCTTCTGAGTATTTTGTGCCACTGCAATTTTAAAAGAGATCGCAGACGTCTGTAACTAGTTATTCTTGACATGACATGGCTATTTTTGCCGGCCATTAATTTGATTATTTATGATAGTGATAGGTTATTATTTTCGATCATCTATTATTTATAGTATATTTCAAGTTTTTTAATCATTAAAATAGAAATATAATTTTATTAATAATTATTTTCTTAATCATTAAATAAAAAATATAATAAAAAATATATATAAATTAATAAATAAATAATAAAAAAATAGTAACCTAATCATTCTCGGATATTGTTCTTATTAATCGAGGATGATATAATATATATATATATATATATATATATATATACATGAGCGGTTACAGCCCATGTAATACAAAAAAATAGAAGAGGATGATGTTTTTTAAGTTCTGCTTCTTTAAGTAATTTCATCCTTACATATTACGTTGCATAATCACCACAAATTAATCAATTACCATCTCTCTCCTTTTATTTTTAATAATTAAAGAAAAAACTCCCACGATGCCCGGGTTGCCAGTGGTTCTTCTTAATCCTTATAGCATGAAAGGAAAGTGTTCGCAACTTTCCGGTCACAAGTTGCTTTCTTAATTAAAAACAAATATTAAGTAGTTGAGAATATCTAATAATTTTTAAAAAAAATCAAAATTAAAATTTTATTTTCATAAATAAATACCTCTTACAAATCAATTGTGCTAAATAGGTGTTAAAAATGTGATAAAAATAATTGAACATACTTCTTCTCATCAGTTTAACCTTTTATGATTAGTGGTGATTTCACATTTTATTAAATATTGAGTTCATTCTAATTCTACACTTTATCTTATTTAATTAAATATTACATATATTGATAAACCACTCATTGAGAACAAATATAACTCACATGTGAGTAAAAATATTAAAAATATAATATAAATAATTAAATCTATTTATTTCCGTTAATTTAAATTTTTTAGATAAATAATAATTTATAGACATTTTGATTTGGAATTTTGTGCCTATCTCCTTTTACTAGGAAGTCAAAATATATTAGCGTGGAAAGTGGAAATTATCCGTCCGGCTACCCCACTTGCTGATTACTTCATTGATACTGTAGGTATTGGTTTCCATAATATGTAATATTAGATCTATGTTGATAAATTATTATAAATTTACGTGTTGTATTTATTTTTTTCTTAAATTAAGATAAAAAATTAGATTTGACCAATCCTGACGAAGATGTCACATCCACGTAAATCTTATTTATTAAGGTTTAGTTCCGTTTGAATTGATAAGTAATCTTAATTCATTTCATCTCATCATTATAATTTTATTAAATTTTTATATAAAATATAATAAATAATTCAAATTTTTTAATTTTAAAATAATAATATTAAAAATAATATTTTATTCAACTCATATAAAATCATCTCATCTCATTTTAACTTCTATTCAAATGATATCTTAAGCTACCATCCATTACTCTGGACTAAAATTTATCTAATATGGCCAAAAGTGCAATCCAAGATTCCAAATCCAATTAGAATATTAGATTATTATTATTTTTTTATACAATTACAATTAGAATATTAGATTAGATAAAGATAGATTCCAGGAACGACTTTTGAATCTCAGAAACAAACGGAACCAGGAAACCAAGAAAGACTTTTCTATTTAGCCATGTCTATAAGCTTGTGTATGCACTGACTCTCAGAACAAGGAGAGAGCGAGGGAGATAGAGACAGAGAGCGAGGGACTGATCTCTTGCATTCGTTCAGAGCTATTCCCTTTCATCGATCTCAGGTATAACACAGTTATACGAACCCCAACTTTGTAAAATATTCATGTATTTTGTTTAGATATTTGTCAGAAGCCCTGTTCGTTTAAGCAGATTAAAATCCTTTGAATTTTGATAAATTAGATTCAGCGAGAAAAATTTCCCATGATGATGATTTTCTGGGAACTTAAGCGGATGTAGAGCCACTTGAGGGGATGTGGTTTATTTTCATGAGAAAAAGTTTGCCTTTTTAATTTTTTTATTGACGATTACTTATCCTTCCGCATTTCATTCATCTCCGTTAGGTTTGCACTTAGCACAAATAAGATATCTTCAATTTCCTCCTAGAAAACACATCGCGTGGGTATTAGTTCTGTTTTGGATTGAGCAATGAGATGAGATGATTATAGATGAGTTGAATAAAATATTATTAAAAAATTTGTGTGAAAATTTATGAAAAATGATGAGATGAGATTACTCCGAAATCCAAAGCCTTAATCTTACTTTTCTTCATTTCATTATCCGCCCTTTTCTTTTTTTGTCTAATCCGTTTTGGTGGGACTGACAGATCTACACGATCGTTTGCAGTGAATCGGTAGTTCTTCTGTTGGGGGGCAATGGCTGTTTCCGTGAGACTAATGGCTCTCATAGTAGCGTGTTGTGGCGTCGTTTCCTTCATATTTGGAGTTGTTGCTGAAAACAAGAAGGTAAAAAATAGATTATGAGAAAATCTCTGTAATAAAAGGATTCACCATTCCACTGCTCTTTGCTCTATTTGTTTTCTACGCATGGAGAGTAATATACGAGAAAAGAGTTTCGATGTAGCAACTTCGTAAATAGTTTTGAATCCAGGTTTCGAGAATGCTGTTCTTTCACGAGAAGAGAGGCTCTTTCACATATATTTATTTTTCTTTCAGATTTGACTGAAAAAATTTCCCTACAGATTTTTTTATTAAAATATTTTGACTAATTATACCTACTTCTTGATTTGATGTTTTTGTGTAATTGTCTCAACTAAAATCAATAGAGATTTCTACTAATAATTATGTTTCCTTCTTGTTTACTGTCTCATAGTTCTTCTCGTTCTCCATGCTCTATACAGCCAGCGTCTGGAACTCCAATCACAGGGAAAGGTGTTGTTATATGCAAGTATCCATCTGATCCTACTGTCGTTTTGGGGTATCTGTCAGTAGTATTTCTCATTGCAACTACCGTGGTTGGGTATTTGTCACTGTTTTACCCTTACAAAGGAAAATCTGTTCCACAAGCTGCCTTGTTTAGAAGCTCCAACTTTGTTGTGTTCTTCAACATTGCCATGTAAGCATACTTTTCTCAGTTCTCACTGTCCCATACTTTTTGATATTCACATTTTACTCTGATCGCTGGAAGAGACAAAGATTTATCATTCAGAATGTCCAAAGAATTATTAATTTGGATGCCGAAAGGAGTTACTGCACAAAAAATTCTTTATAATTAAAGCAGACCAATACCAAATGTGCAATCCCAATATGTGCACGTGTGTATATTGTTTAATTTTGCTGGCGAATTGGAATTTTGGTGTATGTTTTAACCAACAATAATAGTAGGTTTTAATTGTTATATATCCAACTGAAGGTTATGAAAGTTAATAAAATCTGAATTTCTTATGTTCTGGTTGTTTGAATATGGCTTTGCACCCTGTAAATGTTGAACCCTACAGGGAAATAATTCCTCCCTTCACTCACCATAAATTATATAAAATAAGAGATATGAAACCCTTGGTTGGATGAGAGGACCATCTTTGCCTCTTTCAAATTGCGACCCATTTCTGTTTGGAGGAAAGCTTCATGAAGTAAATTTGATTTCTGTGAAATTGCAGACACTTTTTTTTTTCCAAGTGTAGCACAATGAATCGAATCTATTGATGCTCACTGGGCTGCTCTGTTGCTCTGATCAAGGCACTGGGAAATCTAAAATCCAGTAGCCTTACACCAGCCGTGTTTTCACTTGTGAAATCATCTATTTATCTGTTAGTCATTCCATTATTATGTGCCACTCTTATCGTCCTTATTTCATATGCATATTTTGTTTCAAATGTATTTAGAATAATTTCCCACTATTAGATGGTCAGACTTCTACCCCTGTCAACCCAACTCTTAACCGGTTTGCTATCCTGACAGCAGTTATATGGGTTTTGACTTGGAGCTTTTAGGTCCTTGGTAACCTTTATAGAGAAGGGTTTTTACTGTTATGATAGGCCCACGGGGATTTTTTGAAGATTGTCTTCTTGGCACTCTAGATGACTGACTTCAATACTTCATATTGGAGATGCCATTGGTGCTGGTATCTTATAACGGCTGAAGTATCTTATATTGGAGATTGTCTTGGCTAAACTTTGATGACCACCTTTAATAAAGTGGCTAAAGTATCTTATTGACTCTTCTTTTGTGAATTGGGGTTGGTTACATTACACAGATTTACAGCTGGATTGGCTGCAACTCTGCTATTATGGCCAACGATAACAGAACAGATTCATCTTACACGCAATGTTCATCACAACCTCAATACGGATTGCCCAACTGCCAAGACCGGTCTCCTTGGTGGTGGTGCTTTTTTATCCCTTGATGCATGCCTTTTCTGGTTGGTTGCCCTTATGCTAGCCGACAATGCTCGAGAGGACTACTTTGATGAAACAGAAAAGGACGGTGTTGTGGAAAGAGGTCAGGTTTTCGTAGATGATTATACGCACATACCTGCAAAGGCCAGTGTGTGAAGTATCTGTTGAATATGAGCACTCTTTGGGTTTAGGCTCCTTTAGTTTTCTATGCTTCTCTAGTTTATATATACTATGTCATCAACATCTTTGAACACCTTTATGGCGATTGGAGTTTGGTTGTAAAATGTAAATATTGTTTCGGCCTGGATTCTACTTTGTAGCATGCATAAGTTTGTTACAAGCCAAACTCTTTTATCGTTTTTTCATACCCCATCACAAGTAATAGCCGATTCCAAGTTGGTGGACTTGAGATTTTTGATGTTCATTAGTGGCCATCGGAAATTGACTGCCCAGCGAAGGCTGTGAAAATTCTGGACTTCAAAACAATGGTTTTCGGCTGACCGTGGTGCACTTTTCCAAGGCCTCAGTTTATTCGATCGATGGAAGAATATTAATCCATATTTCATACCCCATCACAAGGATCCTAAACATTTTTTATTATTTTCCATCTCATCTAATTTTCCTAACATTCCCTAATCTGGGTGAGAGGAAAAGTATTAAAGTTTCCTAATTACTCTACCATATTTTATCGGGTAATGTCATATACAGTCTTAGATTTTATCGGGTAATGTCATATACAGTCTTGGAGTGAGTGAGTTATGCTACATACAGTTATTTTAGCGTACTCTTTGTATACTCTAATATGATTGGTCAAAATAATTATTTTATATTAAAAAAAGTGTTGTAATCAATCACATAAATGGAGTGCACAATAAATATGCAAAATTTATTGCATATAGAATTTTTGATATGCATATATTAATATATGTGTATTGACAAGTTCGTTTATAATGTATTACGTACGTAGATCCCAATCAATATGAGAATTTCAAAATTACAAATAAGAAGTTGGTTTCAAACAATCTAAAATTATGAAGAGTTATTCTATTAATATTAAGTTGACGTGTAAAACATACCATTTACATCACTTAATTGATAAAATTTGATTTGTAAAATTTAATATTTAAAATTTATATTCCAAATCAAATCATGCCATATAAATACTTTAACATACCTGGTTGATAATAGAATTTTTCAAATTACAAATGAGGGTATAATCCTAGTATTTAATATAACGATCAAGAAAATTTTTGAAGGCGATATTGCGAGCAGAATGGTTTTTTTGTTGTTGTTGTTCATCATCAAATTAGGGTTGACTAATTTGGACTTAAGGATTGGGCTGGGCTTCCAGTTAATCTCAAATTAGGGTTCATTAAATGGGCTTAAGGGCTGGGCCGAGCTTCCAACCGAGTCGAACCCCCACCCACCTGGTTGCAATATCAGTTGGGTGAAACCCGCCTACTAAGCCATGCCCAAAACCCTAGTTCTCGGCTCCTATTTATACAGAGCATGAACGTTTCCATATAGGGTCAATAAAAACCCTACTAAAACCCTCTCGGCTTGGCGCCTTTACATTCATACCTCACCATTCCCCTAGGAACCCAAAGAAACTTCTCCCTGTCTGTGTGTGATTGAAGGTGAAGAAAATGCCGCTAGGGGAAAGGAATTGGGATAAGAGCGAATCTCGGTACTGCGGGGTGGAGACGGAGTTCCATGATGACATGCCTCAGCTTTTGGCTTACAACATTTCTTCTGGTGGCTTCGATTTCGTCGTGGCTCCTCTGGTTCGTACTATTATTCTCGTTCGCAATCGTTTCTAGCCTTAGTGCATTTTTATATTCGCAGGAGTTTTAAAATCGATGATAAATCATTTTTCAATCTGGTTTATGCTTATTAACTCACAATCTGCACGCAAATGAAGTGAAAAATTGAGAGTCGGGCTAAAATCATTGTCCACTCCGGCGTAAGCTTATGCACTTGTAAGCTCCTTGTACATGGAGCTTATATATTATGTGAATATGGATATATATGTAGTGACTAATTAGCACCTAGGTAGATCGCGTTATGTGTACTTGCATATAATTTATGGTGGCCAATTAGCCACTCACATAGCAGCTCAATGCTGAAGATTTTGTGTGAATGGTCAGTAAGCTCACCTAAAAAAACTCTTTGTTAATGGCCTTTGATGGTGTAGCTACTGGATTATAGAGTTTCACCTTCGGGCTGTTAGCTACATTCATATGAATATTTACTTCTGCCAGGGTTTTGATAAATTGTAGTCAGCAATGTGTACGATGGCAAGTACATTTTGCTTGATTCAAGTGATAGGAAGAAGAAGGTTTGTGTTGGAGGCACGAATTATGATTCTTGATAGGAACTAATTGAGGCACTTTATGCTACTTCAGTTACATGTTAGCTTTGTAATGCTGATGTTGTGCGTGCTTGGTTATTTGACAAGAACTTAGATGCTTTATTTGCTTCCGGTGGCCAATTAGCCAATCACATATTGCCTCATGGCTGCTGTTTTATGTGAATGGTCAGTAAGCTCACCAACAGCGTAGTGTGTTGTCAGCCATTAAGCTGTGACACCAAGGTCTGGTTTCACTTTTTGGCTGTCAACTACATTCTTGTATGTGAAATAATCTCTCTATGGCGTCGTTGGAACCTAATTATTTATGTTAGGGCTACCTTCTGTTGTGTTTTGATCACACACATGCACGCTCTTCTCTATTGTCAAAGTTAAAACTACTGCAAGTCAGATTCGATTTTGACTTGGTAATAAAAGACATTTTCCTGTATATTTGAGCACCCAATGCAAGTTACATATTTATATGGAATCATGGTGTAGATGGATCCTTCTTATCGGCCAAGCTTAATGGGAAAAGACTGTGGTGGATCTGGTGTTCTGCCATTTGCTGGGTCAGACTTGGTTTTGAGCCCTTCCCAATGGAGTAGCCATGTTGTTGGTATGAAATGTTCTGGACCACTTGCAGATCTACCGTCTTATCTCAAGATCAGTTTAACATTTGTATTCTTTTTTCCCTCTGGAAAAATGTTTGTTGGATTAATCTCATTTTTGAGTTGCCACTTGATATATGCTAGACTAGGTTCGACCTATATAGATTCTTGGTTTTCTGTTTTTAATTGTTCATTGTGGTGGATAGAAGGGCATTGACATACCGAATGAGAGAACTCGGTAGATTATTAATCATTGATGGAAATATATTGGAGTGGACTCAAGTATGGGTATCACTATCTCTGATTTTGTACTTGGTGCCAGCATGAATTTTGCATAAGTTACATGGATTGGCCAGTTTGGAGAGAGGTCCCACTTTGTTTGCTTTGGTGCTTGTTGTTGGGGAGTAGACAGACAATTTAAATGTTTGGTCCAGACAATTTTCTGGCATGGTATCATATATTTCACCCCTTGCAAAAGCCACACTAGGGCCACTACAAGAAATTGAGAGGGTTGTTAATGTGTTAAGTTGACATGCATGGTTGGCCCACCTTCTGTCTAGCAAGTAAAGGTTTTGGACTGTATGGTTTTGAAAGATGTACACAATTCTGTTATCAAATTTATTAGATATTTTTTTTGAGTATGTGCTCCCTACTCCAGAAGACTGTGGAATGATCCTCTATTCTATTGCATTATCTTTACAATAGATTTTGCCTTCCATTTAATTTCTTTCTTTTACTTCAATGGTCCATTGTAATAGATTTTAACGATCTAAGTTACTCATGTATATGTCTTGTGTACTTTGCTATGCCTATTATTTTATGAATAAAACTTCCTGATTACCTATATATATTTTTTATAAAAGACTTTAACGGTCTAAGTGTTCATGAATTTCCTGTAGCAGCTGTCAATCAAGCATAGGCGTCTCTCTTGTATATGTCCAGTGTACATCGGCTATGCCTACTATTGTCATCATTAAAATCTTTCTTACTTCGGGGAAAAAAAAAGAAAAGAAAAATGATTTCTTTCTTCCACTAGGCTATATATAATACACATAGGTTTACTGATGATCAATGGAAAATATATAAACCTTCATTATCGACACCAAAAGTTCCGTTTGATTAGTTAATTTGTTACTTTTTTCTATTGTGATGAAAAGGCTCACTGTGCAAATTTTATGATCTGGGCCATTATTAACTGAAATATGGTGAGACCTTATTAAGAATGCCCTTGAATTACTTATCAAAATGAATGTCGAATTCATTTTTCAGCCTTCTGCTGTCATCTAATGGAGTTTTACTGGTTATTGTGTGCTAAATGCTGTCGGGGCTGAGCTATTTGTATTTATACCTTGATCACGTATTTTCAGTGAATTAATGGACCTTTTAAGAGAGTAACTTTATATACTTTCATTATTGTAATTTGTGTAGTCTTACTGCGTCAATTTGGTTTGTAAACCTTAACTCCCTAAAAAAGTAGGCTCTTAATTCAATGCAGGAAAAGTTAGCCCATGGATTGATTTGGACTCGGAGGACGAGATCCTTCGAATCGATTCCGAAACCACTCTGAAGCAAGAAATAGCTTGGGCTTCTCATCTCTCCCTTCAGGTTTGCATGATGTTGATAGTTTTTCGGTTATTGATGCACGCCAATGTGTATGATTGACTCGAGAACTGTTCCTTTTTTGTACAAACTATCTTGCTCACCTAAGTATCTATTTACAGGATACTTTGGAAGGGCCACCTAACTTTCGTACTTTTATTAAACACCCCACCTCAATTGAATAACATATTGAAGGTTTTCCCCAACTGAATTGTGGCCTGAAGCTGTAGGTCTGTAATATGGGGAAAGTGAATGCATATAAGAGATATATGAACACGTTACTTGGGTCCTGAACTATTAGCTTTTGCAAGAAAGTCTCTATGAATTTGAGGAAGTAGATGTGTTTGCAAACTGATTGACATGGGACCGGAATCAAGTATTGAGGCTGGTTGATGAGACCAATAATTTATTTAGAATGTGTCTAAGACATGAATCAATATGGTCTAGGGGTTGGCTCAAGTGATAAAGGCCTTTGGCTTGAGGGTTTGCTCCCCCCCGGTCTAAGGTTGAAATCCCCTTGGGTACAAACAATCTCTATGGGCCATCGGACTGGAGGATTTTTCCCTTGAATTACCCGAGGTGCACTTGTGGGAAACTCTTTGCCGAGGGCCTGTTCACCCCTGGGATTAGTCGGGATGCTGTACCTGGACACACGGTGCCAATAAAAAAAAAATAATATGGTCCTTGCATTATGTATTATGATTTCATACTTTGACGTGTGGTTTGTACGATATGTATCTTTCACTTTATATAAAATTGTGTGTACACACACAATCACGTAAACATAACATCTACGCTCACTTATGTATATTTGTATATATACACTTCTGTGATTGAAGACTTATGTTTTTCAATGCTCACTTATATCCTTCAGGCATGCCTTCTTCCTGCTCCCAAGGGGACATCCTGTGCTAATTATGCTAGGTGTGTAAATCAGATATTACTTGGCCTGAACAATATGAAGGTGCCACTCTTAATCCTTATATATACATATTCATATTTATACACACATTCTTAATCCAAATTTATATATATTTTTAATTTATATATAGTTGATAACTTTTTGCTCTCTCTTACTAGGTGTATCTATTGTATACGCCTTGTGTAAAATAGATTGCGATACCCCTTAAGGGTATCTATGTACAAATGGTATACGTAGATGGTGCCTTTTTGCTCATTAATGAAATTATCTTCTTTATCAACAAAATCTTATTCGTATACCATCATTTCTCTGTTCTCATTACTTCCATTTTGAAGTTGTGGCTAAGGATTCCTTTGTTGAAGACTGATGATGACTCAATCGATGTCAACTCAATTCATCCGGTGAGTAGTCCCCTCCAAACCATGACTATAAATTTGTGGCATGTCTATTTCTCATTGTTTGTGTTTTGAAATGAAGAGTTGCCTTTGGTGGAGAGCTTGCTTTGTGCTTATGTTGTGTTTGGAACTGGGTGCAGTGGCTAAATGTTTTATTCTGCAATGTCCTCTGCATGAACTTAAGGCCTTTTCCCTTTCCAACCATTTTTTGGTTTGTGGCTGATTCTACCTCATATATCTTGCGTACTTTTTAATATTCTTAGACTCTTATTAGAGTTATGAGGTTATTTTTAGAAGCTATTTGGTGATAACTTGCTTTGTGCTTGTGTTCGTGTGTCTGGACTGCACACAGTAGCTTGTGATACCTCTTTATGATAAGTGATAAGGGTAGGTGGTGTATGGGATCCCATGTTGCTTGGGAAGAACCTTTTTTTTATTTATATATATATATATAATGTTCCAATGAGATTCCAATTGTATCATTGACCAGTTCTTTTGGAGTATAGACCATGTGACTTGGGCCTTCCATTGGGGCGTTCCAAATGTATGAGATCCCACATTGCTTGAAAATGAGAAGTTCTTGCTCTTTATAATGTTCCAATGTGGCTCAAGTTGTATCATTGACTAGTCCTTTTGGATTATAGGCCATGTGTCTTGGGCCTTCCATTGTGGCATTACATAGCTAAACTTTTTACTTTATGCAATGGCCTATGCACAAACTTCAGGCTTTTTTGTGTTTTTGATCATTATTTGTTTGAATGGCTGATTCTACCTTATCTATATTGCCTTTTTTTAATATTCTTAGATATGAGGCTAATTTTAGTACCGTTTTCGACAATTTTATCGGCCATTGCCTGAATGGTGAAAAAGTTGAAAACAACCACGAGAATGATGATTTACTTTCTTAAGAACGGTCTTTTTAATTTAGAAACATTCCAAGGCCTGAAGGTATTAGAAATTGCCAAGACATTTGTTTAAGATGCTGATTATATTTTATTAACTTCTGTTTCTGCCACAGGTTGATTCGTGGGAATTGTGGAATTCATTTCGTATGCTTTGTGAACATCACAGTCAGTTATCAATTGCCCTTGACATCTTGTGAGCTAAAAGCCTACGATTTATAGAATTTCTTTAAGGCTACTTTTGATGTGATTTTGCACCAGAATACAGCTTTATTATCCTCTACTAATTATACATGCTGTTCATTAGGAGTTCAATACCTTCGGCAAACTCACTAGGACGCTGGTTTGGAGAGTCTGTTAGAGCAGCGATTATGGATACTGATGTATGTCTGTAAGTCTTATTTTTGTGTCTTTAAAAGATTGTGCATGCTGCTTGTTACTTCACATATGTGATGTGATGTGATGTTGTTGCTTTGCCAGTCTTTTCTAACGAATGCACGTGGCTATCCTTGTTTATCAAAGCGCCATCAGAAGCTAGTTGCAGGGTATTTCAACCATTCTGTACAGGTATCTAGAACATGGTTCAAACTTATTTTCCTGTGAATATATTTTCTTCTGGATTCTGCTCATCCTCACACAGTATAAGAATCCTTAGTCCTTGAATCTCAAAAATATCTCGTTAAGTTTTATTTTTTTACATTTCCTTTTCTAGGTGAGACTGATCACATTGCAACTTGGCATATTTGTTTTTTTTTTTTCATGTTCTGTATTTTTTCAATTCCCTACTTGTAAAAAAAAAAAATCTTTTCAATCCCCTAAACGAAGGAGGTTGACTTCAGCCAAGCCATCCCTTCTTATGAAACGGCTGTGGAGATTTCCAAAGTAAAAGTAAAAGCCATAGTGCTCATATTTGGCTTTTAAGTACCTTCTGTGGAATTTACTGGCATTAATTGGACCGTTCTGTTTGATTTTTATTTCAAAAAGTCTCGATCAACCCAATATCTCTTTTGATTTTGTCATCATGGTTTTAGATGTAGAAGTTGATGATATTACGTACACCATAGGTGTTGCATGGGAACAATCACTATGTAAATGGTCCTCTTGTTATTTGAAATTCAGTCATTGCATTGAAGTACTTTCTTTTCTTAGATAGTTGTTTCAGGAAAACCCATACACGGTCTTCCAAGTGGTGGTACAGATTTAGCTGCTGATCATAATGATAGAAATTTTGATGGTGAGTCCCTACTTCTGGTCGATAACTGCATAGTGCTGAATTCTGTTGGCAATTGTTTTAGTAATTATTTCTTGGAGATTGAAATAGAGATGGTTCAATTGAACAATTGATATCTTCCTTGTTTTCTTTATAAGATTCTAATGATTGACTACTGTTATTCATAGTAGTTTATGACTTAATGTGTCATTGTGGTTATCTTGTTCTTATATCCTTTATTGTTTCTATCCATGATTGTCCATAGATCATATATGTTGTACGGTTTCTAAGTGTTCTTAACATTCAGCTGTACAGAGACATCCACTGAGGCCATACTTGGACTACATTGGTTATCTTTATCAAAAAATGGATCCACTTCCTGAGCAAGAAAGATTTGAGGTAGCTTGTTCTCTCTCCATCTCTCTCTCTCTGCAGCTCCGGATTAAGTCTCCCGTTATTTTCTTTTGACATCTTAATTTGTACTCTAGCTTGGTTACAGGGACTTTTTACAGTCACCCTTGCAAGTAAGTTTTCTCTGCCTAGTGACATTCTCTTGTATTTCCTTTTGTGCAGTATTCTCTATTACACAAGTTTAGTGCTTGTTTGTATAAAGGTAATTGATAATCTGTTGCCTCATTGTGAGTTAGATAGTGCTTTCTGGACTTACATCTTTACTCTATTTGGAGTACATTAGGCCATGCCTTGAATAGTGGAGGATCTCCTGCCGTGTTGGAAAGGGCTGTTTGGTGCCCATCGTTGTGAAGTTTTAGGAAATCGGTCCATCTTGCCCAATGTGGTCTATTTAGAGTAGAAAGAAATGACCGGAGCTTTGAATATTGTGATGAACTTGTGAAAGGGCTTAAGACTTTTTTCCTCAAAACCCTTTTATCTTTGGGTGGCTGCTTATGTTTTAGCTGTAATACCTTGTTTGAGGATTTTTTTCTTCTTCCACCTTTTTCTGTTTAGGTGTATGCCTTTGTATTCTTCCCCAGCTGATGATTTGAATCTCTTCTTCAATTTGAATAAAGTAGTACTTAAAAAAAAAAAAGTTTCCTCCTTTTAGGAATAGTTAATCCTACGTTGTCATTCATGTGTGGTAATTTTAACCCACTCATAGTGGTTAATACAAGCTGGATGTTTTCTGTTATTTATATGCAGCCTCTCATGGATAACCTTGAGGCTCAAACCTACGAGACATTTGAGAAAGATGCAGTGAAATACATTCAGGTATATTTTGTGAGTTCTATTTTCAACAAGTTTATCTTTAAATGTTGCTGTTGTTAATTATAAAAAAAAATGTTGCTGTTGTTGGCAATCCTGTTAGGCAATAATTCCTGTCAGTAGTAAGTGGACAGATTATGGTTATTATTTTTAAGAGAAATGATATTTGCAGTCATAGTGTGCAAGTGCCGTGCACTCCTTTTGAAAAAAGTAAGTAAATATGAGACCTATATTCAAAAATTAATTTTTTAATAGTGGACCACACTCTTGCACAACCCATGACTGTATCTAGCATTACTCTATTTTTAAAAGGCAGTATGTCATAATTACGACAGTGGAAACTAGTGATATGTTTGTTTGAATTAATACGTCGTGCGCTTACTGCTTGTAGTACCAAAGGGC
This sequence comes from Juglans regia, assembly GCF_001411555.2. NCBI lineage: Eukaryota > Viridiplantae > Streptophyta > Magnoliopsida > Fagales > Juglandaceae > Juglans > Juglans regia. The sequence goes on along the minus strand of NC_049911.1, from coordinate 35,138,698 downwards.
AATTTGCAAAGCTTTGCAAGATACAGTTCCTGAAGAAAAAGCATCAACGTTAACCATTGTAAGCAACCCACCATCTTTTCATGATTTCATTGATTTTAATAAGCAAATATAATGCAGTTGGTATCTGACATCCATTGCGTCATTGTTTTTCTTGTATGCCTAGGTATTGATGGTTGTAGGAGCAGGGCGAGGACCTCTTGTCAGGGCATCGTTGCAGGTACATTCATATAGCTTCTGCATATTCAAATGTGGCTGTCACGTCTTTAGACTGCATGCTACATGGTGAGATCTCTTTTTTTATGTTATATTCTATATTTTTTCCTCTTCATACATAGGCTGCTGAAGAAACTGGCCGCAAGCTTAAAATTTATGCTGTGGAGAAAAATCCAAATGCAATTGTTACACTACATGTGAGTTAATTATATTTTGTATTGCAACCTTTGCTTCTTTGCCTTGGTGCCCTTTTTACTAGCAATCTTATATTTCTTGGAACAGAGCTTAGTCAAACTAGAGGGCTGGGAAGACACTGTTACCATAATTTCTAGCGATATGCGTCACTGGGATGCCTCCGAGAAAGCTGACATTTTGGTAAGGGCATATTACCTTGAATCTATTTTTTATTTCCTTTGATGCCTGCTCATTTTTCTTTGCCTTATGTTGGTTCTTAGGTTAGTGAACTCCTAGGTTCTTTTGGTGACAATGAGCTTTCTCCTGAGTGCCTTGATGGAGCCCAGAGGTTTTTAAAGGACGATGGGATTTCAATACCATCTTCGTAAGTATATTCTCTAAAGTCTAGTATTTTCATACTTATGAAGAAATATGGGAGTGTTATATTTTATGAATTTATCGTACCAAGGAAAATCTGAATGGGTTATGTGCTTGCTTTGCTTAATGGTTGTCATGCGAATGATGATAGATAAACTCATGCCATACAGCTGGCAAGACAAATTTTTTGTGTTGCAATATTTTTATTTTAATATCATATGCTTCTTTTATGAAATTATAATAGGCTTTTTTCAGGTACACAAGTTTCATTCAACCAGTGACAGCTTCAAAGCTGTACAATGATGTACGCCGCTTGTCCTTGTGCTTTAAAATTTCCACAATTTCCTGATTCAAGTATTTAATTTAAACTTTTGTGGTTATGTGGCAGGTTAAGTCACATAAAGATCTTGTGCACTTTGAAACTGCTTATGTTGTCAAACTGCACAATGTAGCTAGGCTTGCGGCTTCTCAACCTGTGAGTATTTATTTTTTATGCACATACTAACCCTAGTGTGCAAACATTTTTTCGCCCATCTTTTCTGCTAAATTCGCGGGGCTCACCGAAATATGTTTTTTTTTTTTTTACTAATTCGATCGATACATTCTTTATACATTTTCAAACAACTGTCATTTTATGTGCTGGTCTTTTCTTCTCCATGGTTTCAGTAACTTTTTTCCACTTGCATAGGTCTTTACATTTACTCATCCAAACAAATCATCCAAGGGGAGCAATCAGCGTCACAAGAAGCTTCGCTTTGAGATACCCAGTGATACTGGATCTGCCATGGTGCATGGTATGTGATGGCTTGGTTTGTCTCTCTTCTGTATCTGAAGATAAAATGTCCAGATGAATCATATCGCCACGAACTTGGTTTTATCAACTTGTGGGAGTCCACCACAGGACCCTTTTTACCACCTAAGCCAGGACCTTGGGGGTATTTTGCATGCAATCTGCCATTTTATATTTCTTTTGGTGTGTTTATTTTTAATATGGCAACCCCTAATGGCACTCATGGTGTTGGAGAAGAATTTTTATCTTCATTTTCCACAGAAATTTTCAGATTGACCTCTTTCATGCACCCACCTTAATTTACAGGATTTGCTGGCTATTTTGATGCAACATTATATAAAGATGTACATCTCGGCATTGAACCATCAACAGCAACACCAAACATGTTTAGCTGGTATGGTTCTTGATTCTAATTTCCTTTTACGTGTGGGGTACATTTTTACATTTAGTTTTCAATCAATAACATATAATTCAAGTACCCACCCCTCTTCTGTTATCAAGTAGAGTCCTGTATTTTTTTCCCGGGCTGTACAATGTGCTGGGGAGCTCAATTATTAATGTGAAATATTGGCCATTGTTTTACTCAACAAAATAAAAAGAAAATAAATTTTTGCACGTAGTTTACACAGAATACGTACTATACATGCTGAAGAAAATGAGGCGGCACTTCTGAATTACCTGTTGGTTGTGAACTTGTGTTATTCAGGTTTGCTATATTTTTCCCGCTGAGGACACCTGTAATTGTGCATTCTGGTTCAACTCTAGAAGTACATTTTTGGCGTTGTTGCAGTCCTACCAAGGTGAATTTTTATTACATTTGCTGTCTAGGATTCGTTAATTTTTTTTATTCTTAGACTTATCGTCAGTGGAGTAATGAGTTAATCATGAAAACTAAGAATGCAACTTTCATTGTCATGCATAGTTAAATTATAAGGATAGCTGCTCTCAAACTGTCGTCCAAATAACAATGCCAGTATTTGAGCAGAACAGATAATAAGTTGGGATAATTTCTGATGATGGGAACTTTGGTTTGGTTTTTGTGGAATGAGGCAGGTTTGGTATGAATGGTGTGTTACATCTCCCTGCCCCTCGCCTATTCACAACAGCAATGGACGTTCATACTGGGTCGGCCTATAAAGATTTATATGTTGATATTTGAACCATGGCATGTTCGAGAAGACGCCGTTCCGAGGTTCGCTATAGGGAGGAGATGATATTATTGTCATATGTGAAAGATATAAGCACTGTCGTGTGGTTACTGTGCCTCGGACCTTGTTGATGTAACAATTCTCTGGAGGTCGCCCCATTTAGGGGTGCTTTTAATTTTGTATCCATAATCTCAATCATTGGTAACGTAAAATACGTAAGCCACCGTGTTGTACTATTCTTTTTCTACGGTTATCGTGTTTCTTTTTACAAAAATCCATTCACACGTAAAATAATCGACATCGGTTGACCTTTTTCTTTCGTTTAATCTTCTGCTGAAAAACAGAATTGAATAATTCATTATTATTATTTACAAACAGTTAACTATTATTCACAAATTATTAATTATTTTATTACTATTTACGGGATTCCTTTAAAGATGCTTCGTGGTTTCAGGAGTCCATTTTTTTTTTTTTAGTGATGATAAACGTGGAACTTTTTATATTACTTTATAAGTTACTTCGTAAAAATATTATTCCATCTATCATTTTTCTTTTGTCATTAGTAAGATAGGGGCTTAGGCTTTCGAAATTTCTGTGTAATATCCGGCCCAGTAGGCCCGAAACCCATCCCTCTGGTTATTAAGGAGATAAAAAAGTGCAGCGCTTTTGAGGTTTCATTTTTACCCCTTCTTTCTCCCTTCCCGACGCCTCTCCCCTCTATTCCCTTGCCCAGCGCTCTCGTTCCATCCCTCGCGCCCTCTCTCTTCTCTCCGGCAACCCCTCTTTTTCTCTCCTCTGCGTTGCGCACCCCCGCGAGTTATCCAGCGCCGCAGCCTCCCGTTCGTGGTCTGTCGCCGGTAAGTACCCCCGCCCGTCCCTCTCTCGTTCTCTCTGACTCCTCGGTCTCTCCCTCTCCGTACGGTTTTCTCTCTCTACCTCCGCGTGTCCCTCATCATTTCAAACTTGGATCTAACTTTGTTTTTGATTGCTTGGACTAAGAGGGGCCGAGATGTACAACGGAATAGGGTTACAAACCCCGAGAGGGTCCGGGACCAATGGATACATACAGAGCAACAGGTTCTTAATCAAGTCAAAGACTGGGAGGATCGCCGAAACCACCAAGGGATTTGAGGAAAACCAGGGCACGGCTGGTATCACCAGGAAGCCAAACAAGGACATTCTTGAGCATGATCGCAAGCGTCAGATCGAGCTCAAGATTGTTTTACTCCAGGATACACTTGTAGATCAAGGTTACACTGACGCTGAGATTGCAGAGAAGCTTGAGGATGCCCGGAAGACTCTGGAAGGCGCCGCAGCCACCTATCAGGATGGGCCCACCGCCATTGATGTGGCTAGCAATAAGTAATTTCACTCTTTTCAGTTTTTCAAGTTCAGAAAGTTGAAGCGATTTGTTTTTTCACCTTCTTACATCCCGCAGTTGCTTGTGTACTAATAGTTTGTGTTAATTTTTAAAAAAATGCTGGTTTATGGCTGATACTGGTATGCGTTTTCATGATATATTAACAGTAAATAATGGACTAATAAGATTAGTGTGGTACGATGTAACACTCACCAAAATGTTAGTATAGCGTGCTATTGGAATAAACTGTTTGGCCCTCTTGGCAGCAAGGTGTAATGAATGAAGGCTTAATTTTTTATCCAGAGCTGGGGTTCAGTTGGGAATTTGTGTTTCTGACTTCTAACTGCAAAGTTCTCTTTCGAATAACTTTCATTTATTTATCTCATTTTTATGTTTTTACGTCTGTACATCTATAATTATTTCCTTAATGGATTTTCAAATGGAGCAGACTTGAGATCTCGCTTGTTATATTAAGCACAGGTATATTGCGATAGGCCCTTTCTTTTGTGCTTGCTATTCATCTATTTAGATCTGAAATGGCAGGTATGTGTGCCAGGAGACAAGGTTTGTCGTGTGAGGCTACATGTAACTTTGTGTATAAATTAAAAAAAAAAAAAAATCTGAAATAGGTTTTTTCTTAGAAAAAGAATTTATGGTAAGCTTCAAGGAAGAATTATTCTGTCCTGTAAATAAAATCCCGCAAAATAAAAGAAGAATGCCTTAAAAAGTAGTTCTAGCTATACTTACCACCATGATTTTTAGTAGGTTTATTTTTCTAGCTTTCAATGATGGGCATTCTTTGAGAGTTTTGTGCTTTCATTTTTACCAGGCTTTCAGAGACACAGACCCACCAAATTGCTGCTAGAAAAGAGAAGCAGCTGGAAACATTAAGAGCTGCTTTTGGGATTTCTGCACCGGAACTCGATGAACACAATATTGAAGGGAATGATGATGCAAGAGATGGCCGAAAAAATGTTCCTAGTGACAATATCAAGCGTGAACATGCTTTTCTAGATAGAGAGTTTAGGTCGAAGAAAAATATGGAGGAAGATCAGAAAGTTGAAAAAGATGATAAGAAAAAGGGTGTTAAAGAATCTGGGCGCCACAAGAAGGAAGAAAGTAAAAGGAGAAGGCATGAGACTGATTCTTCTGATACAGATAGCAGTGGGAAACATGCAAAAGGTCTTCAAGCGAACCACCACAGAAGTAATAGGTGGAGTGATCATGAAAGTGATTCTGACATTGCTATTGATAAGAAGCACAAGCCTTCAAAGAAGCACAAGAAAAGCAGGGTGCATGACAGTGATGATTCGGATTCTGCCACGCATTCTGGTGAGAATGTCGATGTGCGCAAGACGTCAAAGAATAAAAAGAAAAGCAGGGTGCGCTACAGTGATGATTCTGATTCTGATAGGTATGTTGGCAAGAAGCACAAGACCTCAAAGAAGCACTGGAAGAACAGAAAGCATGATAGTGATGATTCTGATTCTGATTCTGATTCTGATTCTGCTACCGATGAGGATGGCAATGGCCATGAGAGTCCCAAAAAACAGGCCAAGTACAAGAAGTCAAGTAGGAGGCATGGTTCTGATGATGATTCTGATTTTGATGAAGGCTCACCTAAGCGGCGAGGTCAGAATGGGAATCAACAAATACGAACCAGTGGAAGACATGACTCAGAGGATGAAGCTGATGATACCAATAATGAAGTAGAAGAGAAAAGAATTCAACTGGAGAAAGAGAATAATCAGCATAGTAGAGGCCGATGGAAAGAGGGAGGAGAGTCTGATGTGGAAGATCTAAAAAAAAGCAGCAATGGTAGACATGGGAAAAGAAGCAGAATGAATGATGTGGTTGATGAAAATGATTTTGAAAGAGCAAGTAAACATAAAAGGGAAATAACAGATAAAAGTCTGAGAAGTCGGAGGCATGACTCTGATGCTGATGATGATTTTGGTACTGGCACAGATGAACAAATAAACAAGGGTAGAATTAGGAGGCACAATACTGATGAGGACTATGGTGTCAGTTATGATAGGAGAAATGCTAATATGACTGCAGGGAAACATAAAACAGTTGAAGAGGCTGCAGTTTCTCTAATCGATGACATTGATAATGGTCTGTACAGATCAAGGAGAGATACTATCAATAGATCCAGATACAGGAGTCAAGAAGTCATGAAGGGGAAGAGGAATCTTGATGATGGAAAAGAAGATGGGCAGCCTGACTCAAAGTTATCAAGTCGCAATTATGTGAAAGAGGCAGAGCACGCTGGGGAGCAATGGAAAGACTCTAAAATCGGGTATGAATTGAATACCAGAGAACACTTGAGCAAGGATGATCATAAGAGGGACACAAGGCTTAGATCTGTGAGACAGCATGACAGCGAAACTGTTGAACAGGGTGGCAGAAGTTATAAAAAGGATGATGAACCGCAACGCATCAGTAGAAAGGATGACCGGGAGCATGAGGAGCTTGGGGGAAGGGGAAGACAAAGCAGATATGAAGAGGAGCATAGAGGGAGAAAGCACAGAAGGGATGAAGATTATGAATATACAAGGCATGAGAGGGCTAATGCAGAGCAGCGAGGTGGAAATAGAAGGCAGGCAAGGGGAGAGGAAGAAGAGCAAGAAAATAGAAGTCATGAGATGGACAGACGTATGGATTACTCCAAGAGAGCAAGATATGATGATTTGCGATCAAGCGAGAGAAAAAGGTATGATGACAGACGTGATGATGACAGAGCCAGGCGCTGAGAATAATACTGCCATTTATCTTGGAGTTGCAATGCCGATGGTGAGTTTAGTATCCTCCCTTGAAATCTATTTACATGCATTGCTTGTTAGAATGTTAGGAAATTTACCTTTAGAGGTTTTTTTGAAGACCTTGTCCGAACTTTGGGTATTTTATGCACGTTTAGCTTGAAGATCCCGTATGGCTGGAACAATTTTGTTATCTATAAAAGCTCAAATTTAGAGGGCTGGGCTGGGGTTTCCAACTGAATTTTGCGGTTTCCAATGGTCGTATTTGGTGGTTTTCTGAATTTCAATGTGTTGTTACAGTGCTTTGTCACATCGAAGGTGCTTAAAGAAGCTGTCGCCAGAGAGATGCTGAATCCTACATGCAGAGGGCTTACGGAGGTTGAAGATTCTCAACTCCAATGTACCAGACGATGGGCTATGTAGAAGTTTGAAACGTGGTAATATATCAAAACTTGGTACTCTGATCATTTCTTACTTTTCCGACCCCCTCGCGTACACTTTGAACAAGTTTGCAAGTAGTGTTCTTTTCATTGTAATGATGTGAAATGGGATTTTACTTTATAAACCTTGTCTTGATTATTTACCAGGAAGCTGATAAGGATCTTATCCAGTGTTTTTTTGGTTTTATGATTAGAAATATCATGCTTGATCCTGTTATAGAATTAGAGTCTATTTATCCCATCGGAAGGGATTTTCTGTTTTAGTGGAGCCTTTTCAATTTTAAAACAAAGTAGGACCTGTTTAAAAAATATCCATACGCTACCGACTCAAATAATCTCATTTCGATTTTAATTATCCGAACGGTAACACTTTTTTTGTGAATTCATGACTTCGACTCTTCCGTATAATGCCACACAATGGCAGCAGATATAATGTTGTGTAATGGTATCGAATCATCGATAGGGACAACTATGGACTGTTGAAAACCATTAAATTTTCTGTGTAATAAGAAAGTCACCTGATGTGACATTTGATCTTAGCCTTGGGGTCAATAGAACCCTGCAAAACATTTTCCAAGTCGCCCATTTAGAACATTTGCATTGGATTAGTCAAATATCTTTTCATCTTCAAATTTAACAAACATCATCTATATTTACTCCACATTGAATTAGTTAAATTGTTTTCATCCAAACTATAAGTTACAGTAAATCCATTCTTCTTTTCAAATATGAAAAGAACTATAGTAAGTCTAAAAGTATTTTTTAAAATTATTATATTATAGATATGATATTTTTATTCATATGAGATTTTACTATCTATATATATATATATATATGAGATTATTATATTATACATTGTTAGATTGTGAAAATAAAAATGAATATGATTTGTTGGAGGTTATTAAAGATTATAAAAATAAAATAAAAATTAATAAAAAAATATAAATAATAAAAAATAATAATATTTTATTATTATAGAGAGTGTGATGATAATCCAATGTAGACTTCAAGTTTTGAATGATTAGCTAAAGGTGAAAAAGTTACATATTAGTCAAAATTTGAAGAATAGGATAACCAATCCAATGCTAATGCTCTTAGACGTAACTGAGAAAACGTCTTGCTTTGTAGCTTTTGATGTGACAATAAGGCATAAAATGGTACAGAACTTCGATGGAGATTTGAAGGTCAATGTGCGACTTGCCCAAAATGGGATCCTCATTTGCACACACACACACAAAAACAAAAACGAAAAAGAGGGCAGTAAAAATCAGCACAGCTGTTATTGGAGGTCACAGCAAAATATGCGCCGGAGGCCCAATTGATACAAAACACGCGTGGGGTCCTCTTTTGCTCTAACTCTGCGCCTAAAAAATGCAAACACGTACGACAGTAAAAGAAAAAAGCATTTTAGCTCAGAAACAATATGTAATAATAGCACATACAAAGCTTTCATGAGAACTTACTTTAATCGTAGAGGTCAAGGATAAAGTTCATGGATATGATCCGATTGCTGTTGAACCCATCCGTCATAATCTTGTAGTAGTTGCTGCAGAAGCACGGGTACGAGCCTATCCACCAGGGCTTGCATCATTCTGTACGTTACCAAACTTACACTCACTGAATGGGGTGCATGTAATAGCTCTTGCGAGAGTAATAGAGGTACTAGAGAAGCAAAAGCGCAGCTTGCAAAACAGGGCATTCGTGGAAATGCACCGTGAAAAGACTAGCCGCAAAGCCTTAGTATAATCTTAACATTAGGAAAAGTTTGTGGAAGTTCCAAGATACTCGAGACGCCTAAACCAGATACCAATATTCAGAAACAAACAGATATAGTCTTAATAGTCCCCGTATATTTTTCCATGGGAGTGATATGCAAAGTTGAGTTCATCGTCATAGATTGTCAAATAAGGAACTGCATACAAAATGGTTCAAGGTACCAAGGGCCAGTTTACACCCTGGAAAACCGTGGTTGTTTTCAAATTCCAACACACATTTAGCAAAAAAAAAAAAATATATTCCAAACACACTTCTCTTCTGAGAGGTTCCTCTTTAAAGATAATGAATGCAAACATTGATTGTGGCACTTCTATTGTTTTGATTCTATAAAACATACACAGGATATTACCTAGGGTATAGCTAATGAGGTGATGAAACTGTGTCAGCCAAAATCTGTCTGTTATTGTATCATGCTGGTTGTCTACAATAATGGGCAACCATATATTTCATGAAAGATTGATCTAAGACAGGTAGGTTGCAATAGATGAAACTGCAATTAAAATTATTATTGAATCGCTTACAAATTTCCAGGATGCTCAACAGCTAATATAGGCATCATGGTAAATGGGCGTGTGTAAATCTGCAAGCAGTAGATAAACTTGTGATACACACCCTCAGCTCAATAACAGCCGGAGTAAGATTTAGATTCAATGAAGAAGTTATATGATTGAAGAATTGTCTGCGTGTGCCACAACCCAAGTAATTATCATAATTTTTTTTATATGTAAGTTAATCTTAAGGGGAATAATTACAACCTCAAGTGTGAGATTCAACTTCACATCAATCTCCAAAAATGACTCAAAATCATGTGTCTCCCAGGTCATGTGATTCATCATAAATGCTGCAAATCCAGAGCAAAAGTTAAAGAAATTTTAAATATTGCTATTATCATGTATGTGCATGTACATTAAATCTCAAACCAACGAGCTTCTGAGACCCTGAATAAAAACGTGCTGGAGCTCAACCAATCAAGCAAAAAGAGCTTCCTGGTATTTTCTTCAAAAATCTATCCTACATAGCGAGCTTCTGAATCCTAAAAGATTACTTTGAAGCTCCTGAAGAACCAGACCATGAGAATATTTGACCAAGAACTATTTTTTTCTTTGTGAAAACTATTGTGTTGTCTGCATCGTGTTAAATGTATACACTACATATATAGTTTAAGACCTTTTGTAGTAATGATTCTTGTAGGTCTTTCAATTAAGCCTCTCAATAGCCCTTGAGTATCTCAAGCAAGTTGACATTTTCAACTTTAATTTGATGACGCAAAGAAACAAAAAAGGAAAAATATAAAAGGTTCGTCTTGTGCAGTAAATTCTAGTTTTTTTTTTTTTTTCCTCATGATCAACTACCTATTCTTGTTATAGCTATCTCTACTAAAAACAAATTACCTGAAAAATGGTTGTTTTGGCGTTCCATGATCTCTGAGCCCTCAAACTGCATATCATATTCGGAAAAAACATCATCTTTTGATTGTATAAATATTTCATTGGAAAAATAGAGTGAACCAAGTGCTTAGGCATGCCACCTAATGCTACGAGATCTAGACACACCATGCCATATTATTATTATGGGACCCTCAAAGTGCTCGGTCAAAGTTGACATTTGACAGGAAAAATAAGACTTCTTAATATTTGAGCATGCCGTTTCTGCCGTTATTTTTCTTTTTCTCTTTCCTTTTTTTTTTTTCAATTATCTTATAAGGTTTATCTCGAAGCCCTCTGATCTTCTTCCTGGCATGTAAGCCTCTAATGTCCTGTTTTAAATAAGCTACAAGACATTTGACATCCACCATTCCATGCCTAAAACATATATATAAATTGTCTTTTATCATTACCCTTAATTATCAGCTGCCCAAAATAATACATGCGTCTTTTAAGAGTTGCATTTGGTTGTGCTGCCATTTTACTATTTTCCAAAAATAGGAAACAGGCCATTATCTTTTGTTTAGTTTCCAAGTATTTGAAAACTGAAACCATGATTGTTGATGTCGTGGTGGTGGTGGTAGGATGGTGGCCAGAGAGGCAACATGCTGGCAATGGCAGCAATTGTGGTGGCATGGTTGTGGTGTTGTTGGTGGGAAGATAGCATGGATTTGGTGTACCTAAACAGTAGTGATCCTAATGGAGTAGTTTTGCCTGCCGTTTTTGACAAAAGTATCAAATTATAGTCTCTCTTTTGAGATTATGTACCACATTCCTTTTATTTGAAATGAATTCTAAACCAACGTGTTTTGTTTTTTCCTTTCCTCTTATCCTCATTTTTCTGACAATGACAACAGAAATAGGAAAATATGATGCCACCACAAGAGCCCTTTTCTCCACCCGCAGTATTTTTTCTTGTAATATTCTCTAGTAGATAAGAGAAACTCACCTTGCAAGAAAGCATTTCAACTGTACAGTCTTCATTTGTGGGGGTCACTCGTAAGTCCAGCACAGGGGCTGCTTCAAAATCTAAAAGTTGAACTTTTGGGAGAAAGCATCTGAACCAGCCATGGGGGATTAATTTTGGTCGATACTCAATTTAAACAAAGAGGTAAGCAAAATATCCCTTAATAGATGTAAAGTCTAAAGTCACAGGGGAAGGTGTGTTTTCCATGAACACCTAGGTCCTGGGGCTCTGTATCTTATATGAGTTTTGGAACAACAAAAATAGACTGATTGTCTGGTTCATTTATATCGAATTTTAGAACTCTCATTTAGTTTGAGTAAAGAAGTGGACCTTCTTGAAATATCATTGAGGTAATCTGCTCAACTTTACACGTCATAATGACCAGGAACATTTTCTAATATAACTTGTATAGAAAGCATAGAAAATCAACTAATCACTTTCCATCCACAGCTAAAGTTACATTGGAAGTCCAATCTTCTGGAATACATCGTAAGGAAAATCTTGTAAATGGGACAACAAAAGACAAAGGGGCTCTCCGGAAGAATAGAATCGTGAGTCTTCTTACTTTGTTCTCTACAATGCTCAAGAAATCCAAGATCTAATCGTTTTAGGTTTAATTCAGTTTACAAACAACGCAACTTTCACATACGATAAAAGGATAGTAGGGAATATCCAGCACGCAAGAAGCTAGAGATATGATTTCTAGTATACTATAAATAAAAGTGATAAGTAATAAAGATTGGATTCCTATAAAAGTTTCCCTAAAACAATGCTTGTAAGCGCCACCAAAACAAAGGAGCAGGGAGGAAAAGAAAAGGACCTGTAAATGTTCGAATCAAGAGCTTGAAAGTTTTGCAAGGCTCTTGTGTTGAGCATTGCCTGAATTCCAGAAGGATGTCTTAGAAATTCGCTAATATGAAATGTCTTGCCCCCATAGCCATGATCATACTTCGGCAGCTTAATTCTCTCTTTCCTTGCAGCTGATAAATTTGCTTTCTTTGCATTCGAGTCTGATGGACTAGACTTCTGTACCTTGATTACCTCGTTTTTCTTCCTAAAAAAGCTTCCAAATAGGGAAAGTGACTTACAAATACTAATTAGCAGCAATAGCTAGTTCTCCGTTCTAATAGGATCGATTCTTGCTATTAGTAGTAACATTAGTAGTTCAAAACCTGTGGTTGGACTTTAGGAGAAACGGCGCACAGGCTTGTCCTCGTCCATGCCATTTGATAGTTAACATCATCAGTGTATTGCTGCGATCAAATAGCTACAGTTACAGAGCAAATGATGCTAAAGGAACCCCCAAAAAGTAGAGAAGAGAGAAGAAAAAAGAAACATGATTGAACTAGCGAGAATGAGCGAGACGGTAGTATTTGTTCATTTACCACAGCTTTCGTTTTTGTTTTTCTCGGAATTTGGAAGAAGAAAGAGATTGCTCGCAAGGATGATTTGATGATTGACGAAGAAGATTGAGAGAGACTGGCAATGCAAACCTCCTCGTGTGCGATTACGCGCAGAGCACTGAAAATACCACCACCTTTTGTGTGACTCGACGTCTTTCCTTTTTCTTCCTTTTTACCTCCAGTATCGTATCTCTGACTGCTAATACAAGCTGTGAGGCCACCGACTTACCACGTGTCTTCCTCCGAAATCTGTGTCCCTCACAAATTTTGTGTAACAACTAGATTTGGATGTAGGCAAAGGTACATTCAATGCGAGGATTGGACGTGAGTGGATAATTCGAATAACGAAAATGTTAGATGTCCCGTAGGCTCTTGTATTTTTTTATATGTATTTTTTTAATTCTTTTTTTATATAAATATTTTTAATAATTTTAAATATTTTAAAAAAATAAAATAAAAATTATAATATTATTAAAAAATATTTTCTTAATCACAAAATAAAATAAAAAATTATAAAAAAATAACGGGAGCCACAACGGGCCTGTAGCATCCCCCATTCGAATAATGATTCGGAGAGCAACGTCCATGCAGTTGATTTTAAAAAAATTAAAATTTATTGTTAAAAAATTAATTTTTATTTATAAATTTTATATTTATTTATTTTTTTAAAAATGATTATAAGATATTTATACTCTCACGCCTACGAGTATTATTTTTCTTAAACAATAAAAGATAAGTGTTATTTGTGGAGCTTTAAATTATATCATAAAATTATTAAAAATTTATTCACGATATTAATTATTTAATATTATAAAAAAATGATGGTTAAAAAGAGAAATGAATGTTTTTTTTAAATGACTATTTGAATAATATAAATTCGAAGATGGGTAGAACATCATGGATACAGAGTTATAATGATTACAGAGACGTTTGGCTATCTTTCAAGCTTCTGAATCACCCTGAGTTTAGCACTCCTACAGCGGCGGTTCAGTCTCTCTTCTTCCACCGATGGTGTTATAGGTCTCTTTGTTAGGATTATTCCTCTGCAGCCCCCTATCATTTGTCTAATCCACGCTTCATTTTCATCATCCTCGTTTCTCATCTTTTTCCTTTCAGTCCCACGCCTCTCTTCTTCATCCCCATCACCCTCATTCCTGTTAATGATGCCAAGAAATGTTTGTTTTACAATTCTGTCCTCCAAACTGTGGAAAGAGATGACGGCAAGCCTACCCCCGGGCGCAAGGCAGTCAAAACAAGAGTAGAGGGAATCCTCCAGTGTCTTAAGTTCGTCATTAACGGCTATCCTCAGAGCTTGAAAAACCCTGGTTGCTGTCTTTATCCAACCTTGTCTCCCTCCTGTTGCAATTGAATCCAATACAAACTTAAACGCTCTTCCTAGTGTTAATGGGGACAGTTTCTGCATCCCCTTGTCATGAATAGAGAGATATAGGAACGATATACAATAGGCATATAACTAGCTCTGGGCGTGTCAGGTAAAGGTACTATAAATTTACAAGGGTTATGGAAGGAAAAGCTGAAAGAAAACTGCAATGGAAGAATGGTATACCTCTTCTCCAAGGAGTCGCATTCTGAATAAGGTCTACCAGTTCGCCAGTGGTATGCAACCCACCATGTAACCTGGCTTTGGCAATTTTATTCTGAAGAGCGCGCCAATTGCTTTCTTCTCCATATTCCCGAAGGACTCGCCCAAGTTCAGTATCTGGCCAAGAGTTTAAAATATCTTCTGCTTTCAGACTTGCCTGTCATAAGCCTGTTCCAATCAGTTATATCAAACACAAATTTAAAACGACAGTTTAGCAAACAAATATAGGAAACACTAAGGCCAATTCATTCATTCCCACCATAAACAGTTATATCGAATACATAAGATAATAGACAACATATTGGAGGGAAAAGACATCTCTATCGAGAAGGAAAGCAGAGAACCATCAATCACTACAGGCTAGTCCTGGGATCCACGTACAGCATTTCCTTCTCCCTCTTATACTACTGTTATTCCAGAGACTCTTTTCATCTCCCGAAGTAGATATTCTCCTTTGTTCCCTCCTGTCACATATGAGGCTATTTGAAAAGCAAAATATCTAAACATTATGATTACATACCGATATCACACAGAAACCTCTAACAAGTGCCAGATTTAATTCCCATTACTAGATCTCCGCCATAAAGTTATATACCCTTTCACCATATTTCTCATAATTATATCCCCACTCTTGCAAATCAGACGAGGTATTTCTATTCTCTTTATTATCTTACCTGGAACACTACTTAATCTTGGCACATTTCCCTTTTTCTTTTAACAAAGTGCTGTAGAAATGGCAACTAATGTCAAACAAAGAAAAGCCATCTGTGGTTAATTGCGTGATACAAGTCAAAGTATTTCTTACAGGAAAATATTTAGGGAGGGGTTGGGGGGGGGAGTAAATTCAGAAATTGGACCCTACTTTTTAACATCACTGCATTTAAGTTTTTTACACTCTCTACATCAGTTAATTCTTTAGTGGCATATTAGCATAGAAGGCAAAAGTGTCTGGACCTGAGGATCCATTCGCATATCGAGAGGTCCATCGCCAAGCACACTAAACCCTCTTTCCGGATCATTCACCTGTCCAAAAGATAAGGCAATTTATTTAAAATGGGGTAACATTGTGTAATTCGTAGGAAACTGGTTTTCCAAAAATGGTTAAAAAAAAACGGAAAGCATCCCCCCCCCCTAAAAAAAAAAAAAAACAAAACAAAACACCTCCCTCACAAGATATATGATAATTTTCTACGAGATAAAGGACTAGGGGGAAAATAAAATCCAAAGTGATACGTGTAATGAAGATTGACGCAAGCAGACACACACTAGATAGTCCACTATAGCCGAGAACCAACAAATCGCAAATAAAAACAAACCTGCATGGATGACATTCCCAAGTCCATTAAGATGCCATCAACTCCCGTATCTAAGAGTTTCTCATCAACCTCGCTAAGCACAGATTTGATATGCCTAAAATTCTTCAAAATGGTCTGTGTTTTCACGTCTGAAGTTGGGTTACAAGAATCACCATGCAAGATGTCATCAATTCGAGCTCTAGCTTTCTCATGTGCCACAGGATCAACATCCATGCCAACATAAAGTTTCAATTCGGGATGGGCTTCAATTATCTGTGGTTTTCAATATACAATAGAAGATCAAAACTAGAACCATTTAGCAGGAGAAACTCAAAGTCAAAGATGGAAGAAACAATGTGAGATCAGGAAAAACTGACAACAAAGCTTCAGTGGAAAGACGAAGCACCAAAATTAACTAGAACAGGCATATTCCAGATAATATGAAACATATATTTTCTGTTTCCTGGGTGATTAGCTAATCTTTGCACGCCAGAACATATTAAGTTGGATTAGACGATGCCAAAGCAGTATAACTTAAGGACCTCAGCGAACCTACGCCTGACTGGCAAAAGCAATAAATGGAGCGCCAAAACGTGTACAAATTCTCAATTCGGGCATATTTTCTTTCTCCAGTATGCTACCAATAAGAAAATATATTCACAAGGATGACAGAGAAACAATGTATGAGGGAAGTAGAGGGCAAGAAGAAAAATTTTCTCATTAGGATTATATAAAAGATAGAATCCATATGTCCTGGCAAGGGTGGGCACGAATTTGATCAATTTAAAAGAGTCGCAAAAGGTAGAAAATTTGCTGCTTTTCCAAAGTTTCAAAATGAACAAAGAGGCAATCATATAGTAAAGAACAGTTGAATGGTAAGGAGGGAGCGACTGACAGCGGCGGAGTGTCCGGCGGCTCCGACGGTACAATCAACGAAAGAGCGGAGGGGTTTCGAAGATGAAGAAAACGAAGAGAAGACGTCGAGCACTTCACCAAGCATGACAGGGATGTGAGCGGCGGTGCCGTCAGCGTAAAGCTGGGCAGCGTCCTCGTGCAGCTCTTTTGGGGAGCGAGTCCTCTTCTTCTCACTCACCACAACCAATTTGGCATCCTTACGCTTCCTGTTGTTATCATATCTCTTAGAAGCACTAGTGGTGAAACTACAAGAGCAAGCGAGAGTTCTGGCGACGGCGGTGGTGTTGAGATTTCGAAGACGGAACGAAGAGGGAAATGGGGCTATGAAGAAGAAGAGTTTTGCGGTCGATTTTGCCATTTCTCTCGACAACTCCCAACTCCCTCTAACCTCTTAACTCTAACGAACAACAGCATCATCTATTCAAGCCACCGTCTCCATCGTTCAATCTTTGGGCAGCTCTGTCTCCAAACAACATTGATTTTAATTTTTATGGGACTTCAATTTTTGTTGTCTTTTTTTTTAAGCAAGTAAACCCTAGTAAGTAGTAGAAGGCTAACATTTGGGCTTTACTTTGGCCCAATTGGCTTATCTTGGTTGGGCCTAAATCCAATATCCCGTTGTAATTACCAATTTGAGACTACATCCGAATCAAATCCTTTTTTAAGGTTCATTTAACATAGAAATCGTTCTTCCAAGTTCTAATCCATCAAGTTGTATCGATGAGAAGGGTTAAAATTAAAATAAAAGATAGCATGCGTTTTGTTCAAAATTTGTGCATTATTTATTTTAATAATATTTTTGAAAATAATTGAAATTCAAAGAAGTTGAATTAGAAAAAATCTATTTATCATTCATGTTCTCATCATCATTTCATCATCACATGATATGGCATTAAATGATAGGTTCACAAATGAAACATAATAAATAATTTTCAATTATTTGATGTCGCATTATAGGATGATGAGAATTAAGATGATGAGTATAATTACTAGTTGAATTATGAGTAACGCCTTCGAAAATTCAGACCTTTGAATATGATGTCATTCTAGTCTTGCTGAGTTGCTGCGGTGGGTGGCTTACAGTCTGCGGTTCATAATATTCTATATTTATTTCGTATTGACCCACTGCTTCATTTCATTATAATATATTAGCATGTATCTTGGATAAGTATTTTTTATCAGATGACTTTCCATTTGTTAATATGATGACTTGCATTGCTTCCATCTCCCATCTTTCAACGTTTTATAACTGGTCCACTTTAGCCTTTAATCATGTGTACAAACTGGGTTCCCCCCTCCCCTCTCCTCTCTCTCTCTCTCTCTCTCTCTCTTCCTCATGGACATGGACGAGCCAGTAGTTCCAGTGGTGAAAGCGATAAACAATGAAGAACAACAGTCACAGGTGCCATCATCATCTCCAGGACTTGGAGTGCCTCTTCATGATGCTGAAGGTAACGCAAAAGCAGGGCCTTATTCCACTTTCCTTGGGAAGCATAGAATGGTAGCTGCCATATCCAATCTAGATAACCAAATCAACATGATCCAGGTCATCCTTTCCCCACCTTCTTCTTTCAAAATCATCCTATCTATATCATGTTATTCCTGTATAGACTTGTCCATATCCGGTATGCATTTTTTTTTTCTTTGGTTTATTGTGGGAAAACGAAATATAAATCAAGCTAATTAAACAAGTTGTGATGCAGAACGAGCTGGAGGAACTTGAAACATTAGGTAAATCCTCCATTGTATGCAAAGAGTAAGTGATTAGCTTTTACATCACTCATGCTCACCATTTGATTTAATTTCATCACACTCGGTACTCAGAATTCATGTAATGATCAACATCATCAATTGTAATCTTCCGCAGACTCATTTCAAGCCTCGACACTGTCCGTGATCCGCTGCTTCCATCGTAAGAAATTGCTGTTGTTGTTACCGTTTTAATAGAGTTGTTAGCGTTGTGTTGCTTGTTGCGATAAAGGGGTTGTATGGTTGATGTAGGAGCATGGGTCCGGCAGATGTCAGCTGGGATCGTTGGTTCCGAGGAGCCCGAGGAGCCCACAACTCCCGGAATCACAAACTCTGGATCTAACGTTATATTTCCCTCAATATAAGAATAAGCCTAATACCAACCAAATGCATTGAAGAAAAGCAGGAAGGCAGGCTGGCGGGCAGAGAGTGAGAGAGAGAGAAAGAGAGGGCTAAAATGTAATTTTATCGGTTGCTTTTCGTTTTTGGGGTGGGGGTCAGTTAAGATGTTAGATGCGTTTTCTATAGCCATGTTTCTGATTGGTGAGTACGTGCTAGGACAAGCTTTGTCAAAAGGCTACGCATCTGGAAAGCTTTCAGTCGTATACGGACCATTGTCCTCTAATGCAATTTCAATCTAAGCTATCATGCCTTTGAGAAAAGAGTCCATGAATCTAGTATTTACATTTCGAGGGACAAGGATTTAAATTTTAAACAATAGTGCGAGAGCTCACATGGGAAATGAAAATAGACACACGCCCCAATCATCAAGTGATACAATATTCGATAAAAATGTATAGAAAGTGTCTTGGACGCCAATAATATCCTTAACTTGGTAGGAATCCGTCAACGTGGTTCATTCCATTACGGCAATATAAATCTCGGTTTAGGAGGGAAGAAAATGGCTACAATAAGCAGGATTTGACCAAACTACGATACACCCCAACAACTCCCATTCTTCAAGTTCTCCAGTTAATTGTTTTCTTTATATGCCCGTGATAAACAGACGGGAAAACCACCTTGATGGGCATCATTTTTGGCTAAAAGTGGAGCAGGAATTGTTATTTGTTACGCCATTCTAGACACACTTCAATCAGTATTTGGACATCAGAATACGTTCAGAAATAGTTGTCATTCCGGCTCCAAGATCTGTCTGTTGACTAAAATCTTGTGTGTGTGTGTGTGTGTGTGTGTGACAGAGAGAGAGAGAGGGAGATGCAACGTGAGTAAAGTTTCACTTAGATGTACCTAATACATTAATACCCACATAAGCCATCCGCCAATCCGTCACAAAAGCACACAATCATGTACAATGGACCCTCGAAGCCCATGATATGGACAAGGTTAGGTAGACAGAAGGCAGCAACATCCAAGGGGAGCATTGAACTGAAGCCAGAACAATTGCACCCAAAAACCACGACTTTGACACAGCAGCAGGTATGAGTTAATACCTTTCATATCCTCTCTGTAGGGGGGGGACCACCACCAGACATTGGTACAGCTAGATGCTTCTGCCTAAGACAAGAAAAAATGGTCATCAATGCAAATAAAAATGGGATTTAGAAAAGCAAATCATTTCTCGCCAACAAAAACAAATTTCAAATTAATGTTCATTTGAACTTCAACCTTGCTGTTAAGAACTAAGCCTTTTCAACTTCAACTTTTCAACATTTTGAAAATTTATTAAAACGTGAAAAAAGTGTTGACAGTAAAGACCAGTTGAATATTATAGAGAAATAAGCATCACGGGAAGGATAAGAACAAAGAAATAGAGATATCTGAGGCTCCAAAAGGATATGGGCATTCAAGATGATAAGATATTCTTATCATGCCACGAAAGAAGGATCGCAACAAAATGTTAACAATGGAATAGCCACCTACCTCAAAAATGCAGCCCAAAATTTCAATTAGTTTCCTCCCCTAGTATCATGCCTACAATCAGTTGGGTGTTGCACGCAAGACTAAGTTTCAAAAGCATGTTTTTTAAACAACTTGGGATGAACCGTTTGCTGTCAAAAGTGTTCCGCGAAAGCCTTCCTCAATGAGTTGAACGTCCGATTTCTCGTCAGAGAGCTCATCTGTGGAACATTGACAAGGCAAATCAGCACAAACACGGTTAATTTAGTACATCATGACTAATCAGATACAACAAAAGACTGAAATTGGGCAATAAGTAGAAAGTATGTTGAAGTGCCCATAGCCCATATCTTAGACTAACTTGCTCACACACACCTCTCTAGATATGTATGTCTTGTTTTTGTGTGTGTGTGTGACACAACTGTGCATGTGGTGCAAGAGTGTTCCGCATGCAAGCATTTTTTTTTTTTTTTGGAGGAATGGGATTCTGATGACATATTTCATCAAATGAGTTAAAATGTCAATAATGCTAACACTTTATTACAATTCAAATAAGACAGTACAACACACTGAATGTGAATTAATATATACATTTCAGATCAGTTCCCTGTCAATACTGCTTGCACCATTTATTTTAGGGTCTGGTTTACAGATACAAGATTGCTCATTCTTTCAATCTTATATCTCAATATCCACAATGCCGTTCAAAAGCATTAGTCTATGTCATCAGTATTATTTCTTAAACTACTTTATGGTGACTCATAAAAATATTTAGTTCTTACTAATGTAAAATTACTTCCTATTTTTCCCCTATCTACATTTCTATTTAATTAAAAAAATAAACAACTCATGTAAACATATCTCTGAAAATCTCAGTTCTGTATTAAAGAGTTCGATGTCTTCCTTAATATTGTTATCAATACATGCAGCATCAATGTCCCCTTTTTGGAATCACAATATATTTGCACAGACCAAGGTTAGGACCTTTATTATATGAGGTAATGAGTTTGCGACCCAGTATGCACAACCTCCCAATCCAAAAAAAAAATTTGAAGAGGAATCTCCTATATTATATGATACCCCTAATTCTTTGATTACCTATCAAAAAAAAATATATATATGATACCCCTAATTAATCACAACAGCAAGTCCCATGGCATACTTGTGACAGAAACATGTGGAATGTCAATACAAAGGACGGGAACTATGGACAAGATTAGTTGGAGCCCCTCCAGAAAATGTAGATTCACTGTTAGATCATTCAATCAGAATTTGACAAGCCAAGGCATGAATGCCTTTCCATGGAGGAAGATATGGAAGACTAAAGCTCCTCTAAAAGCAGCTTTCTTTGTCTGCGCAGCTTCTTTAGGGAAGATACCTACCATAGACAACCTAAGAAGATGCCAGCTCATGATTTTGGATTGCTGTTGCATGTGTAATAAGAATAGGGAAACGGTAGACCACTTGCTTCTACACTGCAAGGTGGCCAAAACCGTGTGGAATGATTTTTTTTTTGTGGGAATGGGCTTATGGGTCATGCCTAGAAGGCTGGTGGGTTCCTAGCAAGTTGGAGTAGTCTCTAAGGCAATCCACAAGTGACTGCAATTTGGAAGATGGTCCTTATATGTATGTGCTGGTGTATTTGGAGGGAGAGCAATGATAGAAGCTTTGAAGGCCACGAGAGGACAATGGATGAATTGAAAACTTTCTTTTCTAAAACCTTGTTCCTCTGGGCAGGGGCAATATATTTTAGTAGGCTTAATGTCCATGATAAACTCCATGAGTTTATCATTTCAGTTCTAAATGTAGGTTTACTCATGTATACATCTTGTGTACTTGGCTATGCCTAATATTATGAATAGAACTTTTTTTTTTTATAAGAGATAAACTTTATTGATGTGAACTAATATTATGAATAGAACTTCTTGATTGCCTACTGAAAAAAAAACAAAAGGACAGTCCTTCTAACTGCTATCACCTGAAAAAACCAGTATATAATCACAAAAGAATATCTCTAATATCCCTATTAGTACAACAATGCTAATACCAGCAATATCTCGGTGCTCATGGATCTCTGAATCTATCACCCAAAGCTTATCTCCGGGAAATATATTCATGTCCGCAAGTGTGGCAGACTCCTTGTCAATTATTCTGGCACCTTTGTGAAGTATCTGATTTTCCTTAACAACCTGCACAATCAATTGAGTGAGATACACGATGCCCGTACACAAACTATAATTGACTGTGCAACAAATAGACCGACTTCTATAAACCATAACCATAAATTCTGTTTCAATTTTCTAAGAAGGAATCTAATAATCTCTCTCAAAGATTTTGTCCAGGTTTGAAATATTCCTCAACCTTGAGATCTACAATCTTGAATATAGAGCCCAACAACAGTTGAGAAAACAATAAACAAGCACATTAAGAATAGACATAGCCAGAGGGGAAAAAAAAGAAGATTTAAACAAAATAAATGCCTTCATTCATTAATGTATTTGCTCCAGGTAGCCTACCCCAAATGATTCCCATATCATCATTTTTAACTGGTACACTGATGTGGAACCAGAGACTTTCAAATTTATCAGATTTCCACTGTTTGTCTTTCGAGAGCGCTTGGAGACCCGGCGATCTTGCTCGATGGATGTATCAGATGCTTCTAGAAATGATTTTGGAGCTTCCTTGTCACGTGCAAAAAGTACATAAATGATCTCATTGCAATAGTTAAGTTTCTGCACTAACTCACAACTTTCTCTTTCTCCAATGCATTCCTGGCATATCTGGAAAGTTTAAAATAATAATCAGATAAAAGAAGCACAATAAGAGAAGCGGGCGGAGGGAAGGGGGGGGGGGAATAAAAAATGAGTTGATAATATGATTACAATTGATATTCTACATCACTGGAGCCCCTTTGGTAGAGAAAATGGAGAAGTCATGGAAAGGAAAAAGAAGGCAGGATGGAGAAAAGAGGGAAAGACGAGGTGGAAAATTGGAAGGATATAAAATGGATCTTAGCTTCCCTCGTTTGGTTTAGGAGAAAATTGAGAGGGACAGCATCTTACCATTATACCACTTTGAAAAGGGATTTAAAAAAAAAAACACTGAAAGGAGGAGAGCAAACTTGTACAAAGTTACAAACACATCATCCCTCATACCCTCCCAATTTCCTTCCTCAAACATTGAGAGAGATTCAAAATTATGGGCTGAGGGGGAGATTCCCATCTCTCCCTTTCCTTCCCATTTTCCTTTATGCCAAAAGTTGGAAAAATAACATTCGCCTTCATCCATCTTCCATCCCCTGCATATTGCATACCAGATGGACTCTGAACTAAAACTTTGATTATATGCAGAAATAATAATGTGCTCAAACTAAACAGTGAGTGGCACATCAGTCCAACAATGTTCCAAATTAAAAAGAACAAATAAGTCTTTTATTTATTTTCAGCAAGCATTGTTTGGAAAGTAGAAATTCTATTCAGTTCAAAAATTAAAAATAAAAACAAATTATACAGGAAAATTTCTTCCTTGGATATTTAAGAGATGTGCTCTATCTTTTGGGATAATAGATGTGGCTCCAATCAAAGAGTGTAACAAAAATATGAAATAAAAGCAAATAATACAGGAATCTCTCTCTCTACTCAGCTATTTAATAAAAAGTGATATTATCTTGGAACGTATTTTTCTAACAGATTCAACAAGCTGAATACACAGACAGGTTTGTGGTTTGTTTTACAACATTCACTAAAGTTTAAAAGATTATGCAGACATGTCGCCGGATTATAATGGTCTGATATGATTAGATATTTTTCATGAAAAGGTATTTGAAAAGTCTAGCATGTCATACATTTGAGTTCATCTGGAAGCCATACTTATGATTCTAATAGAATATATTAAGTCACAATTTATTGTAAATGAGAACCAATATTATCAAGTTTTTAATTTTGAAATTTTGATGGAAAAAACGAGTTAAAAAGGTCCCTCACCATGCAGCATGGATCAAAGACAATAGCAAAGTTTCAGATTACCTCAGGACAAGTCCTAATCACAGGTCGTCTGGACTCATTCTCACTATTCACTTCATCCTGCAAGGTCAGATGCTCTTCACATACTGGCATCTCTTCACAAGACCCAGCCAAAGTATTTTCAGCATTGTAACTGTACTCAATTATAGCAGAAATGCCTTTATCCTCCTCACCGCCCCACTCTTCACAGAAGCATTTCCAATCATTCTCTGTAATGATTGTCAACCCATCTGTCTAGAACCAACATGAGAAGGAGAAGAACAAGAAAATCAGCTTTTATACAGGGATTGACTTAAAGCAGAAAGTTGCTTCCTAACAAACATTTTGAATAGAAGAAAAAATAAACCCAATTAATAAACAATCTAAATAGGCAAGAACAGATGAATAAATTGCTACTCAAAGGCAGTAACTTTCAGACACTAAAAATACCAACTGCAAATTTACAGATCAAAGAAAGACAAGTCTGACATATCAGTTTCATATACTTACCTTCTGGAAAATTGTACCACGTTTGCAAACTAGTTCGGGAGGCCTTTCAAGAAGTCGCATGTGCTGGTCATAACAAAAATACAAAAAAGCATCTCATAAAAATATCAAGAACAGTGAAAAGAAGGGGTATAAAATCACACATGAATCTTTATGGCTTAAATGCCCGCACGCAAGCCTAATTTATATTCAGCAGTATATAATATAACAAGGATTGCAGCCAATTTCCCAGTAAATCTTCCACAAGCTCTGAAAGTTCTATTTGAAAAAACAAAAACTCATTCACCAACTACTCTCCACTAGAGACGCCAGAACACGACTTGCTAGAAACTTACCTTTTCACACTTCAGAGAATGAATTACACCATCCAGAGTCTCAGGTTTCACAGAGGTAGAAACATTCTTTCCACTTGCATTAATATAGTCCCTCCATTTCGAAAGCCACGAGGAGGGCACTAAGTAGTTCGTGCAGTGTGGCAAAAGTGGAATACTTTTTCCCATAGCTAACTTCTCATGATTCTGGCGCTGTTTGAGCTTCACAACTCTGCAGAATAGATTATTAAGTCAAAAAACTTTAAAACACTAGCTCTATATTCCTCGTACACGAAGAAATAAATCACCTTAGAGAATCCTCCATGAATGCAACTTCAGACAATTCATCACTGCATTGAGAACATTGTCTAGAGTCCGAAGGAAAAGTTGCACACCCCAAGGGATCATCAGGTTCTAATGCAACAGCATCTTCATATAAGAAGAGCCAGAGAACCTCAGGAACCAGAACCCGCTTAGCACCAGGAGCTTGATCAGGCATAAGTTGCCCATGAGGACATCTGATTGAAACTGTCGGTCCTGCATCAGCTTCAGAGGGAGCGTCAAGGATTTTTCTTTTCAACCATTGGTGCAACCTGCAAATATCAAAAGTGACTAGCATCACCACAAAACTGACAAACAGTATTATACACTATGAGCCCAGAATAGTAAGAAAATGGCTTTTTTCTTCTATATATGGCATGTTTTAAGTGAAATGGGTCACCAGAAACTAATGTTTTTCACTTGGTCAGTTTACTTTCAGACGAGAAAAGCTTCACCACAGGCAATCATATGCTTAGTCAATATATAAGCAACCAAATCACAGTAGAAAATGATGGGAAGCATTATGAGAATTAGCTGCCATACCATCCCTTAGATACATAATATGTTCCATCCACACAGTTCCCTTGAACTGCCTCATTTGCGATTTGCTTCATCATTGTTCTTCGATCCCTATAACTATCACCACAAACTACAGTGCGAGCTCCATCGACAAGGCAATTGTTGCAGTAGTCATCATTGGACAGTGTTGGCCCCCCATCATGCTGAATTTACAAGCATTTAGTACACCCAAACAAAAGCAATCAGTTACATGAAGTACACAGTAATGCATAAAGCCATAGAAGGATACCTAGAAGCAATGTGGTCACAAGATACATAGAATGTAAAAATATGAGAAAATGATACCGCCCCCATCTCATATGTCAATTGTTCTTCTCCAAAAACAAAAAAATTACCACCAATCTTTCCCATCTCTCAATAGCTGCAACTTCCTGATGTATATGCTACCACTTCCAACCTATACTAAATAGATTTCATTCATTAATATTTATGGCAAAAGCCATCATAGTGAAATTGTAGGAAGGTGTCACAAGAACAGCAATATAACATACTTAAAGGAGCTCAAAAAGAAAAAAATTGCAGTAAAATTAGAGGAGAGTAGCATTTAGAAATCTCATCTAAGCATTAAAAATATTAGTAAGAATATCCAAAAATAAAAGTGTAACAGCCCAAGCAAAAGGCCCGATCAAGGTTACACTTTGAGCTCCTTAAAATCATTATAAATGGCGAGAACTTCTCTCTCCCAAGCAAAGTGGGATCCCATTTACCATTGTCTCATACTAAAATTGGGGTATTACAAGAAGTATCTTAACGCAGCTACCTGAAGAATACAACAAAAGAACATCCAATGAAGTACAAAGTCAGAGTAACTAACAAGTAGATACCTTAGAAAGGATCATGTTCCAAGCTTTAAGCGACAATCGCTTCATGGAACTAACTTTTGAATGCAGGACTTTTCCATGCGGGCATTGGATTGATGTATTGTCAAGAACACTGCAGGAAATTACAAAAAGAGCCATAAAAGAATGCGCAACTCCTAGCCTTAAACGACACTGCCAGAAGGACTATCACCAAGGGAAAAATGGATACACACCATAAAAAGAAACATTGGTGAGGGCTTATGTGGAAATAAAATTGGTGAAAAAGAATCCTTTCTTGATGCCCTGAGCAGATACAGTACCTAATCTGGGGTTTGACCAACACAATCTACATTTTTTTTTTATAAGTAGACCAACACAATCTAAATATGTAGTGGGTACATGTATATGATATAGGTCAAAGTGATCACTCAACGAAAAACCAAGATCCCAGTAACCAGCTAATGACATACATAACATACATAAGCAGACAGGAGAAACCTAAAATGATGAAGGCAGAACTTGATCTTGTACTTACGGTGGAGTTATGTTGTCAGCCCATTGGCGAAGCCAGTCTGTGGAGATCCAAAAATAAGGTTCCTCAACTGATCTTACAGGTGCCTCAGATAGAACTGATCGAACTTCCAGTCTCCTTTTGGTGATATGATCCAACTCACTTTCCTTCTTTGATTCATATTGTTGGCAAGCATCATCATACGAAGCATTCAAGTTTTTTATCTCTTCACAAAGGTGAGATGGAAGAGAGACACCATTGTGTAAAGAATCCGTCTCGGCTTCAATTTCCATATCACTGGAACCAGACACCTTATGTTTTTTCTCATCATCCTTCCAGGTATGCCTAAGGTTATACATCAGCATATACGCATCGCCTGATGAAAATGTCCTTGTATTACTATTATTACTAGACTCTGAAGACTGTGGCTGAACCACATCTATGTGGTTTCCATTGGCAAGGCCATTCTTTGACTCAGTACAAGATGGATGAAGAGGCTCACTTCCAACAGTTTTAGAAGTGGAACTTGAAGACCCTTCTCCAAAAGGATGACGACCTAAGTTTGAGACATGTTCATCATCAAATTCCCACCATTGTCCTGTATCTTCATCCTTAATGTGAGCTACATAATGACCACTATTTACAGCAGTTCCCTTGTGAATCAACACAGCTGACAAATCATATATTAATTCTAACCGAGAAGGCTCAGACAGCCTCTGTCGCATATCAAGTTCTCCAGGGAAGCAAAAGGCAGAAGTGATTTTCTTCTTCATTGTAGTCTGCTGACAAAAACCAACATGTAAGTTTTGTTTTTTTTTTTTGGTGAATAAAAACCAGCATGTAAGTAGACTTCTAAAAATATTCAATGTACAATAGGAAATTGATAATTCATTTGCATGAATAAATTGACCGTATTAAAAGGCACCACATATGTATTGTGATGCTGACTGGAAAATGTAATTGATGACTCATTTGCATTCACCACTCGAACCACTATAATTCCATCATTAGTAATAGTAAACCAAGCAGTAAAAAAAGTCCCTACAAAATCAAGCCACCAAAAGAGAACTTCTAACAGCTTTACTTACTGTCCTTTGGAAATTTTTTCTAAATACAAAAAAGAACAAGCAAATTTTAAAAGATAAACAATAATATTTATCAGTAGCTTGCATTATTTAATAAAGAAGATCTAGGGCTCAATCCACCATTCTAGTTGATCTTTATGGAATTCAAAAGAACAAGTTCTTCTGAAAAGCTTCACCATCTCAAATGCCATTAAATAGTGGTTTCTTCATGCTTTACATCTCACTATGGTTGCAGCAATATACCTTCTTTGTAACAAAAAGTTAAACAAACAAACAAATAAATAAAGACAAGTATCTTCCATATATAAAAGCTTCACACGAACCCTCATAATCTAAACGAAAAAATAAAAAATAAAAGGACATGCAAAAATGAGAGCTGCTAGGGACACACACGGATCTCACTAACTGATGTGGCACAGTGCCAGTGTGCCACATCAATTAAGTTTTTCTTTTCATTTTCCCCCTTCCCTGCTCCCTTTCACAAACCCTCGAGACCCCCATCTGTGAGCCCAGCACCACCGCAACCCAGCCATCTTTCTCACCCCTCACCAACAGGTACACGTCTCTCTCATCTCTCTCTCTGGCAAGGCAGGGATGTTGTTATCGTCACCACGCCACGTCGTCGCCCCTCACCGACGTCTTTGAATCTTTGCCCCTCACCAGCAAGTACCTCTCTCTCTCTCTCCGTGGGCTTTGGGAAAGGAAAAGAACGGGTGGGGACTGAGGGAAGTGAAGGAAGGGGAAAAAAAATTTAACTGATGTGGCACACTGGCACCCTGCCACATTAGTTTTTGGGATCTCTGAGTCTCTAGTATTTTTCTTTTTTTTTTTTTATAAATTCTAGTATTTTTCTACAAAAAATTAGTTCCAAAATGTTCAGAATACATGCCAGAGAATGGGAAATTACTTTTTCAAAGAATTTATCATGAAGTACCTTCGGAAGGAAAACGCAACGCTTAAGCTGAAAATTAAGTACAGCAGGTAATGAGCGCAGCTTGATACTGCGTGTAGCATCAACTCTGGTGTTACATGATGCACAGAAATACTGATTATCTCCTTGAAGCTCTTCCACACTTAGATAATCATCTAAACTCTCATCTAGATTTTTCAAACCCTTAACATTCAACTCAAGCTCATAAAAGTCCTCCATGTTTGAAGAAGCCTCAGATTCTTTTCCACATTGTGAACACCTGCATGCAAAAATACAAGAGTTAATATATGTATATATGTATGTATGTATTACAAGTAACTAATATTGGCTGTGGAAACATCTAAAGATGAAATAAGTAGAAAATAATTAATAAATTCCGGAGTGAGATTAGTACAAGGCAAACATGCATAGTTTTTTTTATATAAGTACATGCATAGTTAATTACTAAAGACAATGAGAAAGAACCATGTGAAGTACATAAATAATCACAAAAACCATTTTGCATTCTGCTGCTCGTTATTTTCTCCCGTGTCTTGCTTTCTTTGGATCCTTACAAATGACCTTTGTATCATATTTGATAACATGTTGTAATAAACACAAAAAAAGTCTGAGAACCACAAGAAAAACCTATTATGCAGCTGCAATAAGCCTTTTAAAATATCCAATCTTACGTTGTCACATGCGACACTCTTCCACGGAAAAGGTCCTGGACAATTGTTCTTGCCTTGGAAACTTTGGAGTGGCCCAGACAACGTTCAAGCAAAGAAAGAAGCAAGGTCAAGAACTCATGGCTATCCTGCTGAACTCCATTATCTAACTCCAGAGTCTTTACAATCGGAGATGAGTCTATAAAAGCCATTCTACTGGCATGTAGCTGTGCAAAAAGCCGTGCAAGCTGATCCAACACTGGATTTTGTCTCAGAACATCTGGTTCAAGAGAGAAGATGCCTTCCCGGAAAGGTTTATTCATGTACAAGCACTGGAGAATGCTGTTGGCATAACATGTAGCACCTAGATTAGTCAAACCTGCAGGAGTTTTAGAAGCACGGAGATCCTTGGTTGGGTTCGGGCCAAGAGCTTGAAGAATATCTGACATCTTCTGCCAAAGGCCAGCTTTGCGACTTCCATTGGGCGGGGGAATCAGGCCACAAAAGCAATTTGGGTTATCTTTAGTATTCACACGGCAGCCTTGACAAACTGGTTTCCAAGTCTTGTACAGCTGATCTATATCGTCACTGGTTATTTCACCAGTTGTGTGAATTTTCCTGCATAAGGAAGCACGCATACATTTAACTGAGCGCAGTCATTTATCCAAATCCCTCTCTTTATTCGGAAAATAAGCTATACTTGCTTTGGCCTACCTCAATATTTCAGAGGTGATATCAACACCATCCTCTTGTTTGTGCCTTTTGTTTTTACTTCGCGTAGTTGGTCGGGTCATTTTACCAACCTAAACCCTGCAGTTAACAAAAACTTAAAAAACAAAAATCTAATGACATAAATATCAGACTACATTTTCTCAGAAAAAAAAAAAAAAACAAACAAACAAACAAACAAAGAAGATGTTTGCAGTTACTCCCAAATTTGAAACTAGGTAACACTCGCCCAATTTTGTTTGTTTATTTGAAAAGTTTGTGCTACATGAACATTATCTTGTTCTACTTTCTCAATTACAATAATTCAGTTGCAACCAACAGTAAATTTTTTTTCTTCATAAATTACAGAAACATAAAAGTTTAAAACAGGAATTAATCATTATAATTACCAATGTCAATTCGCAATCTCCAGCAAACATGGCTACAATCAAGTCATGCTCACTAGCTGCAGCAACGCTAGCAAGAATGACCACACTCAAATCACGCTGACTAGCTGCATTAACGCTTATTCTAGGGTTTCTTTTATCCCGGTTCGAGAAAGGATGTCATTTTACCAAAACAACAATCGTGGAATTTGATCCTTAACTTTCCTTCGAAAGACATTTTACCCAAAGAGGAGAAGGCGGAGTACGAAATTATGGTTATCAACATAGTACCTAAAATAAATACAGCGACAGGTAAGAAAAACCCTAGAAATTGGAAATTTACAGCGAAAATCGGCAAATTAGAAACTAAATAACAACTTGTTGTAAACAAAACAAAACAAGACAAAAACAACAGATATAAAATCTCTGTTTTACGTAATGAAGTGAGAGAGAGAGAGAGAGAGAGGATACCAGCGAGAGACGAGAGAAAGCGTAGGAAAGCTCTAGTTTTTCTACTTCTTTTTGCGTGTTTTTTGGTGTTTGGGGTTGAAGTGGAAACAAATGGAAGATCAAAAAAAGACACGAACCTGAAGCCTGATGATGATCTAATTCGAGTGAAATTGTTTGATTAGATTCCCGTGGGCTTGGAGTTTCACCCACACATAAAATTAATTACTGCCTCCGGGAATTCTTTTCTTCTCTTTTTTTTTTTCTTATTCTTTTTGTGTGCAAAAATAAAAAAATGGATACGAATATTATTTTGGAAAAGGAAAGGCCGCACGGTCTGAGGGAACGGAGGTAGACAGACAGTCTGGACTTTTCACACACAGAGAGACACAGGGAGAGTTTTTTTTTTCAATAATATACATATGGCGGGGGTTCGAGTTGGATTCAACCTCAAGTCAGAGAGCCTCATGGATACGAGACTTTTTACAGCGTAACAGTACTCTGACATGATTGTACAACTCCTGTTCACGCCCTTTGTGTTTTCCTTTTTCCTCTTTGAATTTTGAGGACTTTTGACTAACGTGGTTTGGATGAGAAAAGCATTCCAACTCATTCAATCCCATCTTATTTTAATATTTAAATATTATAAATATAAATATTTTTTAATTTTTAATTTTTAAATTTTCTATCTAATTATTATATAAACATTACAAATTTTTTAAAATTTTAAACAAAATATGAAAAATAATTCAAATTTTTTAAATTTAAAAAAAAAATTATATTCTAATAATATTTTAACTTTATAATATTTTTATTTAACTTTTTCTCTAAATTTATGTTTGGATAGTTGAGTGATTTACTATTTAATATTTTATCATTATTTTTTTACTACTTTTTTATTACTATTCACAAATCGTCTGAGATCAACATACTATCTAAACGTAGCAATTAATCTCAATCCAAACAATTGCACTGTTATTTACAAACAATTTCATTACCATTTATAGATTATCTCATCTTATCTCACTATCTAAATGAGGTCGAAATATATTTAATAGTTTCATTCTTTGTACATTTCAAATTTTTTTTTTTGTTGGATTGTAGATCATAGTATTATTATTTGAAAATTTTTACACCACACACTATTTATGTGATATAATTGTATTGGTAGAATTTAATTTTTTTTTCAAATCAAATTATACCACATATATAATACGTAGTATAAAGATTTTTAAATAAAATTATTCTTGAGATAATCTCAGATGAATAGTCACTGTTGTTATTTTCTTTGGGGATCAATGTTTTTAAGAGTAATATTTCATTTTATTTTTGTAAATGATGTATTTTTTGTCACCATGTATTATGTCTTGTTTTTAGGGAAAAAAAAATTTTGATGAGCGATATGATTTCATGGCAGTAGAATAAGAATTAGATGATATAATAATCTATAAGAATTTTGGTTTTTAATAATATATATATATTTTTTTTAACGTGTAGTCTCGTCAATATAAGGTTATTTGGATCAACCTCCCTCCGAGGAGTAAAATACTAAATACTCAAAGGACAATTGTAAATTTATTGTCCAATTCAAAAGTTTGCTTAAGGTTTCAAGATGTTAAACTGAGTTAAGTTATTTATAAATAGTAGTAAATTGAATGAGATGATCAAATGAATTTGATATGATTAATTTAGATGATAGAGTTTAGATGTTAAAATAAATTTAAATATATTTATAAAAAAATTAAAAAATATTATAGACCCTACATATAAAGAGATGTTAAGTTGAGAAGATTGTGAATCTCATATATAAAAAAATTTCAAGTTAAATAATGTTGAATAATTTGAGAGTTAAATATTAAACTTATTTTAATATTAAATTAAATTAAATTGATCTCAATACGTTTCAACATTTAAACCAAACCTAAATGTTCTTTATCAAGTGTGGTGGACCAATCAATGAGAGGAAACCACCAAAGCGAATGTATTTTGGGGGAGGGGGGGTTTGTCCGATTAGCAAATTCTCTGCAAAAATTAAGATAAGCAGTTGGGATGGGATTGGGACAGCAGCTCTAGATCTTCCCGCGCAATCGCATCATATGCATAAATATATGTACGAAGAAGAAACCTTCTATCCAAAAAGGAAAAAGCGAGTCATTCTCACCCTGATCCGACAGGGAGAGAGAGAGAGAGAAGAGAGAGGTGGGACCGATGTGACTGCAAGCTCCACTTCTGTGTGTCAAGCTTTGACGTGGGATCTAATTTGGCGTTGCAGTCTGGTATTAGAACAGCCAACAAAAGAATGCCCAAGTTGTAAGTTTGGAGAAAACAAAAAAAGCAAACAATTTCCATGATTAAAACCAAAACAAGTAATTATGTAAAGAACAAAAAGCTTCTCGGTAAGAAATCTCAAAACTTTTCTTTTGTTACAAAGACCAAACAGGAAGGAAACCCATTGGAGAAGTCCAGCACTCATTGTGGCCCGAAACAAGGTAAGAAAAAGCCCATATGAAGAGAAAAAACAAATTGTGTGACCCCTAATTACATAGTTCCACCCAGATCTGCCTCCTTTCAAAATTTAACTAGCTAACTGCTCGGAGGTTACCCTTTCAGTTACTTCCTCAATCTCTGAAACAGCTCTGACATGGCTGTTTGTTGTCAGACCACTGTCGCTCCCAGAAGCACTGGCATTGTTGATTGCATCATCACTGCCCCCTGTTCTCAAGGAGCCCAGATTAGGGGTATTGGAACCAGAAACGCGTTCCTGTTCCTCCACCGATAGTTTAGGCCTATTCAGGGCATGGCAATGTGGGCAGTAGTAGGTAATGTATGGAAACTCCTCCTTCCTAGCAAGCCCTGTGCATAAACATAAACATAAACATCAATTCACTTTCTCCCTGTCACCACACTATGCAGAGAAAAAAGCTAACAGGGCGTTGTAAGTGCATGTCTGTGCCGGCGTTTCAAGATTGAATTGTACAATACAAGGAGCGTATATCTGTAAAAAGACATGGGACGCAGGCCACTCACCGTTGTGCATATGGCAGTTGCCACAAATGAGTGCATAAGATTGCGTTGGATCCTCACCCACAAGCAATGCTGCGATGCGAGCAATCCATCCTCCATCATTTGTGACTGATCCCTGACTAGAATGATGACTAACTACCAGCTGTTTATGCTCGGAAGTCTGTGGGCCCTCGGTTCCCTCGGAACGAGGTGTTTCCTCGTCAGAATGATTCTTTGGAGTGCTACCTGCACTGCTGGATCTGGTTTGCACTTGTTTCCTATTTCGAAGCCCGCCAGATTGCACAAGTTCAACATCATTGCTTTTCCCTGTTGGAGCATTAAGCTTAGACTCATCTCCCAAATACACTTTCAGGCCTGAATCTGCACCCAACTTAGATGCAAGTACAGTTGCAGCAGCTGCCTTGGCTGCTGGATCAGAGTCATATCTCTGCACAGAGGAGCTTACATTAAGTACAATATGCAGTTCATAGGGCTGGTTTGGATTCAGTTATGAGATGGGATGGTTTTAAATGAAATAAGAAAGTTGAAAAAAATATTGTTAGAATATTATTTTTTAATATTATTATTGTTTTGGAATTTCAAAAAGTTGAATTATTTATTATATTTTCCGTGGGAATTTGAGAATGATGAGATGAGATGAGATGAGATGAAATGAGATGAAATGAAATACTTTCCGTATCCAAACGGGGCCTTCTATCCCCTCAGCCCCCCCCCAAAAAAAAAAATCGTCCATGAAGAAAACAAAAATGAAACCAAAAAGCATTAAATTGACCATATTTGTGGAAAAGGTAAAAGAAATAAATGCCTTTTGTTTCTGGTCATTTTAAACTCTTAGAGATTACTTCTGAGCAGCATTTCACATGAGATTTGCTTCATCAAAATTCAAAAAATAGGCTATCAGACCATTTATCTATTAATACATATGTTATCATTCAAAAAATAGTCAACTGAAGTAACTATGCCTCGCACAGCATCCTGCAATTCCCCATATTTATAACCTTTCCCTCTTATAAAACTGACAATTACATCATGAAAACAAGACAGGTGATATGTCCTCAATCCAGTGCCTCATACCAAATATTTCCAAGACTCTTGATTTTTTCACAACTTCAAATTACAAACTAAAGAAAAGATGGTTATGTATCTAAAGGCTTACTACCCAAGCTTTGCATTTTTTTTAATTGAAAGGCCTATAGATCTCAAAAAATAGTTCCAGGTTAGAAAAATTGATGAAAGCAACACACAACAACATTATAAGCTTCTAATTACAACCTGAATGAGCTGCTGAGTAGTGTAATAATTTGTCCTCTCTTTCAGCTCATCAATTTTTGCCTGCCTTTCAGCCCGAAGCCTTTCCAGAGTTTTCTGATCCTTCCTATCACCTATCCAATCACATGATGGAATATCGAATCATTAATATGCCACTTCTTTTTCCTATAACCACATCATGTACCACCAAAAGGTTAGCATTAAGGTTTCGAGATAGAAACCACCAGACTCTCTACAACACCCCTAGATTAGAAATTATACTTCCCAATTTTCTTGCTAATTTCACTTTCATTCTCCAAAAGAAATAGAATATAAATTCCGATAATGAATTGAGTTCATAATAAAAACAAAATCATAATTTCACGATGATGAATGCTAGATGGTAGTGCTTATGTAATGGTGCTTAATAGAAGATGGATGTGCATGAAAGTTGGTTAGCTTTGGGCTCACAATTTATCTGGCGCACGAGCGCGCGCGTGCACACACACACAGTCACAAGGGGTGTACATCAAAACAATAAAAGAGTTCATTAGTAGTAAATAAGAACTGAAATAATGTCGGAAATGATAATGAACTTTGGCAGATATTACATAAATATGCATCAGTCAAAAGAACCACACCCAATACATTGTTTTGAAATGAGTACCAAACAGTACTACTACCAACTTATGAGAGAATAAAATAAAAACTTCAATCTAAAGACTTTTCGAAACTAGGAAGCATTAATGACCTTGGTTTCCTAAGTGAATGGCCTGTAATAATTTCTAACTGAAACTTTAAAACCTCTTGAATGGCCAGATGCCAACGCCTCTGGGATGCTGCTTCTGCAAAGGTATCAGCTCCTTAGAAGATATGAAAGAAGGGAAAAAAAATGCGATAACCTCTGGACTATGGTTCCAAGAGTAGGCATTTAAACCAATGATCAATAACAGATACATGAACAAGTATCACATGGCCTAAAAGAACAAGACTATTGGAAGTCATGTGCCCTTCAGGGCAAGCAAGATGCCCCACATAAATCCTCCATTGGACAGTTTGAAATCATGAATCCCCTGTCCACATCAGGTCACTATTTGACTAAGGAAACTAAAAAACCCTATCATTAGTGAGAACGATCCTCAGCTCTTTCCAGTAATTATTCACCCATTTTGTCCACTTCATGAGTGTCTTCCTCTCCGTGTCACTATTTGACTAAGGTAACTAAAATATCTATTATTAGTGTCCTTTTCAAGTACCTGATCCATCTCTATTCACTATTCTAGTTGCCATGCTGAGATAACAGAAAAGGCAAAAGCACTCAGGCATGGGGAAGATAAGCGAGCTGTATCGTTTGGTCCAAAAGTCTGTTATAAAGACGAATTAGGTACAGAGGAGAAGTCCCTCGTGGCTACAACAAGGAAAGGAGTGAACGCAAAATTTTAGCATCATGTACAATGGGCATGGAACAAGCAAAAATTTTGAGAAATCAAATTAGACGTCAATTTTGAGAAACTTACACATCCTTGTGAAGCTTATGAATGTTGAATAAATAGCAGAAGATAAACCGGGCAAAAGAAACATTGGCAAAACCCGTAACGCTCTCATCTTCCAGTTCAAGTCCACTGATCTTGTTGTCATTATAGCATAACCAACGGCAATAACCTGAAAATTGAAGCTGATTTAAGTGAGACAGGGACAAGAAAAAAGGAAAGGAAAGGAAAGCCAACCACTATCCTGTACGGAGAATTTATGTCATACAACATTATAATGCCATATATAAATAAACACAGTCACCTCCCCCCTACCAACTTTCATCACAGATCAGTCACCATCTCAGATTTTTTAACAAGTGGATGGATAAGCACAAAGAGAATAAATTAGTTACACGCATACATACTTTCAAAATGTCACACTCCGCGA
This sequence comes from Juglans regia, assembly GCF_001411555.2. Lineage (NCBI taxonomy): Eukaryota > Viridiplantae > Streptophyta > Magnoliopsida > Fagales > Juglandaceae > Juglans > Juglans regia. Next base: position 35,101,018 of record NC_049911.1, on the reverse strand, counting down.
GTGTGCATGCGTGTGTATTTGTGTGTGTGTGTGTGTGTGAGAGAGAGAGAGAGAGAGAGAGGTGGATGGGAGAGGAGGATAACGATTACCTGGGAAGATAATAGACAACCAGGCCGATCATTTAAAAAGACGTTGTAATTTGGAACAGCATGCTTGTGATTAGGGACGTACAAATAGTCAACAAGGAATGCTACTGCGATCAAATTATCATAACATGCTATTGAAGGTAATGAAAAAGTGACATATCTACATATATATATATATTTATTTACCATGTGTACAGGTTCCTAATGTGTTCAGGAATAGTTGTATCGATATATTCATGCGCTGTTAGATATACATTCCAAAACCATACCCAGCCTTCATAGGCTAAAGCAGAATGACAAGTATTTTTTTGGTAAGTACAAAAACAAATTCCAAACATGGCAATGCGTGAAGGAAACATGAGCAAACGTGAGGAAGATTTCCATCTCTCGAACTGCAAGAAAAGTACGCACTCGCTATAAGAATTATATGGCAATCGGTTCTTCAATCGTGAATGGCCGCCAATCACAACAAAACAAGCTACCACTTCTTCACAGAGTTCTACCCATCAAGAAAAAAAAAAAGGGTACTTTTTCCTCTTACAGATAAGAAGTACCTCAAAAATGACAGAGAATATAATAAGATTGCGGGTCATCCGCCTCCAAGACTGCGATCTCCGCTTCATTCTGGCGAGAACAGCGGCTTCTTCCTTAGAAATGTATTGCAGTCTCTTCTCGAAATCATCACCATGTAGTCTAAAGATTCCCTTCCAAACGCGAGAAAGAAATCCGCGCTGCTTCTTCTTCTCATTCCCATCAGTAGTAGTGGTAGTAGTAGCAGCACCAGCAGCAGTAGGCTCCTTTTCACCTTCCCCAATTCCTTTGTCCTCCGCCATTTCCTTCCTACCCTAATATGCATTATAGACACAAATCGCACCCCCATAAGAGAGAATTTTGACAAAGAGAAGTTAGTTTTAAGCTCCATTATACAGAGACAATCTTCCTTTTCACAAGATATAAAATTACCACAATTCCACTGCAAATAAAATCATATTCAAAAAGTAAACGTAAGTTCAACCTCAGTAATATTGAAATTAAAGGTTCAATTGTGATAGATAATCATTAAGCACGTCAGATCACATCAGATCTAGAAAATACCAGAAACCGGTAGAAAAATAAACTTTCGGAATTGATCGCCGATCTAAGAAGCTTCAATTTGTTAATCAAGAAATCTCACTCCCCCGCTTCTTCTCCTTCAGATCTCTCTCTCTCTCTCTCTCTCTTTCTCACACACACACACACAAGAGAGGGAAATGATGAAAGCCGGTGAAGGAAGTCCGTGTGGGTGACGCGACGCTTTGATCGAGCAAAATACAGGAATGCGGGGGGAGCACGCCGAAAGGGTTTCTGCGATGGTGTAGGTGAGTGTCTGCCGAAAGAAGAAAAGCCTCTCTTTTTTCTTCTGAAAATCGAGAGTCTTGCCTTTGTATCGAACTTTTGACGAAGAAATTACAACTATCCCGTCAAAAAATAGTTGAATTCCGCACTCAATTTTGCTTTTCCCCAAATCCCCATGTGCGGACACTCCAATTCCCAACCCTTTAGATCCTTCTTTCAGTTCCTTCCAGAATGCCCAGCACATTTATTGCCATAACGCGTATAGTGAGAAGTAGTTGGACATTTTCAGATAACGGCTGCAATGAATAATTTGTATATTTATATACGTAATTAATATTACTGTCAGAACCCTAAAATCTACAATATATATATATATATATATATATTACTGTCAGAATGGTGAGATCGACAAATGTTCATTAATATTCAACATGGTTCGGAAGACTCAACACATATATTTTTTTTAAGATTAGTTTAATACTCTCGGATTTTAATAAAAATGGATCTATTCGATTAAGTCAATCGTGGATTAAAAAATGTGAAGCTCATAATTAACTCGCATAGTCTGTATAAACTCTTTAGTACTATTCAAAAGCCTTTACATCATATAACATCTACATAGTATTATTTAATTTATAAATTTCAAATCTTATAATTTATATTCTAAATTAAATTATGACACGTGAATGGTTTATGTTGTAAAGGTTTTTAAATAAAAATATGTTAATATTAAAATTTATAATTATTTTTTCTGTCAAATTTATCAATTAAGATTATAAATATTAATTTTACTATATTTTTTTATAAAGGGTGTTGAATCGATAACTTGAATGAATTCAACCCAGTCGGTGCAAAATAACCTTGTTAATTAATGAAAAATGCTCGAGAGAAGAAATCTAAAATGCATAACAGCAATTAATGGCTCCATTTTGCTTAGGTCCTCCGACAAAAAACAGCCTGAAGTCTGAACCCTTTCATGTTTCATCCTTGCCACGACGCGTCATTAAGGCTAGTTTGTTTTGATGACAACTTCTCTTAATTTATTTTATTTTATTTAATCTAATCGTTATAATTTTTTTAAAATTTTAAATAAAATAAATAATTTAATTTTTTTAAAATTTAAAATAAAAATAATATTAAAAAAATATTTTATAAAAATATTTTATTTAATTTTTAATTTTAATCTCAATTTAACGTAAATGCCAGCGTAAATTTACATGCCGACTACGATATATTTTTCAAGGCTAATGACAGACTATCAGCGTGAACCATACGTAAATTAGGTGTTTAGTAGCCACGAGTTTGAATGCCTGCAATGAACGTATTGTTCAAGTTGACTTGGCTTTTAGTTTTTTATTTTTTTCAAGGTGGCGGCAAAACAGTACTGACCAAGTTATAGCCATTGCAATGGAAAATGAGATAAGAATAACTATACTACTTACAACTATAAAAAAATTATTATTTTATTTATTTTGTACTGTTGCAAGTACAGAAATTCTGAATTAAAGTAGAAAATATTAATATTTTAATATATAATTGTAGTTAAGTTGTAATATCATTTTCTGCTCGCAAGTCGCAATATCCCTTGTTGTTCCCTTCCTTTCTACTTCATGATTACAAATAGGTTAACGGCATAAATCGAAAAAGGGTACAAAGTAGAATGTGCTAACGGCTAAGAGTAAGATCATGGGATGCCAAAATTTGAGAAATATAACTAGCAGTGTAGTCAAATTGGTGTGACTAGAAACAGTAACTTTCAAGATTAGTCCTTTATCCAAAGGTAAATTATCCACACTCCTCAAAATTTCTTGAAGTCCTGGTAATTAAAACTGCGGCACAAAGCTACGGTGGAGAAACCATATCCCTCTGCTTTTGATGGAACCCAAGATGAACTGTAATGGGAAGTTTTAACTATGGCGGTCTATGCCAACCACGAGCATGAACTTGGCAAAGCATGAGGCGTACGTGCTTGGTGCTGTTCCCGTGTGTCCACCTCTAACTTCCTGCAAACAACCATCCCGTATCAGAAACAAAAAAAAAAACGTGACGCATGAACATGTTGATTCACCTCATTCTTCCTTTTAAAGCAAAATAACACTCATCAGGAACCACACAGATTGTCAGAATAAACTAAAACCTAGAGACAATTATGGGAGTGATTCAGATAATACACCTGGACTCGACTCCCAACAACTCCTTAGAGATCGTCCATCCCAACACGCACAATCAGCAAAGTAACATTCTCATAAAGGAAGATTAGATTAATTTTTTATTTGATTTTTTGGGCTACAGAAAAAATAGTTCATTCATTTGTTTAATAATCAGGTTTCCCTGGAGATTGCGAAGACACGGAGCGGCACCTACCATGTGCAGTACCAGGTCCAAAAACAATAAAAAACTGATGCAGATATTCAAGCCAACTGGTGCCATCATTCTTCTTCTGCCCTCCAAGTCAGCATGTCACCTGAATACGCTGTTGAGCATGAATTCGTGATTTTACAGTTGATGATAAACCTTTGGTCACTTGAATCATATGGATTACTCAAATAACTTCTGCCATAAGCAAGATGTGCTCCAGCAATCCCAATACTAACTTCTGCCAACCCTTTCATTGTTCGTGCACCTAAATCAAATGGCAATGATGATGATAATGATAAATACCAAGACAAAGAGAAGGGGAGTGAAGGCTAGGTTAGAAACACAACAACTAACCCAAAAGTGGCAGTAAACACCAAAGAAGTTTCAGAAGTCCAAAATGATTGCATGGAAGGTTAGTCAAGAAACTTACCTCCTGGGAAGGGTATATGGAAGTTTGACATCTGTCACAAGCAAATATTGTCCATCATCATTACGAATTCTCAGGGACGGAAGCTATGAGTTGAACAGTAACATGGCCCCTATTTCTCAGAACCACCGACTCTCCATGCCTATGCATGAATCAAGCCCAGTGAAGATGATAGTCTCGTTGGTCCCTAGTTATCCACTTTTGATAGAGGTCATATGCCATGTCAAACTTGCCAATTTTGCAGTACTTCTTGATAAGTAACTGAAACGGAACGTGATCGATTGGTAGCCCAGTTTTCTGTATCTTGGCAAAAAGCTCTTCAGCCACTTCCATATTGCCTCTCAGACAGTGACCTCTAATAAGCTCAGTGTAAGTTATCATATCAGGTTCATATCCCTGTCTCAGCATTTCATCATGTAATTGAAGTGCTAACCGCATGTGGCCCAAGTTACAAGCAGCACCTATCAACATATTATAAGTAACAACATCAGGATAAAGACCAGAAAGAAGCATCTCCTTTTTAAGTGAATACGCATAAGCAATGTTCCCTCCTTTTACTTGAGCATGGACCAGTGCATTGAAAGTAAATACATTTGGTAGAACACCAAAAGCCAACATCTGATCTCTGATAGAGAATGCACTATCAGGGTCTCCCAGTCTTCCATAACAATCAATTATGACATTCCATATGTGAGGCTCCGGCACTATTGATTTTTGTAACATACAAACAAGAAAGTTATGAGCTCTGCCAACATTTCCATAAATGCATAGCCCTTGAATTATAATTTTGTATGAAATTGGGTCAGGAGTAACTCCAATTCTTGCCATGACACCATGAATGTAGGAAGCCTCTTCAAATTTCCCATCTTTACAAAGACCATTTATGAGTGTATTGTACGTAAAAACATCTGGAAGTAAGCCTCTTTTAAGCATTTCACAGAAGTACCGGTATGCAAGTTTCATTTGTCGACTCAAACAAAATCCATGGATAAGGACATTATATGCAACAACGTCTATTTGGATGTTTTTTTGGACCATCTCATCCCAAAGACTAAGAGCCTGAACCATCTCTCCATTCTTAAAATGACCATCCATAAGTATAGTCGAGGTAATCAAATCTGGTGATTCCTTGTCCTTTTCTTCCTCTAATATCTCCCCAAGAAGCTTCCATGCTTCCTCCAAAAGACCTTTCTTGCACAACGCATGTACGAGTATGTTACAAGTAACTCTGTTTGGCCTAATATCACTATTAACCATAACAGAGAAAACATAGAGAGCTTTATCCACGTTATCACTAAGACAATAACCCTTGATGAAAGTGTTGAATGTTGCACGGTTGGGAGAGGGACCCATTTCTACCATCTCCCTAATAAGCCAATCAGCCCTCTCCAGGTCACCGGTCTTACACAGTCCATTTACAAGATAGTTGTGTGTAAATACATCAGGAACAACACATTTATGTATCATTTTTCTTCGAAGCCATAGAGCTGCCCCCACTTTACGCAGTAAACATAAATCCCGAATTAAATGTACATGTTTAGCATAATTAACTTCCAAAGTGCATTCTTGAAAGCCTACATCTGGCAATGATATGCTCTGCCTGCATAGTTTAAGGTGAGAAACGAAAACATGTTATAATCTCAGGGTGCCATATAACAACAATGCTAAGAATATTCAGACGCTTCAAACATAAATTATCAAAGGCTCTTATCGCACAGAGCTATTTTGCTACATCTGACAAGCAGTCCTCCACAACATACATGGTAACCATATTTAAGATCCATCTGACCCAAAAAAGAGTCAACAACCATAATCAACAGTACTCCCAACTACTACAAGCAATTACATCTTTCACAAATTCAACTGCAGACAGTGGCATGTAGAGTTCTGTGAATTTAAGTAAGGATATTCAGCTACCAATACCTATTATTATTGATGATATTGATCACCATAGGTTTATGAAAATTTCACCTGCGATTGGTAGCACAAAATATAATGGGAATTTCAAGTCTATCAGATTTTTTTTTTATAATTAATAAGAAATTTTATTACCAAGAATAGGCACACCCAGAGTATACAGATTTTATTCCACCTGTTTAAGTTTGGCTGTAGTGCCACCCAAACTAAAACAGATTCAGTACAAGTCTATCAGATTTATTGTAACAAATTTCAAACTCCATGGTTTTCTGTAGAAATTGTTGGCCTGTGTAAAATTAACACGAAAGCAAGCAACAGTCCTAGACACATCTTAAACTCTTTCAAGAAAGCTGAAAGAAACTGATAGGGCCTCCAATTTTTCCCCTTCAGTTTCAAAGAGTACAATTATCAAAAGCTGACCTCATCGTTTTCAAACGTTCCAAACTATCCTTTAGCATTGTATCTAACACATTGAAAACTGCATATGGATCTCTTTTATCGTCATAATCCTTTTGCTTTGAATACCAGTCTCGAGCTCTCAGCTGGTAACGTTCATCCATAGTTGCCATGAGATGTTCAAAAGAAGGCGGCGGCGGATCCTCATCCCCGCAAGTCCTTCACATGTATAAATCGAAGAAAACTAATTACACTCACAATTAAAAAGAAAAGAAACTAAAACCAGTCAAAAAATACCTATACATATTGTTGATGAATTTCGTATAAATAATCCAATCACATTATGGAAAAAATGAAGAAATGAAAACATGCATTAATACATACAGAATATAGGTATATATAAAATATAAACAGATATGATTTAGTTACCTTATCTTATACTTGATCTACATAAATAGAGACAAGTTCTTAACCGAAAACCAATATGAGATTTTATCTTCGTCTTTCTAATCAGTTTTCTCAGCAACCAAACAGGTCGTGAAGAAGAAAAAGAAGATAGAAGAGAGCAACCTGACATTTGAATCAAATTTAGTCTTGGAGCAGAAAATGTTGGCAAAGATCTGAGTAATATCGTGCTTGATGGAGTCTAGGGCTCGATTCAGATATCTAAGAAGAAGAATATGGGACGCAGCTGACGAAGATTCTCCGCAGCCAATTAGTAACTGAGAGACAGACATCTATTTCAATCAATCAGCGACACAACGATAACAAGTAAAATCACAATCAGCAACGATTTCGCAAACAAAACAAAAAAGAAGATAAACTAGAAATTTAACTCACGGCCATTCTCTCTCTCTCTCTCTCTCTGTGAGTGCGTCTTTGATTTACCGCCGCTGCTACTGCGGCTGCTGCTTGGTCCCTCCAATGCTGCGTCGCGATTGAACCGTGGATTCGTAATTTTCATATGGTGGTGAAGTGATGACCCACTGGATTTCGCAGCACTTGGGCCAGTGTTGGCATTAAAGGGCTTGGCCCAACACAATCTATAATATTCCACGATTGGTAAAAAGACGGAGATAGGGACAATGGATAAACGTTATAGGAGTACTTCAAAAAAAACAAAAACAAAAACAAAAATCGTCTATAGAAGGAACACTTAATAATTAATTAATATTTTTTTTTTGGCATTTTTATAAAAAAGAATATGTATATTTTTATATATGTAATTTTATATGCAGTTTCGTGCGTATTCCCTAAAGTCCTAAACAGGAATACAATGAACCGGTTTGAATTGAGAGATGTCTGAATTCATCTCACTGTTATTTAAAAATTTCACTCACATGTCTCACTTCTATTCATAAACTATCTCATCTCATCTCATCTCATCTCATATCTAAACTTAAAACTTGACATTATCTGCACTAATATAGTAGATTTGCTTTATTATAAAAGAATTAAAGTGTAAAAAAAAAATTATAACATTTTTCCCTAATTTTTTTTTCTTTTGTTTCGTAGGCTTAAAATTGATTTATGAAAGAATACTTCACTGCGCACGCATTCATAAAACTTTTGTTTAGACATGGCAAAACAGCTACAATTGGGAGACGGAGACCGAACCAATGAAATATAGAATACATATTACAACGTTACTCCAGCGGTTCTGATCACCAGTATATTATTTTTTTCCCCTTGTAATAGAGAAGATGTCGTTTTTGCCGATGTTTTGTTAATCCCACACCGAGTAGATGAGAGAGGTGCGCAGACAAGGGAGGCTATAAAGGCAGAAGCAAACATCTAAACAATTCATACCTTTCTCGGCCTTTTGGCTAAGATCAAGTGTAGTATCTGTTCTTATCAGTTTAATATCTGATACGTGGCCCATCGGGTCACACGATATTAAATTAATTTTTTGAGGGGGAAGGCCCATCACAGTAGCTTGCTGCTGGGGTCTTCGAGCGTCGCCCATGCGTTGCACTATTGCACGGGCCTGGCGCGCCCCACCCAAAACAGTCTTAAAACGTTTCTGTCTGAAGTATAAAGATTACAGAAAAACAAATTTTAAGAGGAAAGCAAGCTCTTTTATTTGCAGTGCCCCTTTGTACGCATCCCTCCAAAATTGGTTCTTCTTGCAGCAGAGGCTGTATCCTGTGCCTTACCCTTACCACCAGCACTCTTGAACTTAAGTGGTACAACTTGCTCAATGTATGATTTTCCCGGAAAGTTCCTTTTTTCTTTTGGGAGTGATCGTAATTGTGGCAACCAGTACGCCACATACTCGCCTTCAGGATCGTATGTCTGTGCCTGCAATTTTTAAAGTATCTTGGGTGATAATTATATAATGATTAAAGTATACACATCTCCTCGCTCATCTTTTTTTCCATGACCAATGTTTCTCTGCCTCACTCATTCCACTTGCTTTCATTTACTACCGAACTAAAAGCATGTTCAACATTATATCTTTTCAATAGAAATCAAAATGGAGTTGGAAGATGATGAATGCTCTGATTTGCAGAGTAATTGCAATTCAGGTCTTTTACACTACACATCTTTTTGCTTACCATTAAACACAAACAAGAAAATCAAATAGAATATTTTCACTTACTTGCTTTGGGATTCTGAAGTAACGATCTTCTCTAGGATCGTTCCCAACTCCTAAACAAGAAGAACAAAGAATGAGGAATGGCGTAAAAGGTCTCTCCTTTACTTCAGGAACAAATAACGAAGATGATTGCAATTTTGATATTACATTCACTACTACAATAGTTATGTTACTAACGCTACCATCGTAATTCGTACCATCACCAATGTCACAGGCATCCACTGGAAATTATAGTTTAATTTTTTAATTTCAAAGTTTTTTAGGCTAATGCATGTTACTATATTAGCAATGTTTTGTGGGTATTACGTTGGTGTGCTACAAGGAAGAATAAGGTTGTTTAGTTTCCCATTGATTCCTGACTCCTTCAAAGTATAGAATCAGATATAAAGGTTTCCATGGATTTACACTATTTTTATATTGTTCCAACACTTTTTACCCACCTTTCTTGTCAAGATCTATGAAGACGAAATTTACCTGCGCCATATGTCCAGTTTCCGTAATTGGAACATGGGTCAAAATCCAATAGGCACGTCTCAAACCACTCAGCTCCCATACGCCAGTCAATACCCATATCTCGAACAAGAAAGGAGCATACTATCTGTAGAAATAGCATTGCTTGTTGGTAATTTACTGTCTTAATTAATATTGTGATTCAACAAGCAGTCTTTAGCCATTCTTGAGACTTACCTGCCGTCCTCGGTTTGACATAAATCCAGTGGTTGATAGTTCTTTCATGTTTGCATCAATGAGAGGGTACCTGGAAGTTCAGCAACCTCCATTATGTAAATCATGTAGCAGGGAAATCTTAATCGACTTCTGGAAATGTAATTTCAAAATTTGACTACATATTTGGTTCACAGGGCATTCGATCACCCGGTTTCATGTACAGGGAAACAGAAGAAAGAGAGAAAAAGGTTGACAAAAGAAAAAAAAGGTCTAAATCGATGGTTCAATTCAGATAACAAAGTGCTGAAGTAATACATATAATCAAAATGAAAAAGAGACTCCATAGTACAGTTGATATAACCACGAACACAGAGTAATCGCCAAAGATTTATAAATACAGTGTAACAATAGTATCAATAAAATGTAACTTTTCAGTCAGAAAACAAAAATGAAGCAGGATCACTACTAGTGCTGCAAAACCATATCCATTCATTTCCATGTGACCCTGCACCCAGGGGCAGAACTACACTTTGCATTTTGGGGGCAAAAATATTTAAAACTTCTATATAGTATATATTTGTATGAAGTAGTACCCCAACAGTTGGTTTCTTTGCCTCGTTGGTTTTGACAAACAGGTTGGCATCTCAACTCTCTATGTGCTTATATATTTATGTAGGTTCCTCGCCCCCGACAAAATAAAAATCTAGTTTTCATCCCTGCATGAACCTATAAAACAAGATGGCAACTGAGACATTTGGTGAAATGACAATGTACCCTGTATGGCCGTTTCTCCAGGACTCAAACAGATTCTTGTCTTGGCTCCATCTGCGATCCACTTTTCTTGGACCACCTTAGAAAAGAGAACTTCATGAGACTACATACTAAAAACATGTAACCTGAGAAAATTCCGATGTGATGCTTAAATTGATGTATTAAAAGTCACAGTCACTAACTCTCATGCACTTCATTATGTTATATGTTATCCAGAAACACATCGATCATTACAAAACAGGTTTGAATTTTGATGATCTAAAAACTGATAAAACACTAGGTGAATTTAATAAGTCAAATCTTTACCTATATGGAAGAGGGAATTCCCGTATTTGACCGATAGAAACCTGAAGTAATCTCTCCATATCAATTCGAACAAAATCCTGTTGTGTTAAATATTGATTCAGGGATAGAAAGGGAATAAAACATCTGATAAAGCTCAAACCAACACAAAGATTGTTTGTAATTAAGAATGTCCAATACAGTACTTCCATAATTAATGCTACAAATTAATATTTCTCTAGGCACCAACAAGTGTTTAGAGAAATGGATGTGTGCGTGCAGGGGTGTGTAGAAGAATAGAGAGATAGAGGAGGGAGGAGAGCCAACATGGGAAAAAATAAGAATAAGAAATGGAAACAAAATATGGAATGACAAAAGAAATTTCGGTAATGTTGGTAAAGGAAAGAAGTTATGATGTGGTCATCTCATTGCAAATTATATTTTTGACCTCCTCATCCAAATGTGACTTTTTGATAATAGTAAAGGAAAGGGTCATGTAAAGAACTTTTGGGACGAAATATTGTGATGTAAACCTGTCATGCGGTTTGCTCAGACATTGGTGCATCCACATACATACATTGATCAAAATCAGTCCCCATACAACATAAGGAAAGTGCCTTAATATTCTTCATCCATATTTGGCTCAATTCACCCTCAACTTAGGAAATCATGAATTCGATAGACAAAAATAGAGATAAAATCAAAACACTGCCAACATATTTATCTTGAGAAAAAGAATAGTACCAGTATGTGGAATTATTGGCTTGCCTTTCATTTTCATATCTCTTCACCTGTAAAAATATAAATCGGTCTCAGTCCTTCAAAATAACTTATATCTAGGAGTACACAAAAGCCAAAAATTTACAAAATTTTCAACCTCTTCATGTATGAAGCGAGGAGAGAGGCTTCCTGAAGCAAGCCATGGAGAGAATTTCGTTGAATAATCAGGTCCTAACATCCCATTCCGGGTCTCTTTGTATATCTTTAGCAAGTCCTACAAACGCAGGAAAGTAAATAAACCATTTAATTGGTGCTATTAGTATACCTTTAAACATCATATATTTTCTACTTTTAAGTCTATGGTTGAAGTAGCTCTATCAAAAATCAAATCTTTGTAACTACATGGTTTATTTTGAAACTGATAATCTCTCCATTTCATCCCAAGGAATTGGATCCCTTTGAAATCTTTTAGTACCAAATGCACAAATCCATCATCGCTACTCAGGTCATAAAAGGAACGTTACAACCAGATGAGACATTAAGGCCTGGTTTGGATGGAAAGATGCTTCTATCTTATCTCATCTCATCTCATCCTATCTCAATATCTAAACACTACAAACACAAACACTTTTCAATTTCAAATTTTTAACTTTTTCATCTGATCATTACCTAATTATTACAATTTTCTCAAACTTCCAAACAAAACACAAAAAATAAATCAACTTTTTCAAATCTCAAAATAAAAGTAATATTAAAAAATTATATGATAACAATATTTTTAATCAACTTTTTCTCTCTCCTTTCTCAAAACCCCATAAATCATTTTAACTCAAACTATGTTTCTAACTCATCTCATCTCAACTTAAATATCTCACTATTATTTACAAATCATCTCAACTCACTATCCAAATGAAGCCTAAATCTGAAGGTAATAACTCTAATGGCACCATACTTCAAGATTTATTTCTTTTTTTATTCCCTTCCATCATTCCTTAAGTTTTGTTCTGTAGCAACGTGTCTAAGATCTCAGATTTTCATTCATGTTGTAGTGTATAGCCGGCAATCTTGCTGTAAAAAACAAGCATCGAAGGTGAGATGATTTTGAGGGATTTTCCCTTACCTTTTTCCAGAAATACTCATTTACCCTGCCCAGTGCGGCACTTTCACCACCAACAAATTTCATTCCTTTGTTAACCTGTATTAAGAGGAAAAGATATGCACTAGAAGTCAGGAATTGTTAGATTATTATAGAAGTATGTATCTCAAATTTCTTATCAGAGTGAAACTTGATCTACATCTGTAGAGTCTAATATGCCAGTGTGAACAAGCCCACATTTTGTGACTGGAAGCCAAGCTGATCGATTGAAGGAACATATCCCCATTCGCTGACACTTGGTGGTGGCCCAAGAGATGTTGGAGTTTTGATACATCCCCGGATAGTGCATTTAGCTTCAACAGACTGCCAAAAAGTTTTATTACGTCAACAAACATAGCTAGCACATAGAAAAAGCTTCCGGCTCAGTATGATGCCATGTGATGATCTCAAAACTAATATTAAGAATCTTCATGCCTTGCGAAACTGAGTATAAACATCCGGTAAACTGACGGTATCGAAAGGAAGGTCATCAATGTGGTACATAGTAGTGCCCCAAATAAGCTGTAACTTCGGGTTGCGAACATTACTCGACTCCGAAGCTGGTTCTGGCATCACTTGTTGCAGACCTTTAGTGACCAATCTTTCGACGTTCAGCTCCTCACTGCAGGTCTCTTTTTGGGCATACACCTGACTAGAATAGATTAGACACAGACATTCCATTCCATTCCTTCAATAATAACTCAGAATAGCCAGTTACACTAACTAAACAGATAGGTATGGTGGAATAACTTAACTGTGTGAGCTCCATAAGCTTTGGCGAGAGAAGGGAGAATTTCCTCGGGTTTACCGTGTTGAATAAGCAAATTAAGGCCTCGCTTTATCAAATTCTTCTTCAGGTCAGCCAAACATTCAATAAGAAATTGTGCTCTCAACGCTGCGAAGCAATCATTCTTCCAAAAGTTATACCATTAAACTTGCATACTTAATATATGTGGTGACTGGAATTTTGAAGGCGTATGCAGTACCATCAATAATATAATCATTTCGTCACCGTAGAACATCCATAACTTTTAACATAAATAACTTAAGAAACATACCTCCGGTTTTAGGGAATCCGAAGTAGTACGTGGTGCCTAAAAGCCGAGGATCGACGCAATAAACCGGTAATACCATCTGGGACGAAACCCATGCCTCATACAAAGCCTCGTTATCCAACACTCTTAGATCGTTCCTGAACCAAACTATGGCGGTCCCCCCTCCTCGGCCGGTCCTCGAAGACGATGAAGAGTACATTTGAAAGGTTTGGTCGGCAATGCCGTACATATCGTCGGAGGCTAGTCCCGGAACCTGTTGGATTGTTGCAGAAGCCGATGATCTCGATTCAGGTTTCGAGATAAAATTCATGGTCTGGAAGAGATTAGCGAGCTGATTTGAGTTCGTGAGTAACAAATTTGGTTTCGACGGGAATAGTTTTGTCAGGGAAAGAGATGGGATTGAGGAACAGACAGTTGCATGTATGTATATTATACGCATGTTTCAATCCTCGTTAAGTTTGGATTTTGCAGAGAGAGAGAGAGAGAGAGAGAGGAAGATAGATTAGAAGTTGACAAACTGGCACGTCTTCAAGGGAGTTTGTATGACGTGGCTCAATGGTAGCCTATGGAGAGGCGATGCAGTACATGGACGGGGATTAAGTTAGGTTGAGACAGTAAATTAGTACGAAAGGAAATTTTGATAAAATATTATTAGAATATTAATTTTTAATATTATTATTATTTTAAAATTTTAAAAATAAATTATTTATTATATTTTATATAAAAATTTAAAATAATTATAATAATTACCTGAACTATGAATTCAAACGCTCTCATCTAAACGGGACCTTAAACAGTGTATGAAGGAGCGCAACACAATTCTGGTTCTGTTTGGAGTATACGAGAGACGTAGATCTGCAATTGACGGCTGTCGTAGAAGTGATAAATATTTAACCCCGAAAAGAATAATTTGTGCAAATCCGAGATATTTAAGTCTCGTGTGTGTGTGTGTGTGTTATTTGAAAAATATAAAATCTAATAGGAAAATCAATTTTCTTATATTGACATCCAATTTTTTTATAAAAAGTCTGCATGAGGTGTACATGCTTTGAATATGGATGCCCTCCACTTCATCTAATGTTTCTGATTGTTGAACCCTTCTCATCTTGCACAGACTACGAAGGGGGTAATGATAAGCACGTAAAAAAACATTTTAATTGTCGTTCTCAATCTGATTCATCAGGCAAAACCTCATTTTCAAAAGATTATGAAGGTTTTAATTTTTCTACAACCCATGAGTCAAACTAATTAAGGAATACAAAAATTGAGTTATGTCTATGGCATAGCCTTGCCCAAAAATATGAAGTATAGGACAACACGCCCAGTGACAGTTTTCAGTAATCTCATAGCAAGCATTTACAGCATTTGCACCAGGCTGAAGGGGGCAACTGATCAGATGCAGCGCCTGACATCTAATCTTCATGAGCAACTGAATGCGTCCAAAATCCACAACCATCCTCGGCTCAGACCCCACACCACATTAGATACTCTGATTGCACCCATTTGATTTAACGATCAACTTTGTTAGAAATCAGAGAGTGACACAATACCAAAACACAGGAAATATACAAGAAACGAAGAGAAGCTGAGAAGCAAAACAAGACAGACATCCAGTTAAGTTTCTTCAAAACAAGCTGTGTCAAAATTAAAGATATATTCTTTTCCAACCAAGAAGAAGAAAGATATTTTGATACTGTAGGCCTTGCAAGTATTATGTGCAGTGAGCAACTACCAAAATCCACAGATTCAGTTGCATGGCTTCGCTAGTCAAACAGAAATTAAAGACGCAAATTTTAACTAATAAAGGTGGACATAGAATTTTAATCATCACGCTGAAGCATATATTAAATAACAATAACCAAAGGTACAGTAGAAGAGATGGTGTCGATCACAGTAGTACCTGTCACTAATGATTTAGATCACGTGAAAGAATAGCTAATGATGGTATTTCTGTCCTTTCAGAATAGTCCATGACCTAAAATTAGGCAACAAAGCATGTGTTATTCTACTGAATTAAGAGCAGAACATGTTCTCAAGAGCCTCGCATATTGGTGTTTCTAGGGTGGCTATTGTTTTTGGTTTTGATTAGTGATGGAAATAACAGTGATAGCCAACAATGTTGCAGCCTAAGATGCGGGCCGTGGCCATCAAATAGGAGATTCAAAAACTCACCAAGCCTTCCAAATTGCTACAAGCTGCATTTCGAAAGAATGGTAACTTTAAAACCTATACAATTGCGTATTCGTGGTGTAGACAATCATCTTATTTTGAAGCAAGCACTCTGCCGTGTAACTGACCTCAGGTTCAGTATGAATTCATGGAGATAAGCCTTTTAAATTTATACGTGTTAAATATATTACATACAAGTATTTAAGAAAAAAGTAGAAGAATACACTTCAGAAATCAGGACTATATGAAGTAGAATTTCGAATGAAAATGGAGAACAAAATATTCTTACCGATATAGCTGCTCCATTAACACAAGCAATGCAATCTGATGATTTAAGACCAATGTAGACAACCTGATTGATAAGTTAGCTCGCTCACGCAATTGTTGTCCATGGCCATAAGGTCCACCTATACAAAACGATAATCTAGAAGCACCCTACAAAAACAAAAAAGGAAAAAGGAGAGAAGCCATGTGTTATCAACTAGAAAAATCATATAAATGCCTAGTTCAAGTTACACATACAAGTTGGAAATCAAATTTGTTGTTTAGGTGCTAGAGTATGAGTCAAAGCATCATGTTTTGGGATGCATCAATATACATATATGTAATATCAGAGCAACAATAGGAGAAGAAAAGAGCCATGGACTGCCCAGATTTTGAAAAGGATCATTGAGATGGCCACAAGTAGAAGCACCACTACTTTTTTTTGGCCTTTTTCACCAGGTCAAGAATGAGAGAATGTCTCCAAGGAATAACGACCAATCAATAGTCTATTATGTCATGCTTAAAATCTATAAGTCAATAACATTGCATCTTGGATAAAATTCAGCTGTGCTTCATTTTAAAGGTTATACAGTAAATACTTATGTGACATGTCTTCTTAAAGAGAAGTAGAAGTACATGTTCTGTTGATATATTGGATCATCAAAAGCAAATGAGATAGCCTGTTTACTGATTGGATGGTACAAGTCCATGTTTTGTTGATATAAATCACATTCTGCTTTTACTTCATCATGCCACCGAGCAAGCTCAACTTTCATAGAGAGATAATTGAAGATTTGTAGCAAAAAAAAAAAGGAGGACCATTTCAGAAAGCTATCAAAGTCAGGGGAGCTCATACTGTATTCCCCGCATCGCCAACTAGCTCTGCCATCTGCTCAGACCCAATGTCTTGTCCATTTTCATCCAGCATCACAACCTGAAAGTGTAAGATTATAGAATGGAGATATGAGAGGAAGCTGCAATCCATGAGAACAGCTTTGAATAATTCCCATATAAAAAAGTAATGCTACTTCCTTTTCTAGAGCTTTTGAGTTACAATTCTGTTTTCCTAGAATGAACTTATAGCAGAAAATTTGGAACAATCAACAATGAATAAAGTTCTTCTCCAATTCTCTGTCCAGATTAGATGTTCCAATTCAGAAGGAGATAGACACAACATGTAAGCCCTACAGTATGTAATGCTACTTGTGTGGGACCCTCTGGTAGAGTGAAATCTACATTCTGCCTCTATTCGAATGGGACCATCCAATTCAAACATAGAATTGAAAAATCCATGAACAACATTACAAGCTTAAAAGATCGAAACAATGGTGCTATAGAATTCTATGATAAATAATATTAAATGCAACGAAAAATATGCATTTAGAAAAAAGGGCAAAACAAGGTAATATGGCTTCAAATGAATTCGGTTCACTTCATTCAGGTTAGGAAAAATATAACAGCAAGCTCTAAAGGCCTAATAGTCAAGCAAAATCTTGCTCGTGAGAAATTACATGTAACCACCTAATAACAGAAATTCAGCAAAACAGTACAGAGGCGATCTAACCATATCTTGCTCAAGACAGTACCCAATCGTCAGGCCTGATAAGGTTCATGATAGCCGAGTCTTCATCGTCAACCTGAGCCCTCAAATCACTACAACACAAGGCATCGATTCTCTTAAATACTATTTTGATCATTATGCATACCCAATAGTGAAACGCTGAATATAATTCATAAGGAAGCATTTAAAGCAAGTCTGAAACTCGCTTAAAAAATAAAAATGGCAAAACAAAGAATGATCAGACAAAAAAAGCCATACTGCGCATTTCTTGGATTGGACCGTATCTGAACATCATCAACACTGCAATAGTGCTTAAGTTTCGCAATATATTCATCGACTACGAGTTGTGCTCCACGGGAACGCTTTTTCCCTACCGTTAATATCCGAATTGGAAGAGCTCTCTGCCAAGATTATTGGTAAAAAATTTGTGAATTAAAAACCCAAAAGTAAATTCAAATTCCAACCTCAATCACAACACAAATAGCAGATTTTGTTTCTTAGATAGAGTGGATAGACATAGTTTACCACTGATTGACCCGTGTATTTGCATTGTCTTGGTCCAGGTCCTGAATTTGTCAAGATCGAATATGAGTGGGAAATGCAGTATTGGTGATATAAAACTTATGCGCAAACTCATAGGTTATCAAGTGAGGTGAAGAGTGTGGGAACCTGGAAGAGGAGTTAAGCCCTTTGTATGAAGACTGGTACAGAATGAAATGGCCATTCGAGAGAATCCGAGGCCCTAAGGGGCGGACGAGGAAATATGTTGGATACCGAATCCGGACCGCTTTGAGCTTATTGAGCTCACAGCTATCTGGTGTCATTTCCTATTCTCTCTCTGTTTTTTTTTTTTTTTTGCCTTAAATTCTATTTTTTTTAAAGCATTTTTTAAAATTCTCAATTTTTTTTTTAAATCACAAATTCATTAAAAAATATTTTTTTAATCGTTAAATTAAAAAAAAAAACAATCAATGGAGAATCTCGATCGAAATATTATTTTCCTTTATATAAATCACGACTCAATATCACATCTTTTAGGTTTTAAAATTTGAAGAAGGAGAAAGATAGATAATAGATATACAAAATAAGTCGTATAAAAATATATTTTTTATTTTTTATTTTAATTTTTCGATCTTAAATAAAAAAGAGATTGATCTATGATATTGTTAGGATCATTTTATACATATATCATTCCTGTACGTGGTTCTCAATCTCGAGAGATTTTGATATAATGGTATAATATTTAATACAATTTGTACTAAATTTCACCTACTAATTAATATTTAATAAATATTATAAGATTCATTTCATATTTCTATTTTTTTTATTTAAGATTTTATAACTCGAATAGAATTAATAAAAAAATTGGGAAAATTTGAAATATCTTTATATTATAAACTTCAAGTATAAGTTTGATATGTGACTATTACTTTTTTTTTGTTTATTGTTTTTTTTTTTTTTGTGATTTTGTATTTTATTGCATTTTCTCTTTTGTTTGAATTTTTTCTTTTACATTATAGTTGCCCCACATCGGGCAGGGGAGCGAATGGGGGCCCGTCCCGAGATATGGTGGCGAATTTCAGGGGAAAAAATCCCCCCTCCCAGCGCACCCATGAGAGTTTGGGTGCCACACCTACTGCAAATGAATTTTTTCAAGAAAAATGATATAATAATAACTATATTATAATTTGTTTACAATTAAGTATAAAAAAAATTATTTTATTTATTTTGAACTGCTGCAAACACAAAAATTTTGAATGAAAGTAGAATATATTAATATATAATATTAGTTGTGTTGTAATATAGTTTGTGGTACATAGATGGATGCATTAAGATGCTTCGGATTTTATTTTGTGCGTTTTGATCATGTTACGTTTTGTTGTGTTGGATGATGTTATAGGCTTGTCAAGCGATCTTTGTCGGGAGGAAGATATGGATGAGACGGCGAAAGATGGTGGGAGAGTGCAGGCAGCTACATATGATGATCATCTGACACCGGCAGAGAGGCGGTATCTGCAGCAGAGGGAAAAGATTGAGCTTCCGATACTGGCCAAGATGGCCACCAAATCGCACCGTGATCGGATTCAGGAATTCAACCAGTATCTGGCTAATCCGAGCGAGCATTATGACATTCCCAAAGTTGCGCCTAGCTAAGCCCCCTCCCTTTTTCTCTGTACTCTTGGGCTGTATTGCACATGCAAAGAGAGCATTTGGACTCCCGACTCCCGAAAGTACTACTGTCTTTTCTAGTAGTTATTTCTAATATAAATTATCCAGATTTTATATTTGATCAAACATCAACGTTTTCCTGATTAATTATATTTTATTAGAGAAGAATTATAATTACAAAGAAGTTTTACAATATTCAACTACGTGATTTTATCTAATATATTAGATATATTTTATAATAAAAATAAATTTTGTAATCTGACATATTATTTTAAATTATTTTTATGATTATTTTTATAATTAAATTATTTCTTATTTCATTATATGCACATTGAAGTAATAAAATCGAAGACATTCAACTAAGAATGTGTATTTTTAACCGGCAAAAAAATCTCCGAATTAATATTTTTTTAAAATCACTAAATTTGCAACATATTCCTTGAGAAAAGGCTTCGAAAGTCAATCGAAGGCTATTAATACAAAACCACTGACATTAGAAATTAGGCAGTGCTAAAAGAAAGATAAATGTTCCCCAAAAGAAATAAACATTCCAAACGGTTAATAGTGGCGTCTTTGGAAAACAAATAGAGAACCTCGGGAGCCCTTCCCCAACCTTATCTTATCATCTATGTACGTGATTTGAAGTTCAACCTCACTCTGACCACCATATCTGAACTCCAGTGCCCCTATCTTCAGTTCAGGTGCCTCAAATACAACTTTTATCCATTTATCATCCAGAGCCTTCAGGGTTCCTGTCCATGTTCATGTAGAAATTCATTCATTTTGGTCAACCTTGCAAGGTAGACTATAAAACTTTACAAAGCATGCCTATGCTGGCCTTTCCCAGCTTTAAGGGAATGTTTGGTACATGTTTTTCATCTCATCTTATCATATCTCATTTCCTTCATAAACATCAATATTATTCAAATACAAACACTTTCAAACTAATCATTATAACTTTTTCAAACTAATCATTACAACTTTTCTAAACTTTTAAACAAAATACAAAAAACAATTCAACTTTTTAAATCCCAAAATAAATATAATATTAAAAAATTATATTCAAACAAAATTTTAATTTTATAATATTTTTATTCAAAATTTTATTTCTCCTTTTCCAAACTCCCATAAAACAGCTCAAATCATTTTACTACTATTTACAAATCATTTCACTACTATTAACATATTTATCATCTCATCTCATTCCCCAAACATCTCCTAAAAGTTTGTACAAAATGTTCATAGCAATTGGTTAAGCCATAGACAGTCCATGATTCAGAAGTGACAAGGTTTTAGTTTCATTCCCAAGGAGATCGATGTACAACGGTATGAATATGGATTTTCCCTTTCATAGAGTAAAATTGTTGATGGCATACCTGTCAAAGAGACCTCCCCATCTAGAAACCCAAAAGCAGAAAAGGAGATCTTGTTCCTAACAATATCGGGTGCTTCAACAACCTGTATCATTTCCTTTGTTTTGAAAACAAGGCGGCCAAATGTACTCCTGTAGCCACCACCAGGCGATGTTGGCCTTGAACAGTACACCACGTCCCAATCTGTAAAAATATTATGAAGGAAAAAAAAAAATAAACCTATGAAGTTCAAACTTCAAACTTCTTGTTTTGGAAGGAAAGTACTTATCTCATGCACCTTGTTTCAAGATGTCATTTAGCTAGAACTCATTGCATGACACAAGATATATAGTTTCAAGATGCTGGACAGGTGTCAAATTTCATCTTTCAACTAGATAGTTTAATTTAAAGATAAAAAGGAAAGAAAATAATAACATATTAGAAAAAAAGGATCCAATCCAGCAGCACTCATGGAAATTCCCGAAATCAATCAGAAGGTTGCAAAACTGTAGGTTTTACCGCCAAATATGAGAGGGCAGTTCACAGGCTCATTAACGCAATATTTCTGCAATGCTTCAGCCACTGCAGCCACCTCTTCGTGTTCCTCGTTTTTCAGCAAAACTCCTCTATCTGTTTGTGTGACCTGATTCGGAGATATAACTTAAGGGTCATATATTTAGGAGTAGTGGAAAAACAACATTGAGGAACTTGAAATTGAGGAACTTCAATAAAGGTTGAAATAAAATATATCCTGGCTACTATTACCATCGATTGCTAAAACTAGTCATAGAGATTCAATCTATGTCCTGTTTTAGGAACACTGAAATTAATTTTTTCTCTCTGTAAATCTAAAACAGGAAAAGAAATTAAAAGCCCTTAAGAAGAATAAGATGCTGCAGTGATTAGTTAAAAATTGCATCTGAATAATTTCGTTCTCCACCGATGTCTTATGCAATGCATAATAGTCCTCGATGCCTCATCATTCTTGGATGGGCTCAAGAATGAATTGGGAAAATATCTTCCCACAACAAAAAACTAGGCACGTTCTACTCCATCGAATCTTAGAAATTTGCCAAAATAACGTACGGCTTCCGTAATGGGTACGAATAAAATTTTGGAAAAATACAAGAAAATATAAGCAAATCAAGACATACGGGCTGAGAATGATGTAAATGGATATACCTTGGAGAGAATAGATGCAACAAGATCATCGGGACTGGTCCGCACCTCTGGGTTGGAGACCGACACCGAGGTCAAAATTCTCAATGTTTTGCGCTGGCGGCGGTGATGATGAAGTGAAACTATGGGAGGTGGGCTGGAGGGAAGTGAGCGAGGCTTTAGAAGTTTGGGTTTCGAACCCTCCGCAGCACTGAACGAGGTAGGTAATAGAGTTGAGGAATGAACTGCCATGGAATCGGACTTGGGACTCTCCTTCCGAAAACGCTTGCAGGCCAGGCAAAAGGTTCCGGAACATACTTCGTTACATTTGCTACGTAGGCATCGAAATCAACAGTAGGACCCACTACAATTGAAGGACTGGTATTATGTCGCCACGTGGACATACTTGATTTCTTGCCTTATCTTGGGAGCGGATTTGGGCCGTTCACCAGATAGATGAATAGACTGAAGTCTGAAATGATAATGCATCATGCATCATGCTTTTCGGCCCATTTGACCGAATTTTTTAAAATATTTTTTTTTAGCTTTCAATCTTATAAAATATCTAATTAAGAAGATTTTTTTTTATAAAAAAAAGTTAATCAAATGAAAGTTAAATGGAGGCAATTCCACCGAGTATGTCGTCTCTTTTCCGATTGGATTCATATAAGAGTTGAAATATTTTTTTAATATTATAATAAAATATTAATTAATATTATTATTATTATAATTTAAAATAATTTAATTATTTATTATATTTTATATAAAAATTTGATAAAATTATAATTATGAGATGGGATGAATTGAAATAAGTTTTCAATCCAAATCGATACTTAATATATATATATTGTATCTTATTATAAAATAAAAAATACTGTGATAATAGATGAATGTTACTCTTTATACAAAATACTCACATCCAACCATGCAAACTAATGTTATTTTTTTACAAAATGATTTAATATATATTCAACTAAATTGCGTACATCAGTTAACAAGTATTATCATATATTTTTATATTTTTTTTTCAAAAATTATTCGAATGTAAAATACTTTCAATTTTTTTAATTTTAAAACAAAAATAGTATTAAAAAATTTATATTTAAACATTTTTAAAATTTTATAATATTTTTATTTAAATTTTTATCTTTTATTTTTTAAAATAAAATAAAATATATTAACTTAAATTATTTCATTATTATCCACACGTATAGATATTTTAAATATCTAAACCGGATCTTAATAATTCCTATCAACTAGGTGTGCTTGAGGCTATCGCGCGCGAGTCACGTTCATTGACAATGGTGAATTGGCTGGATAATTAATCGTAACCCTTTTGAACTATTATGACATATGAAATTGATTTCTATCTCTCTCAAAACTACTAAATTCGTTTGGTGAATGTTTTTGTTACTTATAGAGCTGGAATTCCACGTATTTTGACAGTAGTGATGAGTTCAAACTTCTTCTTGTGTTTTTACTTTATATATTTACTTGTTTAGCATTGGACATAGTAAATATAGTTTTTAATTGTTTTGGATTTTTCGATTTCCTTCTAATCTCCAAACTCTTTTACTTGTAAAAATGTATTATTACTTCACAAAAATATAGGATTTATTGAGAAAACTGAGATATTATCCCTTTTTAATTCCCTTTATTCACAAAAAATAATTATTTTACGTCTGTCATATGGGATATTATATGAATAAGAAAAATTATATTCGTCATCCTTACATCATATATTACACATTATTTTTTAATTTTATGTTTTCTTACTAGATGTACGGTGTATGAATAATTAGTATAATAATTTAATTAATTTAAGAAAATAAAAAAAATAAATATTATGTATAGAAATGATGAATAACAAAACTCTATAAATTAATATAAATTGAAATGGTATTGAGTCTAATGACGCGTAGGTTAATACACTATCTTTAGATTTTATAATAAAATGTGTATAAGTTTATATGATTATATAATAACAAATTTGGTGGGCTAGTACTAGGTGAATGTTTGGAAAAGTTTTTCAATCCATCCTGTTTTTCATTTAATTTAATTTCATCTCATCTTATCTAATCTCGTTTTATTTTTTTATTAAATATTATTTAAATACAAACACTTTCAAACTAATCATTATAAATTTTCTAAAATTTTTAATAAAAAATAAAAAATAATTCTACATTTTCAAATATAAAATATAAAATATAAAAAATTTATGTTATAATAATATTTTATTTTCATAATATTTTTTATTCAACTTTTATATCTTATTTTTCAAAACTCAATAAATACTAAACTCAAACTACTTATATCTATTTACAAATTATCTTATTACTATTCACAAAATTATTATCTTATCTCATTCTCCCAACATCTTCTAAGTAGAAACATCGACAACTCTTTTACAATCATCTTATAATTTAATTTAGATAAATATAATCAAATCACTTTATTAAAAAAGTTTTAATTTGGCTAAACTGCACTCTATTTAATATAAATTAATAATTACTTAATCAAGTAATACGTACATAAATTAATTTATAGTTTTTACATATTCCTTAATAGCTAAAAATCACAAAATAAAGATTTATATATATTTGTAGAGAAAATTTATTTTGAAATATTATGTTTTGCACAATCAACACATTGTCGATGTGAAAGCTTCCAAATGAACTATGTTAAAAAATATTGATATTTTAAATTTTTTTTTTAAATTAGAATAATTCTTACTATAAATAAATTAATAATATGTTAATACACTGACTTATATGGTAACAATAATTGAATTTTTATTATTTTATCGTCGGATAATTCATCTAAGAGTATTCTTATTGGATTAGTCAAAGTTAAAGGACAATTTTGATGAATATAAGAGAAATTTAACTTTTGATTATTTCATTCACATAAATATTCACATTGAAATAACTATTTTTTAATTATATAATAATAAAATAATATAAGATAAATTTAATTGTTATTATTCACATTAAATATCTACATTAGATTATACATTTATTCATTATATAGTAATGAATAATTACTAATTTAAAAAATATTTAATTTTTTTAATTATTAATTTATTTAATTTTATCACATTTTACTATTTCACTTATTATATATTAATTAATAATTATATTTTTATTAAATTAATATATCACTAAGTAAAATGAATATATTAATTATGATAAAATATGTGATAAAAAGAAAAAGAGTGAGAAATAATTATAAAATATATATTTAATGTATGTATAGTAACTTTTAAATTTTAAATTTTTTTAAAAATTATTGTAATTAAATTTTAAATATTTTAAATTTAATTAATATTTTAATTTTTAATAATTAAATATTCATTAAATTTAATTTTTAACTAATTCAATAAAAAGGTTATGACGGGGCGAGCCGTTCGTACGGATTAGGCAGCGAGTCAGCCACGCTTCCCGACCCGAAGTCTCCGTTTCACTTCTTTGACGACACAGTCATCCGTGTACACGAAAAATCCTGACCGTCCGTTTAAATTCACCTAGCGGGAAAGCGTGAAAAATATCAGTGCGTTCTCCAACTGTTGCGCACACAACAAAAGGATAGTGCGCGCGTGTATCCTACAGAGAGATACACAGAGGGTTTCTATCTATTGGTTGGATTAATGGCGCCCAGAAAACGAAGAGTCGTGGAGGAAGAACCAGCAAAGCCCAAGTTGCCAACGAGGGTGACTCGGAGCGCGGCCAAGCGAGCGGCCAATCCAAACTCGGCTGACTTCGTGTCTGAGGGGCCCCGGACCGACTTACCGAAGAAGAAGGCCAAGAAGGTCGTGAGGAAAGAAGAGCAAGGGAAGGAAATTTCGAAAGCGGCGAAGACGAAGACCATAGTGATTGAGCACTGGTTAGTTTCTTGCTCAATTGAAAGAAAGTTTGTTAATTACTTCTTTTGGGTTGGAGTGCGAAGCAGAAGGAAAGTGAAACTTTGACGTCCTCTCTCTCTCTCTCTATTGGTTGTTTTGTTGCCGATAAACTATAGTAGTAGGGGAAAGATGATAGTTATGTTTTCGGGGGTGTTGTGTGGATTTCGTTCGGTATCTAGGAAAACTGTTGCATAAGCTTATTTGGCTGGGTTTATTTAGTTAATGTTTTTACTTTGTTATTATTAGGAAGCTGGTTAGGGCTTTCCGTAATTATGGCAAGCAAGGACCGAGTGAATCTGGTTTCGATAGCAGTTATTACATATAAAGCTACTGAGTCGAAGTCTTGTTAGGTGTAAGATGCCATTTTCTTTGATGATCATGGAGAATATTTCTGAAGAGGTTGTTCCATAATTTCTGCTCTATCTCCCTGATAGCAGCCTATTGCTGAGAAGAAATAAACTTTATCTGTTATTGTTCTTCTAATATATTTGTTGCTTGACTCTAGCAAACAATGCAATTCATTCAAGACAAGGGCCATTAGGGTGAAAGAAGGTTTGAAGAAAGGTGTTTCTGGTGTCACAGTGCTGGTCAATCCCAATAAGGTATCCTCAATGAATGTAATTTTCTTTGCCGAAAATTTAATTAGTAGCCATTGTTTCAATGATAAAGCCATCAGATATCATGATACATGTGATGAAAATAATGTCTCTGTCTTCTTCCATCCTACTGTCAGTTTACCAGGTCGATTGGATTTATGGTTCATTTGTTGCCGGGGAAAAAGGTGGTGCTTTTTATTTAGCGATGAAACTATTAGAATGCTTGTAGTCCAAACAGAATCAGACCTACAAAACTTCATCGCCACTACAATTACGAATACCTCATCTGTCATTTTCAAGGATCTTCAATTCGAATGCCTTATCTTGAATATGCTCTGCCAACCCATGTGATATATGGTGCCATGATCATCGACACATGCCATCTTTTGATTATCCACACAACTTCTGTGCTTGCCATATATGGCCACATTTTTCGAAGTCTCCCTTAGCTGATGAATTAAATCTAAATTTTGGCAAACTTTCTTCTTTTATTAACTTGTCAGTTATGCCATTCCTTGTTTGCTTTGTGCGTATAAATCATGTGATCAATTCCTGTTTTGTGCCACTAAAGCTTAAATCTTATTTTCTTGGAAGAAAATTTTCTTTTTGTCGTAAATACTAATTGATTTTTCCACCGTTCTGAAATAATCATGCATAAAATTGCTTCCAAATAACCCCGAAAATTATCAAAATATTGTATTGGTTACTGTTTGCAGCTCCAAAACAGCCACCTGGTTTTTCTCCTTGTTTCATTTCCAAATCCTACTCTTACATACCATAATTAACAATACATCCTTCGTTGGAATAGACTTTTTTTTTCTTATTAGATACTTCTGATCTTAAGAGACAATGAACTTAAAGTTACTAGAAACAAAAAGTCATCTTATAGGTCCAAATTGTCTGTTTCCTCACTTTTTTGAAGTTGGCTTCCGGTTCATGATGGGTATGGTGAGTTGATTCATTTTTTTCTTCTTTTCAACAGCCGAGAAAGGGTTGCTTTGAAATAAGGGTGGATGGTGGTGAGACGTTCATCAGTCTTCTGGTAAATGTTACTCCCACACAAGTAAACTTCATAGTTTTTTTTTTTTTTTTCAATTGTGAGATCTTTAGCATGCTTTGCGTATATCTTACTTTGATGTGGAAGTGTAACAGTGCGTTTATCATATATATGGCTCCACCACGGCCTTTTGAAGGTTGTGTGGTTTAGCCCTATACTCCCCAATCTTTGGCCTCTTATGATGCTTGGATTCTCTCCACCGCTTTGCCCAGCCAAAAAAAAAGGAAAATACTAAGTTCATAATATATATATATATAGAGAGAGAGAGAGAGAGAGAGAGAGAGAGAGAGAGTGGCTAGAGTAGAATATTTTTAGGAATATGCCTTTTTGAATGATATGTACAAATATGTATGCTTTCTCTTAGAGAAAATAAACGCTGGATCCATTCCCCATTATTGATTCTAGATAAAATGAATGCTCTCCCAAACAGGTTTACATCATATGATGTTCTTAGGATATTAATGTAGTTAACATGCATTTGTTGTTCCTTTGAAATTTAATGCCTTCGTTGTATTCTGCATGACATTGATGGTAATAATAAGTTGTAGTAGTCTGATTATAGGAAAAGGCTGCTAAAATTTAATCACTGAGTTTTGTCCATTATGGAATGTAAAGGTACTGGCAGCGCAAATGTCATCGACTGTCACAAATATTCTGATGAAGAATTAAGTTCATCATGTTTTGTCCTCTTCAAATATGGAGCTACTGCAAATATGATGGTACTTGGAGGCATTTGATGAAATATCTTAGAACTTGTTGCAATTGCTTGGTGTATGATGTGTGAGAACCTTTTGGTTGAATGGAGTTTCTCATTCAACCATGAATTTCTTGTCATATAATGATGGTAATGTTGTGGCTTTGTCATTCTTGTACGAGAGGCAGGCCTTTGCCTTTGAGATGATAAGCATATGACAAAATCTTTATTTTTCTCAATAAGGCTTTTTCAATAAACTGTTGTGGAAAACATCTGATCATCCTCTCGGTTGCCCGTCTCTGCCTTTTATTTTACAGGACATGAAGCGACCATTTGCACCAATGAAGGCTCTGGAGATTGACAAAGTCATCTCTGATATTATTGACAAGATCAAATGATAACCAAGTACTTGCATGTGGATTTTGGTGTTTGCCGTGACAGTGATTTTGTTGTAGTAAAACGCGAAGTTAAACACTTCCTCTTACGGTAGAAACCTTATTACTAATATCTGTTCGTTCGCTTTACTATTTTCCAGTAGTACTAACACTGTGAGCTGTGAAGATGAGGGTACTTAGACATTGACCGTCATTCTGGATATTGTCGACTGGGTGAGGTGATGCATACAGGTTAGGCCCATTTAACAATTTGATTGTCGTAACAGCACCTTTTTTGTTAGTGCTTGAAGGAAGCAAAGTTGCCTTCATGGTAAAAAGAATTTCCATTGATTTTGTGTGCTCTGTCCATTGCTTTGATAGTCATTGTTTTCTTGCTGCTTGCTTTGTCTTTCATTTATGTTTTTTGTTCCTCTATTGGGTCAATATTATTGTAATTGTTACTAAAATAATAACGGAAATTACATTTTGCACCTCCAAAGTACATCCTTTTTTTTTTTTTGTTCCAACTTGCAACCTCTGTCTCTATGATGCATTGAATCAGATAGATTTTCAAGCAGTTTTACAAAAGATTTTTCATTCATAAAAGGTTGAAAATAGTCAAAATACCCTCCAATTTTGGTGACCCATGACTAGGTTGTCATCTCTAGTCGTTGTTAGAGTAGTTTGATATCTTCTTTAACTACTAATGATATGATAAGTAGTTATTAGGATACATGTATCTATTTCTTTTGTTATACTCTAATAAATTATTGTAAATAAAAGTGATCTTTATTATTTGGGTAGCGGCTGACTACCCGTTAGAAATCGGCGGTACCAAGTTGGGCTCTTGAATTTTCTTTGTTTGTTCGGTCGTGGGTTCTGGGAGTTGGATTGTACCAGAATCGAATGTTCTCATATTACACGATGTTGGGCTCAGCCCAAAATTCAGAGAAGGTAAGGCTTAGGTATATATGTTCTTCAGTGCTATTCATCATCTTTTACATATTATATATTATATATTTTTTATTTAGTTTTATTCTTTTTAAATTAATTAAATTATTCTACTAATTATTCATAGGAACCTGCTATAGCCATAGAGGATTCTCACAGATAATCTTAACCGAAAGGAAAAACATTTTTTTTTTTTTGCTTTTTTCCAATTATTTTTTTAAACACTTTAAATTTTTTTAAAAAATATAAAAAAATCATGAATTCATTTAAAAATAATTTCTTCATCATTAAGTAAAAAAATTAAAAATAAAATAAAATAAAATAAAATGAAATTTGGTAAAAATTTTTGGTAGAAAGTTTGTGAGAATAGTATTTTCTTTATTCATATACCACATATTTGATAAGAACAAAAATAAAATAAAAATAAGTGATGTACGGGATGATAAATATAATTTTTCTATGTTCTTTCCTTCAAAGTTTATATTTTCGCACCTATTTCAGTCACCGAAGTCATTTGTACATGTTAAGATGCAACAACCTTTAACTTTAAATTTTAGACGGGGTAGCCCGAGAAGTCCGACTATAATTTATACTCAGATTTTATTTTATACGGAGATTTGACATTAACCGACTTTTGTGACCAATGCCTTTATTTATTTATTTATTTTTAATGTAAAAAAAAAAAAAAAAAATCAGTCACAAAAGTTGGTCAATGCCATCGGGCACAGTAGCGGCCTACGCATTTAAATGGGATGGAATTGTTAAAGCCCTAAATTTATGTTATGATATTACGGTAAATTACTATTTATCTCAATAAAATTTAAACAAATAGAAAAGAATAAATTTTAATTATTTTGAAACTTTGAGCTTAGATCGAAACCAAAATCAACCTTTGGGGTCTTTTTTTTTTTTTAATCTAATTCAACTTCTTCTTCAATGTTTTCACTGCATGTTAATAAGTACGGCAGCAAGATCATGTAATTACTTTCTTTTACTTTGGCTTTTTCCATGATCATTTAACTGACTTAATTAAACTCTAGAATTGCAATATGGTCAATCTGTAATTAATTACATTACATCCCCTCGTTTGGAAATCCATATGTTGGAATTTTGTCAAGCCCTCTAAATTTAGGAAAACTATATATGACAGACTACAGTATCATTCCAAACCATACATCCGCCAAAAATAGCCTATATAGCTTGTGAAACCCCAAACTCACCTTGCCCCTTGCCCTCCTTGTTGGAAGCATAGAGAAATTCACTCCTGATCCATCAAATCTGACACAATCTGTTTCCCTTTCATATTTACTAAATTAGAACTACCCCTCTACCCTATATATTAAAATCCATCAGATCCCTTTGAAACATAGAAAGGTTTTGGTTTCATATTTGATACATAATTATTATAGGTACACATATATATCAAACATGAATTCCAAAGCCTCTTCTCTCCTCTCCTTTGCTTTCGTAATCCTTTTCTTCTCCTCTGCCTCGGCCTTCAATATTACAAGGATCCTCAGCCATTTCCCGGAGTTTAGCAGCTTTAACGACTATCTCACCCAGACCCAACTCTTCCAACAAATTAATAGCCGCAACACCATCACTGTTCTTGTCGTCAACAATAATGCCATTGCTAGTCTCTCTGGAAAACCCTTGGATGTTATCAAGAAGATCTTGAGCGTTCATGTCGTGCTTGACTACTATGATGTTGAGAAGCTCACGACGCTACCCAAGAAGACCACCGTTCTCACCACCTTGCTTCAATCCAGCGGTCTTGCTGTCGGACAACAAGGATTCTTGGATGTTTCACTTGTCAATGAGGGTGAGATCGCTTTTGGGTCAGCGGTAAAAGGTTCAAGTCTCAACATCAAGCTCGTTAAACCCGTGCTTGCTCGACCCTATAACATCTCTGTGCTCGAAGTTACATCTACAATTGTACCTCCTGGTATCGATCAAGCAGCTGCCTCACCCAAGAGCCCACCAACTGCTCCAGCGACTGCACCAGCTCATGCTCCGGCAAAGGAACCAATTGCAAAGGCTCCTGCTCCCACTGATGAGGTGGCTGGTGATTCCCCTACAGAATCACCATCATCTGCACCAGAGGCTGATGCACCGAATGCAGATGCACCGAATGCAGATGCACCGAATGCAGATGATGCAGCACCAGTCAGCTCTCCTGTACCTAGTGCTGCTGATGCTGCTCCCACTCCCACTCCATCTGAATCAGGTTCTTCACGCACCAATGTAGCCTCGGGTTTCCTGAGTGTTGGGGTGGTGATGGGTTTGGTGGCATTGTTAGTGTCTTTCTAATTAATCTAAATGTATGAGGGATAATGAGAAAGATTAAGCATGACAAGAGGAATCAATGGGGAAAAGAAATGTAGATTGTTGAATGGAAATGCATATGAATAACATGACAATATTGATCAATGAATGCAACGTTTAAGCTTAATCAATTCATAACTGGCCGTGTATTTATAATTTATCTCATTAATTTGGCTCATGCTTTTCTATATCTATGTGAAATCGTTACGTTCACTTTTCTGCTTTAAGGGGGTATGCGGGACATAAACATCAATTATAAGTAGAGAAAATTCTCAAGGAATGCACGTCTTTGACTTTTTATTAATAGTACTTTACCATATCCGGCACGAAAAACGAATTAGCATATGGAGATCTCTTGTCCTGCCATATATTATATGGACAGTGCTAGGGGCCGTCGAGCATGTAATACTGGGCCTGCCCCCGAGTGCATTTGAAAATGTTTTTTTAAACATTTTTTAACATACTTAATAAAAATACACAACTTCACTAATATTATTAATTTAATCATTAAAAAAAATTAAAATATCTAAATAGTAACTTTGAGAATACAAGTATCAGTTTTTATATTATATACACATAAAAGGACAGGGGACTTAAAAGACACGGGAGTAGGGCTGAGCACCGACTGTTTCAGAGTCGGAGGGCCCAACCTCAGACTCCGACTCCGAGATGTAGAGAATTCGCTCCGCCTCCGACTCCGACTTGTCGGAGTAGAGTCGGATTTTTGGACTTTTTATTTTTAATTTTTTTTAACTTCATATTTGACCCACTTTTTTAAAAAAAAAATTTTGTGGGCTTTCAAATTTCAATTTTCCCAAAATTACAATCCAAACTTATTAAACTTTTGATTATAATAAAAAATACAACTAAATAAAACAAGTAACATACTAACATACATTCAAAAATTAAAAATTAAAAGAAAGTCCTATTTTTACATGTACTCCCATCATCCATGATTTCATATTCACATCCAACTAATCACTACAATAAACAAAGGCACCGTATATGAAATGAAGATTAAAAAAAATGGCACCGTATAGTTAGTATAGTATACTATTATAATTACTATGAATCTATTTTTAATTATATTATATATATGTGAAGATTCATAAAAAATATATGATATATATTATTATATATGAATATTAAAAAAAAAAGGCACCGTATATGAAATGAAGAATCAAAAGATAGTATTACTATTTTATATATAATATAGTATTACTATATTACACTATTAGTCTATTACTATATCTTATAATATAATTACTAATACTATAGTATCATACTATTAGTATGTTAGTGATTTAATATTATATATATATATATATTAAATCTCTAATCTCTTATACTTGATATATATTTTAATATATATATATATATATATTAGTAATACACTAATAGTATTAGTATATTAGTATTGGTATTAGTTATTATTAATACTATATATTATACTAATAGTGATATTAATACTATATATAGTTATAATGATTAATATAACTACATTAGTATTAGTTATAGTGATTCAGCATAACTGTATTAGTATAAGTTATAGTGATTTAGTATAGGTATAATACTATAAGTTATAACTATAGTCTATAATAGTATTAGTATAAATATTAGTATTAGTTATAATGATTTAGTATAACTATATTAGTATAAGTTATAGTGATTTAGTATAGGTATAATACTATAAGTTATAATTATAGTCTATATTAGTATTAGTATTAGTTATAGTGATTAGCATAACTATATATTAGTATTTGCTATAGTGATTTTAATTTAGTATAACTATATAATACTATTAGTATAAATCACTATACTAACTATATCACTGATAGTATTATATACTAATACTAGTATATCACTATAGTTAATAGTATCATATAGTAATATAGTATTAGTAATTAATACTATAGTGATTTATATAGTAATTTATATATAGACTTAAAGTGGATTACTAATAGTATTAGTATTAGACCATAAATCTAATTAATATACTAATGTATATTAGTATTACTAATATATTTATCAAAATGAATATGTTGAGAATTTATTAAGTAGAAAAATATAATTAATACAAGATATTGTTATATAAAATTTATATGAATAATACTTTAGCTATTCTACATTAGTATTATATGTTATTCTAAATTTATAGATTAGTGTTTATCCATTAGTATTACATGTTGATGTTATTATGCATCTTAGTGTTTATAATATATTATATATACACTAGTATTACATGTTATTATATTTATACATTAGTAATTTAGTGTTACAACTTACATGTAACATGGTAGTAATATTGTAAATTTGTAATAGTATGGTATTTACATATAGTCATATACTAAACTATTATTATTTATTAGTCAATTTAGTCTATATATTATAGTATAAATATATTATTTAACTAGTATATTATTGAGTTTAACTAACTATATAAGATATAATTGTATAAAATTCAAATGATTAATATATAGAAAACACATATATTTTTATAAAATATGTATAAAATCGGAGGCGGAGTGTCGGAGGCGGATCGGAGCGGAGTTGGTTCTTCAATGACTTTAACTCCGACTCCGAGGAGTGGACCCGGAGCGGAGTCGGATTGTCTGATTTTTGCTTAGCCCTACACGGGAGATCTCTTCCTGCAATTGCCAAGTGCCAACTACATATATAGGTTTGATGAGTCTTCACTAAATTTAGATTAAAGAAAACTAGAGACAAATTTTAAAACAGCGTGCATAAGCTGAACCAATTAGGTTGAGAAACCCTAATTCTTATACCTAGATGAGAGCATTTGGATCCCAATGCCTAACACTCCTAATTTCTAAATTTTAGCAAAGAAATTTAACTTTTTGACAAAAACCCATCTCCATTCGGTTCCTTATTTTATAGAAGTGAAACGCTTTGGATCGGTCCATCCGAAAATAAGGCTTTAACAGCATCTAATAATACTCCACCATGTCAACAATTTCATAGAAATTACAATAGACTCGTTACACTGAATAATGAAACACATCTACACATCTCTCCATTCAGAAATAAATTTGAGCCCCCATTAAATCGAAGAACACCATCTCCCCATCGCCCACCGTCGCACGACACCATTACCAGTCCATCAACACCATTAGTGATAAAAAAAAAAAAAAAGAAACGTAATTTTTCGAAGAGAAAAAAAAGTGACTTTCAAATCAGAAACACATAACATTGGAGGAAAGCACCGTGCTCATTGCATCATAGTTTCCTGCTTTGCTTCACACAATCTTCCATGTCCTACTTCTCCTCATCTCAAACGCGCAAGGGCTAGTAGTAAATTTCCCACCTTAAAAAATATAACCAAAATTAATTATTACTTGTGATTACAACTATCCAACAACTGAAAACCAAACCTAAATAAATTGATGAAGTAGCCTTTTACCCGTTGGTTTTGTTCCCTCCCAGATTCCAAAAATCTGGGACAATTGCAGAAGTAGCCTTCTACCTTCCATTTTTCTTTGTACATTTCCTAGCCCCAAAATCTCGAGCAAAAAATAGAGAGGACATACGCTTTATTCTCAGCTAACCCTTCTTTTTAATTTATTCAAAAAATATTATGTATTTGTTGTGAAGTTGTTTGCCTTTTTGGACCGAAACTTTTTTTGATTCAATTCAATTACCTCCTTTCTGCTCGAAACTGGATTACTTGGGGAGAAGGTGGCCGTAGAGGCCACGCCCAAGAAGGTGAGCAAATCAGAGAGGAGGGATTTTTCACATGGGGAGATTTCGGGGGAAGAGGGAGACGAGGAGGCTTCGATTTGAGGAATGGCTTTTCACTTAGGAATTTTTCACTTATCACCTGTAGACAGGTCCATGAAATGAGAAATGGAGGAGCATCGTGGCAACATGTCATTGGAGGGCTGTTATTTGAACTTCAACAGACTGACCGCTTTGAAGATTTTCTCTTTATAGAAAGGTTTTGTGATATGAATGGTGGCTCCCTAAATATGGGGAGTCACTATTCATCCCTAAATCGTTTTTTTATAAATATTTTATTTTAATAAATAAAACAATTCCTTATTCCAATCACCTACACTTTCTCTCATATTTATATTTGAGTAGTAGTTAAGTCAAATTTTAAAAAATTTATAGAAAAGTCGATATGAATGCTCTGAAACAAGGGAAAATTAAGAAAAAGTTCCCGAGTTTGCGTACTTGTGATTTGTGAAAAATGGCACAATGCACTTACATTTTAGTCCTTAGGTTGTGGATTTTTTAAAATTATCCCACTACTTGTGTTAGCTGTTAATCTAAAATATAAATTAATGGAAATGATCATGACGTACGTCGACACTTTTTTTTGTCATTTCATGCACGTGTCTAACAAAGATTATAAATTATAAATAGTTCAATTTTTTTAAAATGTTTTAAAAATCATTTAAAAATTAAAAAATGCTTAATACAAAAAAAAAAAGAATGATAAACTTATTTAAAAGAGCCTAAAAACTCTTGAGAAAAACAAAACTAAAAAATTTCAAACATTAAAAATCTTGTCCCCATTAAAAATTTCAAACGTTAAGTTGACAAGTGAAACGGCAAAAAATCATATTTTATAAGGAGTCGTTTGGATTGAGAAACACTCTCAACCTATCTAATCTTATCATTACAATTTTCTCAAATTCACACACAAAATATAATAAACAACTCAACTTTTTCAATTCTCAAAACAATAAGAATATTATTCTAACAATATTTTATTCAACTTTCAACTTTTATTTAAAATCATCTGATCATCTCACTATCCAAACAGCTCCTAAATGAAAACTATCAATATTCTAACATGAAATAAAAGATGATCATCATAATATATTCAGTAGGTTAATTGGTAAGAGTTGATGTTAAGAAGTGATTTTGTTTCAGCACCCAAAATCTAATAAGCATGATCGAGAAAAGTTTGAAGTCACCATGATTTTTTTTTTAATATTGCTATAAACTCAGATAATTTTTATTCTTATAAAACATATCTGTAATTCTTAATCATGTACAAAATTAGTACGTATATGCATCATGTGAACATGAATCATGATCGGAGATTTAATTGATCATATGTCTTACAACACATAAATCTAGATAATAATCATATGATCTAACTTTATACGTGTATATATATATATGTGTGTGTGTTTGTGTGTGTGATTCTTTAATTGTGGTGTCTTGGTTGAGAGATAGAGTTTGTACGGTGTGGTATCTTTGTGATTTCTGGGATCATTTGTTAACTTTGTTGGTTGGGTTTAATTTTTCTATCACTCATATTTTTAGGGAGAGAAATAAAGTGGGTGATGAATTTGCTAAAGCCGGGGCTTTGGGGGAGGAGTTTCTCATGTTAGAGGCAGTGGATTTACCACGTGAGGTGCGAGGTTTGTACATGTTAGATTTAATGGGTATGGCTAATATTTGAAGTCGGTTTTAATTTCCGGCATGTTTTTGGTTGTAAGGTTTTGTTTACCAATGTTGGTAGTACATGAGTGATCAGTTGAGTCTTTTTGTTAAGGTATTCCTCCACCATAAGTGATGATTTTTTAATAAATATGGGGAGGGATCACTCATGGACTTGTGACCCTGACTCTTTAATATATATATATATATATATATATATATATATGCACGCATACAATATTATTATCTCATAATTTATCGAATTGGTTATTTTATTTTTCCACCACTAAGATCAGATCAATCCACCAAGGGGAGTAATAATGCATGGTTGACTCCCAAAATTCTGATAATCTTGCGTAAAAAATCAACGCCTTTTATTTTCAATATAATTAGTATCCCTGCAATTTGAAACCACCAAGGGGAGTAATAATGCATGGTTGACTCCCTGAATTGAGACATTAAATATGATTATTTGGCAGTACTACTACATGCAGGACACGAACTTACAAAAGTATCAAGATATTAGTTATATAGCTAGCTGGCTACCATATATTAGTAGCGGAATATACTTTATATTAAGTGCACCATTAAAAAATTAAGATCTAATAATATTAAACAGATCATCATCATCATCATGTATTAATACTCGGAACCAGCTAGCTAGCAATATCCTGACGATTAATGTAAAATCACGAAACGATTGATCCTCTTTTCTCCCATTTATCTAAATTATTATGGCTTCTGATGATCATAAATCCATGCAGAGAGTCCTAATTCATCACCTAATTTAGTTAGATTTAATTTATAATATCTAAGTTTCAATGTCCCATCGAATTATGAATTAATCTTATATATACAATAGTATTAGATACAAATTTCAAATATACAAACTTTTTGTAAGAATATCAGCCTCATTTTGAAAAAGTGAGTTTATAAAATTTTTTTCCGATGAGATTTACTTTTTTATAAAATTTTTGCAGAAAACTTGTGTATATTATTTTCCTTATATATATAAATAGAGTAATGTTACATATAGTCCTTAAAATGAGGACTGTATTGTAAGCCTAATTAATTTTGTCTTTAAATTTTTTTAAAATTATAATAATATCTTTATCAAAATTGTATTTTTTTCTATTTAATAAAAGACTTGTATATGCAATCTTTTATTTAGAAATTGTAAATAGAATTTCTCATATATATATATATATATATATATATATATATATATAAAAGTACACTGCCGACCTAGCTGGCTAGGTAGCTAGAATTCTAATTCCTCAACGTAGGTTGATAGTTAGCTACGTTTTCCAAATAGGATTTTTCTTGAATTTTCTGAAAGCATCAAGGTTTCAAGCTGCCTGCTTGGAGATTCCAAAATTCTAAATGCTTTGGGGATCACTCTTTCCACGTTAACATTAGTTCTTTTGTAAAGGTCTCTTACACAAGAAGCATAAGCTCGTTTAGATTAATATATATTTGCAATGTCTATTATATTTTATATATATATATATATATATATATTCTAGGGTCATGTTAGGCTGCTTCCCAGCAATGACAGCTGGGCTTGTCGCCTAGCACAAACTTAATTTTTTTGTTTTTTATTTACATATATTTTTAAAATATTTGAATATTTTTAAAAAATAAAAAAATACATCAATATATTAAAAATCATTTCCTTAATTAGTAAGTAAAACAAATAATTTAAAAAAAATTGAACACACAAACGATCAAAGTGAGTGAACAAAATGAGGGGACAAAATAGTATTTTCCTACTAGTGATGCTACTTTCACGAGTTCCTGCTAGTTGTTTTCAAACTTTTTTTTTACATGTATTTTTTAATATTTTTAAATATTTTTTAAGAGAATAAAAAATTATAATATTATTAAAAAAAATAATTACTTAATCGTTAAGTAAAAACAAAAAAATCCCAACGGAAGACTATCATTTTACTTTTCCTATATTCTAAGTACGTCCCGATCATATTCTATGATGTGCACGTGATTAGCTGAGCTCAACCTCATCCTAGCATTCTGGGACCTTGTCTCATTGTCGGTCGAGTTGGATTCTTGATTCGACAGAAACATTAATATGTGTACGTGTGCTGAAGGTGACTGGAGGGTATGATCTAATCAGATCAGATCATCATCATCATAAAGTACTTCCCAATAATTGGATAATATATTTATTTTATATATATAATTAATATACTAACGGAGAAACATTCCCACACCACTCATGTCGGCTTAATGCGCGTGGTCCACTGTCCCTCTCATTTTAATTTTCTCTTGAGATGATCAATTAGTTAATGAGTTAGTCTATATAAAATCTTAATAAAGAGATTTATATAAGTTTATATAATTATGTTTAAAAAAAATTAAAAATTATAATAATATATTTTTAAAAATAATATTTTTTATTTTTTATCTTTATTTATCAATGAGATTGGCTCTCACTTAGGACTGTAAATAAATTTTTTCTTAATTAATTAGTTATATTTAGTTGTAAGGAGGAATAGCTACTTTAATTCCTCATTTTATTCTTTGTGCCACGTATTTGTTCTTTTTAGAATAGGAATATATATAAAAGTTCCGATGGAATTAATTAAATAAAATATCCTAGTTAGTTTAATGTTTGCGTTTTTCAGCTTTAATTCACTTTTGAGAAAATTCTCAGCTAGCTTTATTAATTAAGCTAAGTACTTTTCTCGTGGTTATCTTATTATATATATATATATATATGGAGATATCGATATATAATTAATTATCTATGCATGCTATGCCGACTTTAATTGGAGGATCAACACATTTAACTTTAGTTTTATTCCCCAAATGGTGCTTAATTAATTTGATCCGCTGCTAAAATAAATAAAATACATGCCGATCGAGTACGCATATACCTCATGATCATGAAGCTTGAATTTCATAATCAACACGCTAATGATAATATCCTCTAGATTGTACCATATGTTATTAATATTTATATAGGTTGTAATGGAGTACATATCCGGCCCGCATTTAAGGATGATTTGTCAAGCCCAAAATACCCTGCCACTTTCTCGGAATAGATCAGCAGGCAATGCAGGGAAGATTAAGAAAAAAAAAGAAGAGATATATATATATATATATATATAATTCCCACCTCGATCTTTCTTTTTCTCCCTCATCAAACACTAACTTATATATATATATATATATATATATATATAATGGCGGTATATATCCGTACTAGTGTTTGTTTAGGCATCAAGCGAATATCAATCGATGGCTTGTTCATGAATTATCATAACTTCATTGGTATATATATATATTATATAAATTAAGGTGCTCGAGATCCCGAATAAAAAAGCTGCACATCAACATGCATGCATGCATTCTATTTGTGTCAAAAATAGAACTAATATAGACATATAAGTATCTTAATTTTCTTTTTGGTTGTACGTACGTACAAATATTTCATACATGATTGGAAAAAAATAATTATAATATATAAGTGGGTTGGTGAAGTACGTATACATAGATGATTCATGATTGGTACTCATGCATGAGTGGTACACAGCCATATGCATGTGTAATCGACGTCCTAGCTAGCTAGCTAATTAATAGGGACGCTAGCTATTTAGCTGCTTGTTTAAGATCAGAAGAATATTAATTGCGGCTTGTCGACCAACTTTTCAAAATGTTAACTGCATGCATGCATCTTAATGTCATCATGTACTCATGACGTGTAGCGAGCTTAGAGATCGATGGAGACGAGCAATGGATATTGGAATCTAGCTAGCTAGGCCTTTTCTTTGGATCTCCCCCACCAAACTCCTTTTTATAATATATAATAATAATAAAGAGCCGTTACCGACGCTGGTTTTGTTTTTCCAAATCCGATGTATGAATGCATGCAAGAGATGACAAATTAAATCATTGTCATCAATTAATTTAGTTGGATGTATATGGAAACTGAATCTGGTACATACGTAAGTGCCAACTTGGCGCCTTCTTATGATCATGCGGCCACAAGATTCCTTGCCTGGAGGCTGGAAGGATATTCAAATTTCAAAGCACGTAAACATATATGATGATTTTGCAGCCAATTAATATTACACTATATATCGATCTTAATTTCTCTTTCCTTTACAAAAAAATTTTAAAAATCACAAGAGATCTCTAATTAACCTATATATCGAGTAATTTAACTCATTAATTAGTATGAGAATTAATGTTCAGGATAGGAATTCTTGTATCCTTTATTAATTAGTAGTAGTGCGTAGGATAAGAAAAATAAATTAAAGGCAAAAATCTGATTACTTGTACTGATCTTAATTATTACAGTTAGATGTTTTATATATGAATAATGGTATATATCACACTCACATCTCACTTTTATCTCAATATTATATAAGATGTGACACATTTAATACTATTGGATGATTAATAATCA
Source organism: Juglans regia (assembly GCF_001411555.2). Lineage (NCBI taxonomy): Eukaryota > Viridiplantae > Streptophyta > Magnoliopsida > Fagales > Juglandaceae > Juglans > Juglans regia. The sequence goes on along the minus strand of NC_049911.1, from coordinate 35,058,853 downwards.
TTCAATAAAAGATTATTCAATGGTAATAAATATCACACATCTAACATAATAAGATGATAGTATGGTGTATAAAAATTTCTATATATATTTGGCTCCAATTAATTGATAATTAGTTATTTTTTCCTTCTTTAGAGTGAGCTGTAATTACCCAAAAACGTTTTTTTTTTCCTGCACGTTGCTTATAATTATTTGGTTGATTCCTAAAGAAAGAGACGAATTACAAGAAGAATATGTATGTATGCATGATGTGTTTGGGTCTAGTGGAAAGTATGCATGTACAGTACGCATATACGCGTGCATTTCCAGAAGCAAGAATACCACAAAGAAGGACTGTAGCAGAACTTGTCTCACGTTCGTGCTGCAGGAAGTAAGAGTGCATGATGATCATGTGGTACAGGCAGGTCAATTAATCATGAATTTGAATGTTTATCCATTTGCTATAGTACGATACTGGGTAATGGAATTTACAACTTTCTATGATATCTGCTGTTCATGAGTACTTGAATCTTTATCCAGAAACAAAGAAACATGCCCAGGTGGGAATTCTTGCTGTTGATAAAGCTAGCGAATTAGAAAAATATAAATATTCTGAGATCATAAAGGATTGTGAAGGGTCTGTGTCATTTGGATCCCGTGGCATGCATAAAGAGGGACACCACAGAAACAAGAGCAGACCTTATGCTTGAGGATTGAATGCCAAAAGGTGTGCAAAAAGTTTGCATTTTTGTCTACTGTTCTTCACTGGGTTTTGGTCTGTAATGGCACCTGCAGGGAATATATATAATCTCTGTTCAACTTCATGATTGTAAAGTTGAGAGGACCACCATTATTGGCTAAAGCCCACGATCGATATGCACCACAATGCCACATATTGATGTTTGTTCTTGACTAAGAATCATGCATACCGATAAGAATAGAAATCATCATCATTTCTATTATTGGTATTACACACGATCAGATCGAATTGATAGACCAGTCGACCTGCTGGTAATGTTTCACATTACAGTTGTGTTTGGATGTTGAAGTGAGTTGAGTTGAGTTGAGTTGAGATGATAAAATATTGTTAGAAAATTATTTTTTAATATTATTATTATTTTTAGATTTGAAAAAATTGAATTGTTTATTATATTTTGTGTTGGAATTTGAAAAATTTGTAATGATGAGATGAGATGAGTTGAGATGAGTTATGGAACCAAACAACAATAGCAAATTAACTATGTTTTTTTCCAGTTTCAAATATACTTTTATTTGAGATCGGTGTATTATCATCTGTAATTCAACTGGTATATATATCATTTCTTTACGGTAATGCTTTAATCACAAAGAAAGTCTACACAAATAAATAAATAAACAAATTGACAAGCTACCATATTATATGAAACCATGTCAGTTAATATATATATATATATATACACACACATTCGGTGTCTTAATTATACATGTATTGATCAACACGTTAATTATAACTATTGTAGTCTGAATAGGAGGGTAAATTTTTTGGTCTGCGTTGGTAAAATTAATTCATATCTACGTACATGATTAATTAATAGTCAATCCGTATCCCATGCAGTAGTCATGTTATACGTAGAAAATGGCTCGATGTTTTTCTGCTTATCATTCCTATAAATAGAAATATTTGACTTAGTTTTTATCTAATTTCTTTATTCTCTCTAAAAAACTTAGAAAATATTAAGAATCTGTTAACTAGCTAGTTAACGAGGAGTAGAAAATATTTGATCTTCTACTCCTTGCTTAATTTCTTCCCCTTTCCCTGTTTTTTTTTTTTTTCCTTCTTTTTTTTCTTTGATCTTTCTCCCCCATTAATGTTTTGACATAAAAAAGATGTCACAAAAATAACTATATTAACTGACGTGTATTGATATGTTATATTAAATTATAAAATTATTTTATTATAAAATATATCGATTTAACGTATCATATAAAATTATTTATTATTAAACGACCTATCACTTCATGTGACCATATACGAGCCCCTAGACCATGCATGTTCTTAGCTAGCCTTGTGCTCGAAGTCGTGTATGATTTTATTTGTCAGAGCTTTCTGGTGCTGGCTCCCACGCGCAAATCACCCCACTTTTTGGTAGAGGAAGATGCTAGATTTGGCTGGTACAATCTCCTTTATCTATAATTGCACGTGCTAGCAATGTCATGCCATCTGACTAGCTACAATCTTAGGCGGGCTGCATGCCATGGATCGAAGACCAATATTGAACAGTCGCTCTTCCAAAACTTTACCCACTTTTTGGATTGAACCCTTGTATTGGCCGCTGTGTGTCCAATACATATCATCCGGGTTCTGTGGCCCTTCCGAGGCTTAAATTTACACCACTTTTTTATTTGGTTTGAAAGGATTTTCGATCACTTGATTTATCATGTATTAGGTAGATGCCAGCTTTTCTTTCTTATACCTTATTCTAGCTGTATTACATTTATGCCTCTAATGTTATATATATATATATATATACACTGTCCTAGCTTCCACATAATTATAGAAATAAAAACATATTAGACAGGAAAAATATAATTACAAAAAACATGCAAGCCGGCCTAGCTGTTGTATTGATGGATAATTGGATGGCCGATCGATGGCACACCGCGCGCATCATGTGAAGAATTCAAGGAGGAAAGGTCCATGATCGATGCTAATGATAGATTTGACAAGACGCTGCAAAAAGGTTATAGATGGAGGACCAGAAAGCCCATGTGATGCCGTGTGGGCATTTTAATGCCAAATATTCTGAACTTGTAAGCTGTTCAGACAGGGAAAACAACCCTCTCTCTCTCTCTCTCTCTCTCTCTCTCTCTATGATAATGATAATTATTTAAACCAGCTTTTGCATATGGTGGTCCTTTTGAAGATTTACGTACTCAAGGACTCAGTCAATTCTGAATTGACAATGATATCAAAAAGCTTACATATAAAAGCTTTGGTTAGTCAAATGATCATGTGTGAAAGCTAGCCCAATCATAGAACTGATTGTCCAATAATTGACCGCCCAATCATCCAAATTAGACCTAAGGATCGGGAATAAGTTTTTTCATTAATGATTAGGGTACTGCATGTATACTAAATTCACGTAACCCTTTTTTTTTTGGTAATTTTCATAATCAATAGTAGTACTGATATACCCATGGAATGGATCGATAACATGATCTATATATGTAAAGCAAGAAATTTAAAAAAAAAAAAAAAAAAAAAAAGAATGGATATCATCAGAGAATCTAATTCAAATGCTCCACCAATATTTTTTTAACATCTTCTTTCCTCTATTTTTTTCGTGGAAAAAATTCAACCTAAGAACCATTAAGACTAGTTAATGGTAATAACTCTTGAAACTCAAATACCATGCATATTCGATCTACCGATTAAATAGGTTTCTTCACGTGCAAACTACATCATAAGCGATCTGATCTTATATATATATTATCGATCGTTTCAAGCACTGAGCACGTGAAAGATAGAATTGAAGTTTTTTTTTTTTTTTTTTCACTTTCAGTTTAGGGCCGAGAACTAGTGCTTGTTTTCAGATTTTGAAAATAAAATTGATAGAGCAATCAACTTATTTAGTGAGTGCATATCTGATCTTCGTCGAAAATGCTATATATCTTTAGTCGCTCACTTGTTAAAATTCTTATAATTATATGAATGAAATCAAAAGTACTTATCCAGCTGAGTGATATATATTAATGCAAATCAGATCGCTAATCATGCATGGATCAATGTGACCACCTTGACATCGATATTAATTATATCTCATTAACCTTGCTTTAATTTAGTTAATTAAAAGATGCGCAACACCACAGTACCACTACAAGAAAACTGCTTATTTGTAGCCATTTAATTCCAGCGAAATGATTATTTACAGTCAAAATGAGTCTGTTTTGGTCACAAATAACATTTTCGCCGCAATTAAATGGCCACAAAAGCCTATTTTTCTTGTAGTGTACGTAGTACTATATATGACCCATTCAACTGATCAACTCATCTCAACTAATATTTAAACTCTGATTCCAGTTAATTGGAGTGATCAACCCAATTAATGACGCTGTCAACCAATATTATAAATATTGTAACCCTCTTCCTCCATTGTGTGCATGTGAGCTTTGGAATGGATCATCTACAAATTACAATTCATGATGTGTTAATTGGAAATAAATCTGGTACTGATATATGCATATATATATATATATATATATTGCTAGATCATTACAAAGGATTTTTGGTCAAATCATATGAATACATGAGGAGTTTAATTAATTGATCATATAGTATACAGATCATGCTTATAATTACGATTTGATCTGTCGTCCTTGGCCAAATATCCAGATCATCATCATGATCTCATTTTAGGAACCACAAAATTATGGAACATGATGAATAATTGGCGCAAAAGTAAGTAGTTAAAACTATACAACTTATGGTTTGGGTTATGATCTTATCCCCACTGATAAGAACACATGCAACAAAAGAAAAGTACCCCGTGTGCACGTTTCAGTGACACTACTAAACCCACCAACGCCATCGATCTCTCAAGAACCTAGCTAGCTTAAAACGAAATATCTCACAATCTCCTCCACTCCCTTCACGTGGACAGCTCGTGATGATCAGTAAGTGGGTGCAACTTCTTTTATTAATTGACTTATTGAGAGGAAAAAAAAAAATGAAAACTTCCCCTAAATTAAAGTGTCAAAAAGATTCCCCATTGAAAAAGCAAATGAAAGCTTGCCAAAACAAAAAAGATTCTTCCAAACCCCCAACCCACTGATAGTACCTGTGCCCTAAATCATGCCCTCCGAGCATCCTTGCACCCTCATTTTTAAACCCATCCGGACCCACGACATCTAGATTCTATACCAAAGCCCAACATGCCTATCATCACCATCCTTAATTAAACTCCCACTCCCTCTCCAAGGAGTATTTTCTTCTTGTTTTATCTGCCCCATGACACATATAAATACCCCACCATCCCTTGCTTCCTTCACCAACTCAGTCTTTCCTTTATATATTCATCTCTGGCCTGATCATCTATAACTAGCTAGCTCCATCCCAAGAAACTAAAACTGCAAAAACATCTTCCCTAAGAAAACATCATGTCAGGAGTTTGGGTTTTCAGCAATGGCGTATATCGCCTAAATCCTCAAGCGGAATCCTCCGATGGAAAGCAAGGTAGTAGTTCAAAGAAAAAGGTTTTGGTGCACTTACCAACCGGAAAGGTGGTATCATCTTACTCCTCCCTCGAGCAAATCTTGACCGGGTTAGGGTGGGAGAGGTATTACGAAGGTGACCCCGACCTCTTCCAATTCCACAAGCCACCTTCCATCGACCTAATTTCTCTTCCTTGGGAATTCTCCAAGTTCTGCTCCATTCACATGTACGATATTGTCGTTAAAAATCCCAATATCTTCCACGTCCGAGATATGTGATCAGCAAGTCCTAGCCGCTCTCACGTACTGTGATCTCTTAATATAAATATATATATATATATATATATATATACATGCATGTCTCATTAGTTGTTGGTTTTTGGTAATTTCTGGTTCCTGTGCTTTGTCCTAGAATTAAGAATGTTAGATCGGGTGGACGAGGCTAATTCCTCGCTTGTTTGCTGTAATAAAGTACATGGTGGTGTCTGTGCATGGTAGCTGATCATTATGTAATATATATTGCTTTGTAACTTCATGGTGTGGCTTTGTATTGTGTGGTATACAAATATCTATAAAGTACTAATGCATGTCATGTAGATTTCACATCAGCTGGGCATGCAGCTTAATCATTAATGTTTTCTGATCTCCTACTTTACTTATTTCTATATATGTCTGGCTCTAAAAGGATAAAAATTAAAAATATTAATTTAATTGTAGTGTTTGTGCCATGTCAGCGATCGAGTTGATATGGGCGTGTGTGTTCCTAATGAAGAGACAGCTAGCGAGCAACTCAGCAAAAAATACTGATCATTAAGATAATTAATTAGGTAACGAGCAGTACTATATATATATGGTGGGAATTAAGATAAGTTTTCTTATTCCTATGCAGAACTCTGTAAGGTTTCTGATGGGGGAGAGGTTTCGTTATTGCCAAACAGGCCACGATCCAAAATACTTGACCAACTGATTAATTATAGAAACGAGTAGAAAACGAGATCGAGTGAAAATGATGGCGCGCATGCAGCGTATGAGAAGTACTGAAATTCGATTGAAAGTTGACGATCGACCAGAATATGTTTTTGGCAAACACAAAATTATAAGAATAAATAAGCAGAGAAACAAAATGACGAGGAAAAAGATGTATAAAAAATAAAACAATACGTAATCATAAGGAAATCAAAAATAAAGAGAGGGAAGTTAGGAAAATAGAATTATATATATAAAGAATCAGTAATCCTTTAAACGTATATAACCGTCAGTTGTCCAAACTCCAAAGGGAGTTTTCTGATTTTGTGTACGTCGTAATTAATTTTAGTGGTCCCATATATGCATACATATATGTCGGAATATATAGAAAGACGAGGATAGATACATATGGGGGTTCACGTGAAGTGGATGGTGACAGTGCATCGGAAACCAAGCGAGGAGTGACACTTGTCCAAAGGGGATGTGGAATTGACCCACTCTTCACATGTAGTTGTTGTGCGTGGGCATGCACGTGGAACAATATCCTTAAATCAGCTCCTTCATGAAAACGAAATCTACGTACGCCTTTTCAGTATTTCTAATTTGATTGACCCCAGCCAATGCCAAGGTCGTCTTTGACCAGCTGTGCATGTGTGACCACATATATACATTGCTCGGTTGGAGATGCCATCATCATCAAAAGGCTTGCTAGCTACATGATCATCATCGTCATCATTAATTACTCTCTCTTTAGTTTGTCCATATCATGGATTACTAGTCTCCATGTTACATATATATATATATATATATACAGTACTCATCATGCATTTCTATGCATTCACTAACAATAAAATGGCTACAGTTCATATCTTTTAGATTAATTGGCAATATCTTAATTTATTATTAAAAAAATCAAAAATCGAATCTCCTCTCTATCATATATTTAAAAAAAAAACTACAGATCGATGTTCAAGATAAATTAATTGTTACAGGTTAGAACTAATAAAAACCATTATTTGTATAAAAAATTTAAGTTCTAGGTAGTTAAATTTAATTATTTCAATTATATCTAACAGTCTTCGATCTTAACATGTTGGTCAACTTTCTCCTCAATAAGTCAAACACGCAACCAGTTAATTGGTTTATAGTTTAGCATGATTTCTATTTATAGTAAGAGTTAATTAATGATAATGTGAAATCCTAGGTTCTGACTTCTGATTATCAGAAATGTCGTACTCTTTTTGTAGTAAATAATATTCTAATGGTAGCGATCAATGCGCACTCGATCGGATGGCCTCATCCCGTCAATTCATTTCTGTAGTTTGACTGGTGGAAGCAGGCTAGCCGCTATAGATAGATAGCTGGGTGTCGGAAATAACTAAAAAGTCAATGGATTAGATGCACGTGAAGACCCAAAGACTCAACTGAAGAAGTATCGGAAGTGTCCATTAGTTAGTTGGGCCGATTAGTTGGGTTCTATTCTTAATTAAAGGCCCTTAGCCCATATGTTGTTAATATCAATATCCCTTTGTGTTACGTACGGGCTTAGTTACTAAGAGCTATATGATCATTTCGTCAAAATATAAGAGACCGGCCCATATATAGTTGAACTCAAGCAATAACTTTTCCGAGTGTATTTTCTACGATTAATTTGGAGGCAGAAGACTAGACCCCGAATAGAATACAACCCCAAGTTTCTTTTGATTTTCCTTCATTTTACATTCAGCCAAACACCATGTTCCATCGGGTGCATTTCAAATTTTATAGAACAAAAATTAGCTGATTAGGAAAAGACTTCTGGAATGTTATAGATAAATAAAACTACAGCTATATTAATTTCCTAGTACTGGACTCTAAATTTCTTAACAGAATAGTCTGAACTGGCTCAGAGGACAGAAGCATGGAATATTTTGGACATGTACGTACAGATGTTGAAATAATAATCACCAATCCGCATGCATGCATGATGCAGACTCAAATAATTCAGATATTCATGTAACCATATAACAAGCTTAGGCCCTTGAGCCGGCCCTGGTTGTCATTAACATCATCGTGAATAATGATAGGCAGTTTTTTCTTGGGACTAGATGATGTGGCGCCTTATGGGAATGAACGTAATTGTTTTAAAAAATTATCATATTATTTTATTATTATTTATAAATTATTTATTATTATTTTACAATTATTTTCACTACTATTTATCAATCATTTGAGATATTCTTAATATCTAAACAAACCTTTTGATAATTATTAATTTCATTATCAATCCTCGAGACCATCTAGGTACAAGCACACATCCTGCAAGCACTTTAAGTTGTTACTGATTACGTATCATATTATTGTACCATGGAATAGAAGTATGATGAAGATATAGTTTGAAAGCATTTATCGTACTTGAATAATGTTATATAAAATTGTAGAATGCGTAAACATCACGCAATCGTTTTGAAAAATAATAAAATTAATTATTAAAAAAATAATTTTTTTTTTAATAATTAATTTTATGTAGATCCCGTATTTATTCATTTTTTTCAAATGAATTACCAGACATTTGCGTTCTGTACGAATACAAATATCATTTCTTTATATATATATATATATATATATATTACCACCTTTTTCTACTAATGAGATCAAATGTAATTCATCCAGGGAAGCCTGCAGCTCTTTCCACATCTCTTGAGCCCTTCATGCAAGGGAAATCACCCGCATGAATTCTCTTAGTTATATTACATATTCTTAACGAAGTTGACAAAATAAGAAATAGAACTATGGCGTCTACATAAGCATTTTAAGAAAAGCTTGATAAATTATTGACTTAGAATAATGTTAACTCAAAAATTAAACTTAGGAGAAAATTGACTACACATCAACCTGTAAAAGCATTGTTGTAACTTGTAAAAAAACAACTTTTGTGTAGGCAATTAAATGATTCTTTTAAGACAATAATATGATAATGTATACATATATTAGCTTATTAGTCTATTATATTATTATATAATAATCAATGCGTACTAATATAGTATTAAATTTAAATATATAATTTTTTTATTTTTTATATAAATAAATATAATCAATATATAAATAATACATATTTTTATAACGTAAGAGGTGTATGTTGGTGCGGAGTTAGAGGTCAGTCAAACAACAAACCCGATCTGACTCCGACTAATCGATAGCGAAGTGGAATTTTCATATTTTTATCCAACTAATATCTTCTTCCTTAAAAAAAAAAAAAAAATCTCCATCTTCCGAAAGCATATTCCAATATGAATAAAAATATTATGTTTTATATTGCCACTTCATTAAAAGTATTAATTTCTTATTTGAATTTAAAGATTTTACGTACTCAAGTCTCACCCTTAGTTTAAAATAAATTATAAAGAATTTATATGCTTATCATTTACGACCAATCATTTGCTTGTGACAACTGCCCTATCGCTTGCGTTTCTATTGATTATTAGCAGGGCTGAAAATCGAATATATCGGTGGAGTTTTGGTCTAACCGCACCGACATAGAAAATATATATTATTATCAATTGAAACCAGCTAACAAGGAGAAAGTGAACCAGTTGGAATTCGACAGTCGATACCAATCGGTTTAATGGTTCGGGGATCAGTTTTCTAATCACCATATGACGTCACGCAGACACTACAGACACAAAAAACGGAAGCTCATTTTCCATCACCATTCACCAAACACAATCCATAAAACAAAACCATTAACCCAATACAATAAAACAAACCACTTGAAGTTTTAAATTTTTTCATGGGTGGTGAGATGAGTGACGGAGGTTCGAGGGGAGAGAAGGAGGAGAGGTTAACATAGGAAAGCTAAGCTATGTGAGAGAGAGGGCGAGATGAATTGTTAGAGGGAAAAGCTGCGTAGCGCGAGAGATGAGAGACTCACAGTGATGGCGGCAGTTGTGCGTGAGAGAGGTGAGAGAGAGTTTGAGAAGATTCAATTGGGGGAGAGGAAGAATGAGATGGGGAGTAGGGGTGCAAATGGTCCGGTTAGACTGGACCGGACCAGACCAAACACTCAAAGAGACCGGACTGAACCTATAGCGGTCCGGCCTAATTTTTTTTAAATAATTAATAACAAAATTATTTAAAATACTAAATTAAATTAAATGACTTATTAATGTGGATTAAATAACAAACTCAATAAAAAAATATTTTATATGGTCAATGATAATAAATTAGATGAAAATTATATTATTAGTTTATATAATTACTATATAATTAACTAATTGATATTATATATTAGTTAATTCATAGAATATTAATAAGTGTTAATAATATATTTAAAATTTTATATTGTTAATAGTGATAGGCTAGATGAAAATATATAGAAAATATTGTTAATTTATAGAATATTAATAAGTATTAATAACATATATAAAATTTTATATTGTTAATTGCACAATTATTATATATATAATTTTTTTTTAAAAATTTTTCATTCGGTCCGATCTGGAAAAACCGTGGACCGTGGACCGAGACCGACCGGACCAAGTCTTGGTCTAGTCCGGTCCGAACCGAAACGGTCGGTCTATTCGATCCGACCGGACCATTTATCACCCCTAAGGGGGAGGGGAGATGCGAGGGTATTAAACTCTAAAGCCAAATGACACTGTTAGGTGTATTAAAATAAATGACATCGTTTCATTTTAATTTGTTTCTATAAATGGTAGGTTAAAAACGACGCCGTTTCATTTACTTAAGTGAAACAACGTTGTTTTACATAATATATATTATCGACCAGTTCGGCGGTTTGAGTTTGGTTCAAATCGGAACCGAACCGACCTATGTCAGTTTCATTAAATTTATATCGCCGACTGATTGATTCTCTATCGATTTCGGCCAATTCTGGGCTATGGCGCAATATTTTGAATACCGTACCGGAAGTCGTACCGATCAAGGCATTGGAACGAAATATTTCGATACCGGTACCGTTTCAAGATAGCGTTTCGGGATAACGTTTCGGGATAATCGATATATAAATAAATTATATATATAAATATATATAAATTATATTCTAAAATAATAGTCTATATATAAATACATATATATAAAAATTATAAATAGTCTAGTCTGAATTAGGAGTTAAAAAATAAGTTTGTAGTTTGAAAAAATGAAAAAAAAAAGAGAAAAAAATACACATGCCGAAATATAGGCCGGTACAGGCCGAAATTTAGTCTGATACGGCTGGTATTTTAGCCGGTACGGAACAGATATAGTACCTGTACCGGCCGGACGGCCGAAACGAAAAATTTCGACTGTACCGGCCAGTACGGTACGAAATTTAAAACACTGCTATGGCGGCCAGTTCACATCGGAGACGATTGATCCCTGTGGTTTCATCTCATCTCATCTCAAGTCAATTCAAATGTTTGTTGGGAAAAAGTTTCCATCCGAAAATTCTCATCTCATCTTATTTTATCTCATCTCCTTCCCAAACATCACTCAAAGTCTCAAAAATAAATACTTTCAAATTAATTATTAGGCTTGTTTGTAAAAAAAAATCATCATAAAATTCTAATATCATATCATTTTCAAACATAATTCAAATACAAATACTTTCAAACTAATAATTATAATTTTCTTAAACGTTTAAATAAAAAATAAAAAATAATTAAACATTTTCAAATTCTTAAACAAAAAGAATATTAAATAACTATACTCTAATAATATTTTTTATTCAACTTTCTCTCTTCTATTTTTCAAAATCTTATAAAATATTAACTCAAACTATCTCAATACTATTTAATCTATTCACAAATTATATTATTTCTATTTATAAAATTATCATCTAATATTCACTTCCAACTTATCTTAAAGTCTCGTTTGTTCCACAGATGAAGTATCTTGAAATGGCACGACTCTTCCTTATTATTATTATTATTATGAGAAAATATATTTACAACCGTGAATTGCGTAATCGTCGCGTAATCGCTTTGAAAAAAATGAATAAAACATGGGACCCACATGAAAAAAATTTATTTTTTAATAGTGAACCCCACTCTTTTTCAAAATGATTACGCGGCGGTTACGCATTTCACGGTTGTATGTAGAATTACTCTATTATTATTATTATTATTATTTAGATTATTACGAGTATTCACTACTGAAGTATATGTGGTTGCCAAATGCCAATCGTATTTGGCACGAGTAACGTGTATATTCTTCTTTCAGCTAAACTGCTTTTCGAAGCTGCTGCTCTCTCTTGGCCACTCCCTTCCAGCGCCAATCTCTCTCTCTCTCTCTAGGGTTTCAGTTTATGTTCAAGTTTCAGAGCTTTCAAACCAATGGACTTCATGTGTACAAATTATGCAAACACGGTTCCTTGCTCTACTAATCACAAATATGCGCCATCACAAACGCCAATTTCTTTCCGTGCCACGGTACTCAAAAGGAACAAGAAATCATCGCCGATACGAGTCTCGAATTTCGCGGCGGCGTCGGGAGCCGAGAGTTCTGTCAATGGGGCCATAGCGAGGAGGAGTCTATCGGCTAGAAGCGAGACCGAGAGCAGGGCTTTGCAATCGGGCAAGTCCAGTAGTGCCATGGAGCAGCTCGACATTGAGCGCGGCGTTTGCATACCATTTCGCAAGTACTCTCCCGAGACAGTATGATTTTTAAAATAAAAAATATCAGAATTTCGCTGTATTTGTTATGTATTTGGTGTTTGTACTTTGTATTGGAGTGAAATGGTGCTAATATATGCGATAATCCTGCCGCGTTTTAATATGGCGGTACTGCGATGAAATTTTATAATTGCATTCAATTTGGCGTTAGTTTGGTGTGGAACTTGGATATGAACTTACTTATTCGAGGGTTAAGGTACTGGAACTTGGATATGAAATTACCTCACAAAACATTATTTCTTTTTGGCGTTCATCTAGTATTTAAATTCGGCGTACCAATCCAAAAAATTATAAATTCAGTATTATGGTCGTTGTATTGCTAGATGAATACGAAAATTTTGTAGGGATTATAATTATTGTTGCTGATAATTTGGTGAAGAATAACCGGTTCGGGTAGTTAAATGTGAATATGAATATTGTTCTAACAAAATATTCTTCATTTTGGTACGTATATATTTCCCTTTACCTGGTGGTAGAGTTCATGTTTTATTGTTGTTGATTAGGTGAGAAATAAGGTATTGGAATCAAGAGGGGCAATTCTGTCACTAATTTTGCGAGGCGTGGAGATAGTTTGGAATTTGGGATTTTACTGGTCTTCCTTGATGTATGATTTTTTGGTTGGAAGAGATGAAGAAGTTGTTCCTTTTCGTGCTCGGCAGCTTAGGAATCTCCTGTGTGATTTGGGACCTTCTTTTATCAAAGCTGGCCAGGTTTGTTGCTTTTTTATTTATGCTATAGCCTTTATCAACTTTTGTAGGCCGTGTTCAATTTTCTTTAACAGAAAGTGCTTCCTACAGTATCAACTTCTTAAATTGGCCCATTGTTCTTTTTTTCCACGCATGAGTCTTTGTTTGTTATCGGCTTATTGTCAGTTCTTGACAATCTGACTTTCAAAATACCATAATTTTTTATTCCAATATAATTTCTTTTTTTTTCTATGGTTTATGGATCAGTATTTGTCTTTGATTAATAGCTTGTTTTCATACTTGATGGGGGAGTAATTTTCGTAACTTAGGTCAAGGGAAACCTTTGTGCAGTAGGGTTTCAATTGGGGGTTTTGATTTCTTTTTCGGTTTTAACTTGTATTCTCCATAAGTTTCTGTCATCCACATAGATACCAAGACTAGGGTTTCATCTGTATCCTCTTTGGTTCATCGTTGATTGTAGGCACGGTGAATGCTTAAGGGATGCAGACCCTAATCTTGAATTGCATAATGATTGACGATTTGATGTGAAATTTGTTGAGATTATTTAGGAAATATTTTATTAGTGCTTAAATCATATTACTCCCCCATCAAGTATGAAAACAAGCTATTAATCAAAGAGAAGTACTGATCCATAAACCACAGAAAAGAAAAGAAACAAAAACCCTAAATTGGAAGTAGAATTTTCCAAGTGATTTTCGGACCCTGCCAAAAATCTCAATGTCCCCTTCTCGCACACCACTTCCTCCCTTTTAAGCTCTCCTTCCTCATCCTCTCCAATGCTCCTGCCTCTCTCTCCAGGTTGTTGCTCTCTCCAATTCCATGTGGTTCTCTAAGGTGCAAAATCTGAAATGTAAGACAACAAGGGTTACGGCACTAGAGGATTCTTTCTTCTCTTTCTTTTTTTCTCTAAGTGTCAAGTGAGTGTGTGAGATAAGTGGTAGATATTGTTTATTTCACATTTATTTCCCATTTTGACCTTGTGGTGCTTTTGTTGTAAACATATGATATAAATATGCATATGTAACTCTTTTTCAGACCAAAATCCTTAGTTTACATGCTCAATTATCATATTATTTCCACTTAATCATAAAGGCAAAAAATTTTAACCGATTACATTTGGGTTTATCTCCACCCAATAGAAACCTTCCATGAAAATTTAGGCCATTAAAATCTAAAGCTATGACCCATAGAAATAAAATACGGAAAAATAAAACTCGAAATTCCTCTGGTGACCACTTATTGTTTTTGAAAGTCCGATAATTACGTTCTTGCCATATGCACCCCATGATGCAGATCGGGATCATCTTCCACACCTCTTTAATTTGTGGGACACCTCTTGGGAGAGTCCAACTAGCTAGTAGCTCAACCACTGTTGCAGGCATTACGTACGATAACGCCACCTGGCTAAACACTTTAGTCCATAAGGCTCTAGCTGTCTCACAATGTAACAAGAGATGCTCTACTGTCTCGCCGGATTGCTTACGCATACAACACCAGTCTAGGATGATGACCTTGCACTTTCTAAGGTTATCGGTTGTCAAAATCTTCCCAAGGGCTGTTGTCCAAGTAAAGAAGACCGCTTTAGGAGGTGCATTATTCCTCCAAATTTTCCTTCATGGGAACTGGCTATTTGGTAAAAGTGTAAGGGACTTGTAGGAGGAGCGAACCGAGAAGGCACCCTTACCCGCCGGTGTCCACCATAGCCTAGCAACTTGTTGTCCATTCGGCACCATATAATGTAATAGGCTGAAGAAAGCCTCAAAGCTGTCTACTTCCCAATCTTGCGCCGCTCTACTAAACGTGACATTCCACTGAACTTGGTCCCCTGATCAAAGCATGAGGTTTGCTACTGAAGCTTCTTAATCACATGCCACTCGAAATATAGCTAGAAAAGAATCCTTTAAGGCCTCATCCCCATACCATATGTCCTTCCAAAACTTTATCCGGGAACCCTCGCCACACACTAATTTAGAATGACGATTAAACATCCCCACCTACGCCTGATGTGCTTCCAAACCCCCACTCCATAAGCCCCATTTACCTCTCCGTACACCAACCACCCCACAAGCTTCTATATTTACAATCAACCACCAATTTCTATAGGGTTTTTGGTTCCATGTTATACCTCCATAGCCACTTCTCGAGTAGGGCCCGATTGAATGTTCTCAAATTTTTTATACCCAACCAACTTGATGAGATCGACCTGTACACCTAACTGATTAGGTGAAATTTGAATTCATCCCCCAGCTCGTTCCATAAGAAATCACGGTATAATTTTTAATTCGAGCCACCACACTAGCTGGAATAGGGAACAAAGACAAGAAATATGTAGGTAAATTAGAAAGGGCACTCTTAATAAGAGTTAACCGTCCACCATTTGACAAGTACAATCTCTACCACCTTGCCAATTTTCTTCCCATCTTCTCAATGACTGTATCCCAAATGGATGAAGCCCGTGAGGTAGCTCCCAAAGGCAATCCCAAATAAGTCATGGGGAGAGAGGCTACCTTACACCCAAGTATGCTAGCTAACTATCGAGTATTGCTGACGTTCCTCATTGGCACTAACTTTGACTTATTTAAGTTCACTTTCAAGCCTGACGTTGCTTCGAAGCATAGTAAAAGCTTCTTCACTACCTTCAACTGGTTTTGATCTACCTCACAGAATAACATCGTATCATTTGCAAAAAGTAAATGTGACAAAGTAATAATGTCCCGATTAGGGTCACCAACCGAGAAACCAGCCACAAACCCATTTGTAACCATTGCCGAAATCATCCTACTGAGGGCCTCCATGATAATCACAAATAGAAGTGGGGACAACGGGTCTCCTTGCCTTAAGCCACGAGAACTACTGAAAAAACCAATGGGGCTGCCATTAGTCAAGACTGAGAACTTTGCCGTTATGATGCACCAATTTATCCACGTTCGTCATCTTTCCCCGAAACCACATATCTCCAACAAATAAAGAAGGAATTCTCAGTTTACATGATCGTGTGCTTCTCCATGTCTAATTTGTAAATAATCCCCGTGGAGCCAGACTTTAATATGCTATCCAGGCCTTTATTCGCTATATGGATTGAATCAAGGATTTGACAATCCCGAACAAACGCATTTTGTGGCATCGTAATTATCTATCCCAACACCTCCCCTAATCTGTTCGCGAGCATATTGGAGATAATTTTGTATACCACATTAACGAGGCTAATGGGCAAAATCCTTAACCTCCAATGCTCTAATCTTCTTTAGGATTAACGCAATAAATGTAGCATTTAAGCTTTTCTCGAACTTCCCAGCCAAGAACAATTCCTGGAACACATTCATGATGTCCACTTTTACTACCTCCCTGCATGTCTGGAAAAAGTCCAAAGAAAAGCCATCTGGACCTGGTGCTTTGTCTTTAACCATGGGTCTTACTACATCATATACCTCTGCTTCCTCAAACGGACGCTCCAACCAAGACGCAGTATGTGGCTCAATTGAGTCAAAACCAAGACCATCAAGCTTTGGCCTCCACCCCTTTCATTCTGTAAGCAATTGTTCAAAGAAATCCACCACATGATCTCGAATCACTAGGGCCTCCCTACACTCTGTACCATTGATGTTCAACATCTCAATGGTATTATTTCTTCTATGAGAGTTAGCTACTCTATAGAAAAACTTTGTGCTTCGGTCCCCCTTTTTCAACCACAATGCTCTTAACTTCTGACGCTATGAATTCTCCTCAAGAGATAATACTTGCTCCAACTCTGTCGTCCGCAATACTTCTTCAGGAGAGAGGGCTCTATCCTCAAGTACTCTATCAAATTGTTGAAGGACCTCCACCAAGGTTTTCTTTTGTTCCCCTATGTCTCCAAAGGATAGAGAATTCCAAAGCTTAAGTTCATTTTTCAAAACTTTCAGTTTTCCGGCTAGAATGTAGGAGGGGTACCTTGAAATTGATACGATGACCTCCATTGCCTAACCCTTTCCACAAAGCCTTCACTTTTAAGCCACATGTTCTCAAACTTAAAATAGCGACGACCACCTTGGATACCACCACAATCAAACAAGATGGAAAAATGATCTGAGTAAAGACGAGGCAATCGCTTTTGACACACCTCCAACTAATGCACTTTCCACTCTGATGAGATTAAATATCTATCTAGCCGGGACCATGTCTGATTATTTGACCAAAAAAAGAGTCTCCCATGAGAGGAATGTCCAACAAGTTCAAGTAAAAAATACAATCTGAAAAATCTGTCATTGTTGGGCGCATCTTGCTATCTCCAGATCTTTCACTGGGGAATCTAATGATATTGAAGTCTCCACTTATGCACTAGGGAAGATTCCACCAGCTATGTAACTCTAACCCAGCAAGTTCCTCCCATAAAAGTCTTCGATCATTGTCTACGTTCGGCTCGTATAAACTTGGAAAAGCCCAAAAAAAGTTATCTTCCACACTCTTAAAGGAGCAAGCCACTGAATACTCCCCCACAAAATCCTTCATTTTCTCCACAACTATTTTATCTCACATCACTAAAATACCACCCGAAGCCCCATTTGATGCAAGGTAAACCCAATCTACATAAGTACAACTC
Source organism: Juglans regia (assembly GCF_001411555.2). Lineage (NCBI taxonomy): Eukaryota > Viridiplantae > Streptophyta > Magnoliopsida > Fagales > Juglandaceae > Juglans > Juglans regia. The sequence continues at coordinate 35,040,785 of NC_049911.1, read as the reverse complement.
CAAACACTTCGCACTATTCTCCTAGAAACCAATTTCAGCTTGGTTTCTTGTAAACATACTATGTTCGCCCTCCATTCCCGAAGCAAATTTTTTATACGAAGTTGCTTATTTGCATCATTCAACCCGCGGACATTCCAAGACAATTTTCGGCTCCATAAAGGAGAGACCAGCCCCTTCCCTTTAGATCTAACGCGGCTGGAGCTGCCCTCATAATTCAGCGACCATTTGAGTCACTTAAGCTCCCGCAGTTTCTTAGACCCAGATTTCTTGGACTTTGAGTGACCCACTTCAATGGCAGTAAAAAGGGGCCGTAAACTGTTCTTCAAAATCCACACACTCCATTCCCACACAAAATTGAATTTCCTTTACCTTGCGGAGCACCCAATCTGACTCACTGGATTCATCTGCTAACATACGATATAGAGGAGTGGGCTCCCCATCACCAGAAACCCACTGCAAAAATGTTGGCATCCCCCTCTTCTCCTCCCCAAATAGGCTTCTGCCCTACCCAACGAACCTCACTTCGTCGAAAGGAATGAGCTTCTGAGATAGCCCCTCATCCACATCCTCATCACTACCAGAGAGGGAGAGAGCATCAGACTGAGCATACCCACAAAATTCCCCTTCTTCTCCTGTCTCGATATGCTGTTCCAACTGCAGCAGGGCATTCGTCGGAGAAGGAACGACCTCAGGATGCTGTAGAGCCACCGTCAGAGGAGATATTACCTCCTTATTGTTCGTCGGCACTGCCAACTACTGACGGCTCCACTATCATCATTGGCACCCTTTGGGGCCCTGACGACAGTTCCTTGACTGGTCGATGTGTTGCTGGACATCTCCCCGGCGAGTCTGCGCGGCTCCCGCCGGTCAGGGATCGAGGCTCACCCCCCTTCCGGATTCTCCAAACTGGCTGGGTCTTGTGCCTCTCAGAAGGCTTGTTTCCCACGGGCTGAGGGCCAACAGTAAGACTCACCATGCTGGGTCCACGTGGGAGGCCTTGATTCACTGCAAGGCCACTGGGCTCATGCCCTTCTTAATTTCAGTTACCTGCCCACCCAGGCCCACCTCAAGCCCATCACCCGAATTAAGCCCATCAACCAAATTTCCTTTAAGGGCTTGTTTGGGGCTTCAGACGAGACACAAAATTCTCATCTGATCACATTTAATCTGATCTCATCTTATTCTCAAACATAATTCAAATACAAAATTTTCAAACTAATCATTACGATTTTTTCAAACTTTCAAATAAAAAATAAAAAACAATTCCAATTTTTTCAAATCCCCGAACAAAAATAATATCGTAAAACTATATTCTTACAATATTTTAACTTTGAATCTCTCCACTTTATCCTGAAGCTTCCCCAATTCAGTCTTCACATCCAGCAACGAGCCAAGGACATTACCCTCTGCCAAGCCGACAATAAGTCTGTCACTGCCACCCTTCCACTGTGCATTACGTGACGCTCTACTAGAAACGTACCCATTGCCCTTTCTAGTGTAAACACCCCTCTGAGCACCCATGCTGCCACCTTCCCCGTTTCTAGTTTCTTGTAGAGGCACCAATGCCTCCCTGTAGGAGCCTTTTTGCGACTGCAACACCCCCGCTGATGGTCTAAACGGTGCTCCTCTAGCATTGCTTCTCCCATCATCAACAAATTCCCATCCTCCTCCATCCATTGTCATTCTTCTCTTCAGGTAGGAAAATAAAACTGCGTTTGCCACCACCCCCATATTCCACCAACGCCATGTATCGGCCTCAAGCATTCAAGCACCTTTGTGCTATGAAGCTGTGATTGCTCTCCCTAACTGTAGTGTAAAAATCATTCCTTTCTCCCTTCAAACAACCCTCCAAAGCTTTAGCCAACCACCGCATCGAGGAAGACCCCAAAGTCAGCCTGTTCATCACCTTCCAACTTCTCTCCGTAATGAGCAAGAAGTTTCCATCCATCTCTAAGGAAAAAACTTTTGACTCAATCACTAAATCCTTTGTAAATCCCATCCTTAACACACCAAAGAAAACGAAATCCCTCCGTCACAGACCACCAAGCATCATCGGTGGAAAAAAACTTTATTTTTTCATCATTTGAGTTAGGTTGTACGGAGAGAAAAATTTTATAAGTACTATTTTAATAGAAACCTTCCCAATTTGCTACATCATTACTTCATATTTTAAATTCAGTTGAGTAATATGAGGCAGCTGGGGATAAATGTCTTCCAATCATGCCATTAAACTTAAATCCATGGTGTTTGCTCAAGTAGAAGGCTCTTTGGTGTTTGCTTTCCTTTTTGATTGAATGCTATCCATCTTCTGGTAGGTTCTTGCAAATAGACCTGATATCATCAGAGAAGATTATATGAATGAGCTTTGCATTCTTCAAGATGATGTTCCTCCCTTCCCCAATCAGGTAAAAATGCATTTTGTCAATACTTGACTAAATTTAGAACATTTGCATTTATGTGGGTTTTTTTTTTTTTGGCTACATTATGCTGGGTTTAAATATTTTGTAAGTATTGAATCGTTTGACAATGGTCTAGGTTGCTTTCAACATCATAGAAGAGGAATTGGGCCAACCACTTGAAGCTGTTTTCAGTAAAATTTCATCACAGACAATAGCAGCTGCAAGTTTGGGTCAAGTTTATCGAGCTACCTTACGTGACTCCAAAGAGGATGTTGCTATTAAGGTTGTATGGGGTTTACTACTTTTTTTGGACGTTCATGGAATGTGAATTATAAGCTATGCAGAGGCAGTGAACTTGAACTACTTTTGGGATGTTATTGTTTTGTTTGGCAAAGCTAGAGTGATTCATACTTGTTGAAGTCATCAGTTTTCTAGTTGCCATGTTTCCTTATATTGGTGTAAATTATTTACATTGTTGCTAGCTCATGGTATGCTCAGTTTGTTTAACATGGAAACATGAAGGGTGGAATTTTTTTACACTGAACTAATTGAGTTTGATTTAGAATGTGCTTGTTTACATTAAGCTTATGTAGTTCTGTTGGGGTTTAGAATGCTGTAGTCTAAACTAATTATAAATCTAAATAAACATATATTTACAGGTTCAAAGGCCCCAGATAGAGCCCATAATTTATCGGGATCTTTTTCTATTTCGTACTCTTGCTTCATTTTTGAATGGGATCAGTCTACAGAAACTGGGGTGCAATGCGGAGCTGATAGTTGATGAATTTGGTGAGAAGCTTTTGGAGGAGCTGGATTACACCTTGGTACCTTTCAGAACTTTCCTCTGTTTGGTATTAAAGCTGTGTGATGTACGTAATGAAAAAAAAAAAAAGATTATGAGGGTAATTAAGAAAAATACAAAAGATGCACAGTTTTTCTGCATTATGTCAATGAACAATGGCTTTATTATCATAACTTGCATGATAATCGAACTGATAAAAAAAAAAACCTGCATGATATTCGAGCTACCATGCTGTTTACACTTATATTTACTTACATGTGCATGCTGTTTCTTTTCCCTAATTCAGGAAGCCCGTAATATCGAAGATTTCATTGAGAATTTCAAAAATGACCCAACTGTCAAAATTCCTCGGGTTTACAAGCAGCTTTGTGGGCCTCGTGTTCTGGTAATGGAATGGATTGATGGAATCCGGTGCACTAATCCACAGGTATGATTATCCGGATAGATGATGATGTTTTTATAGATATTTACTTTGCAAAGCAACAGATTTCACCTTGTATATTGATAATCTCTTGTCTTCAGGCTATCAAGGAAGGTGGCATTGATGTAAATGGATTTTTAACGGTTGGAGTTAGTGCTGCTTTGCGGCAATTGCTAGAATTTGGGTTATTTCATGGAGATCCACATCCTGGAAATATTTTTGCCATGCGTGATGGACGTATTGCTTATGTGGACTTTGGGAATGTTGCTGTTCTTAGTCAGGTAGTGTGTTTTTAGTGATTCACATGTAGATTTGACCTCATTGATGAATATAATTTGTGGCTATATTTGATTAAATTACAAGCTCATTGCATTTTATCAAAAGCTGGCCAAACACTCGAGAGTGAACAATTGCAGCAGGGGAGTAATGAAATGGAAACAAACTTGGGATATCATACAGACAATTGAATATTTAAATTATAGAACTATAAATTATTCAGAATAAAATCCCTTAGGATTATGATTAATCTTAAAAGTTTTGAAATTATGAGAGATTTTTATGAATTTTCAATTTCTATTGTGATAATGACATATGGAAACACCCCTGATGAAAAGCCAGTGATTTAACTAGTTCCATGCACGGAAACTTCCGAGGGTGCGGTGCACGGGACCAGAGTTTACTCTGCAGGGGTGGGTCCGTAGGGCTCTGCCTTGGAGAGGTTCCCCAACATAAAATAATAATAATAATAATAATAAAGCATTCCTTTTCCATCGATTCTCTTCATAAGTTCATATACTCTTTTGTCAAATGAAAAATTTGACAAACTTTAACACGCTTTTCTTATAGGTCCAAGGTTAATGTAAAACATGGTAATGATGCTCACTTATAGAAGCACAGCACATCCCACCTGATAAAATTTGTAGACTTTAAGCATCTGTCAGAAAAATTCGCAAGGATTAAGATTCTGCTATGATTTATCATCGTTTGTTCAGTGTTATTTTGTGGAGAAGCTTTCTGTTGGAACTGTATATTGATTTTTTTGCAATCTCTCAGCAAAATAAACAGATCTTGATTGATGCTGTCGTCCATGCTGTAAATGAGGACTATGCTGAGATGGCATATGATTTCACCAGGCTTGGCTTCCTGGCTCCTGGGACCGATGTCTCTCCTATAATCCCAGCCCTAGAGGCAATTTGGCAGAACTCTTCTGGAAAAGGACTCTCTGATTTCAATTTTCGAAGTGTTACTGGTACTCTCTCTCTCTCTCTCACTCTCTCCTTCTCTCTCCCTTGCAGTATTTCTGGTAGTTTTAAGTCACACATTTGGTAATGTTCCTTTTCTTGCTTTCTGACTTTATACTCTTCTTCTTTATTGTACTTCCTGAAATATGCTTTTCTTATTTTGTACTCTCTGGTTGTAGAGTCTTCTTATTGGAAGACTTGTAAGTTTAAGTTCCTAATTGCCTGAGATCAAAGAAACTCTCAGTGTAAGAATCTTAATTGTAAATGATATGAGCCTTATAGCTCTATTGTACATGTCATTGATGCTATTTTGCCTGGGAACTTAAATTTTACATCCCTAACTTGTTGCGTTTACTTTGTGATTTACCGAGTCATACACATGCTCTATCTGCTGTAGGGAAATTTAATCAATTGGTTTACAATTATCCCATCCGGATCCCAGAGAGATTTTCTCTTGTTATCCGTTCTTTATTGACTCAAGAGGGAATCTGTTTCACTCTACAGCCAGACTTCAAATTTCTGGAGGTAAAGATGAACCTTGTTGCTTTCCTTATTCATATCTGGGATCAAATTTCTGACTGTCATATTTCACAAGTCGTGATACGTTGGAAATGGGCCTAAGATTATCATTATAAGTATGATCTTATTTGCAGACCACTTGCATCTTGTGGGTGGAAGAAAAAAAAAAAGTATATTGGCTACTGTTGAAACATAATATATATATATATGTACAATTGCATAGCTTACAATAAGATATAGACTGCAAAAACTTGCAACAGGGTATAGGTCAACAGTTTCTTATACACACCTCTTATTTATTTATATATTTCTTGGGTGGTTTGGGGAGGATGGGTGTTTGTAACAGGGTCCTTGTCTTTAACCATAGTGTTTTAACTCAGAATTCTGTCATGAAACTAAATAGTTAATTTCTATTATTGCACTTGCCCTATATCTTAGTTTTGCAAATGTTAATTAGACTTTTATCTGATTTAATCTGTAATGCAGCTTATGTTTGTTTTTATATATATTACACCTTATATATAAAGTCCCATAATCGATTAGCTCTGGTTTGCCCTGTCCAAATTGTCACCAACTGATGCTTTGGCCGCATATTCTTTTTATTTTATTTTTCAACTAGACATCATCAATTCTAAATGGGTAGAGATTTATATTGATCATCTACACTATAATTGATATCTATTATTTGATTAGGTTGCCTATCCATATGTGGCAAAGCGCCTCCTAACAGATCCAAATCCTGCTCTACGTGAACGTCTCATACAGGTCAGTAACCAGTTCAAAGCCATTCTTTGAATTTGTTTAGGAGATTCACCCATTTTGTCATATATCTTCTCTGAGTTGATTCATTGAAGTTCATAATTTTTAAGTTAGATAAGCTTCAATCTCTTGAGTAACTGGGTAAAGCTATTTATAGATTTTCTTTTTTCCCTCTTCATATCAAGCTTGCAATAGTTACCATATGGTTTCTCCATTAGTGCTCCTGTTTGTTTTTCAATATTCTAGTTGCCCATGCCCAAGTTGTACCAACATAGATTGTTTCTCCAATAATATCCTGTGATAATAATCTGCTCCTTGTTTTAGGTTCTATTTAAAGATGGTGTTTTCCAGTGGAAACGGCTTGAAAACCTTATTGTTCTTGCTAAGGAAAATGTTGCCAAGATGAGCAGCAACCCTGCATTTCAAGTAAAGGACAGGTTTGTATCCAGTCGCAACCACTTGCTTCTCGCGTTTTCTATTTTTGTCAGAGTTCATAGAACCTTCATTTACGTATGTTTTGTTTATACAGGCAAAGTACAAGAAACTGGCAAGTCGAAAGAAAACTAGACCTCACGGATACCATCAAAGACGGAGCTCGCCTTTTCTTTGTTGATGAAGGAATCCGTAGACAACTTCTTCTTGCTTTGACCGAGGACTCAAAGCTTCACATCCAGGAGGTCTGTAGATACAAAATTTACTTTTATTTCATATGGTCATAACACTCGGTGCACAAGAATGCTAAATTTATCAATCTGTCTTCTATAGCTTGTGGATGTTTATAGGCTGGTTGAAAGCGATATAGACATTCCGTCAGTAGCGGTGGAAGTGGTACGAGGTAAACTTCATTAACCTCTTTGATCTTAAAATAATGGCTGTAACGTGATGCAACTCAAATCTCATCTTCTCTTTCTTTTCCTACCCCAAACTTTTGCTGGGACTTGCAGACTTTCCAACGGTTGTCCGGGATCTCATACTTTCCTGGAGTGAGTCAGTATTGGCTGGATAGATAATCAAAGCTTTTTTTACTAGAGCTAGAGCTGCTGCATTACGGAACGGCTTCATTTGGAAGAGCATAATCTCATGTCAACTTCACCTCACTCATTTATTTAGGATGAGCATGTTGTTTCAAGTTACAAAGGCCAATCAAATGTTGTAATATGAAAAGAAAAGAAACTCACCGCCTCTGTATAGCAACCGTTATCTGTTAATATTAATTAACTAAATAAATTATAATTTTGAAGGGCAATCAACATCTTAATAAACAACAGCTCTTTTCTTGACATTATTACAAAGTAGAGGATGCTAATCATCCCATATCACACATTTTATATATTTTAAAATTATTTTTATTATTTTATTTTATTCTTATTAAACTAATTTAATTGTTGTACTTATTGTCTATATACTACATACTTATTGCTGGAAAAATGAAAAAAATTAAAAGGTATAGTGTGTTGTAATGTGTGGAGATAGATAAATAGAATTATTTCACGAGTAATGCACAGGGCGGGTGCAGTCTTTTTCTGGTACCATGGAAGAACATCTAAAATATTAGTCCATGTATTACCCAGGCGGCTGTCTTCGGGCTTAAGATTTGTTTTTTCCCCAGTTTTTGACACTTTTTGTCTCCGACAAAAAAATAACTATTCCTTAATTCCCATAATTTAAAATTATTTGCAACAAAATATGTTTTACATCAAGTGGGTTAAGATTAAGGTCCCTGTTTGGATTATAAAATTTTTTCATCTCATCTCATTATTCAAAAATTATTATAAATATAAATATTTTTTAATTTTAAAATTTAAACTTTTTTTCATTTAGGAGTCTTTTAGATTGATAAAAACTCTCAACTCATCTTATTTCATTATTATAATTTTTTTATTTTCATACAAAATATAATAAACAATTTAATTTTTTTAAATCTTAAAATAATAATAATATTAAAAAATAATATTCTAATAATATTTTATTCAATTTTTATATAAAACTATCTATCTCATCTTATCTCATCTCATTATCCAAACAGCTCTTTAATAATTACTTCATTATTACAATTTTTCTAAAATTTTCAAACAAAATATAAAAAATAATTTAAATTTTTTAAATTTCAAAATAAAAATTTTATTATAATAAAATTTTAATTTTATAATATTTTTATTTAAATTTTTTGCTTATTTTTTAAAATTTATAAAATACTTTAACTCAAATAATTATAAAATTATTTATAAATTATTTTATCCCAATCTACCATTCAAACTAGGCTTAAAAGTAATCATCAAGAGGTCTAAGCCTATTTTTTGGGTTCCTAATAATTATTTTTTAAGAATTTGCGTTATATAGAAAATCTGATTGCATAAAAAAAGGAAATTCTGGAACCGAAAATGAATTGCAAGGTTTATTAATATTTTGACTAACAAATTAGTGAGTCCCTTTTTTTTTTCTTTTTTTTTTTTAAGTTTTGATACTTTTAAGTACACGAGCTTTCATTTTTATTCAAATTTACAAAATAAGGAAATAATATGTCTTATATTGCCATATTTCTTTTAAAATAGTCAATAGAATTAAATGTGTCATATTTTAAATAATAGAATAAAAATAAGGTAACGATTGATGCATAAAATTTTTGATATTACATATCTATAAAATAAAAAGAAATAATATTAACATGTAAATACTGAAAAAAATGATAAATACGAAATTTATATAAAAGAAAATTAATTTTTTAATTAAAAACCTTTTTTTTTTTCAGCACATTTCAAGACCGTACGCAGCAGGCTGCAGCAGAAGATTTTCTACCTCGTTCACGTTGTCTACTGCTGAGTACAGAGAGAGAGACAAAGAGAGAGGAGGTCCGAGGAAGAGGTATCTAGCTGCCTTGCTCTTTCTTATCGCGCGTTCGACCTGGTAAGCCCTAATTGTTTTCCTGGCCGTCCACTTCCTCCAACTTAGAAACCCTAGCTATTGTATCAAAATTCTTTGTCGTCGTCGTCGTCATCATTGTCATTATTATTATGTGTTTTTTTTTTAACAATTATTATTATTAGTGTTGTTGTTGTTGTTTGAATTCTCGGCGGAAGAATTTTGTTAAAATATTTTCACGGTGCATTAGGGACATTGCTCGCAGAGAGGCCCATGGGCTAACTTAATTACGTTGTGCAATCTCTTTTATTGATCGGTGTGAAAATATTTGTGGAAGAATTAAATTACTAATGATATATGTATTTATGCGTGCGTGTGTATGTGGAAGACTCCAATTATTTTTTAGAGCACCGCGATAGTTAGCTCACTTCTCGTTTGGTTGCCGAGAAAAACGTGGCATAGATAAAAAAATGGAATTTAATTTTTTTTTTAATTTGTGTTTTTTTCCATATTGTCATTTACTTCAATTAACTCGGTTGATTTTCTGTTTTAGGCGCAGTTGAGTATGGATCTATTTTGCTATTTAATTTAATGGTACAACGTGAAGATAAGTGTATTGTCTAACAGCTTTACTGATACACTAAAAGTTTTATATATGCGTTCAGCTTCATTGATGTTTAGAGGAAGAGCAATATATTTTTGGAGCTCAGCAACAAACTCATGCTATCCTTTATACCATTCAGAAGTGGTTGTTACTTATCGAATTGAACCTTGTAGAATGTTTGGTTGGCCGATGGTGTTGCTAAATTACTGATTGTTTGACGTTCCACATCTTCAAGGTATGTAGGTCTTTGAAATTGAGGCTTCTTTGGTTCGAACATATGCCAATAGTGTTAGTCTTGAGTTTCTAGTTGAGATATTTGCTTCATTATTTTGTTTTGATCTCTCTTTAGGGAGATGCCTCGTAAAGTGAGTTATGGAGTTGATTATGACGAAGACTACTATGACTATGAAGATTATGATGTTGACCACGATTTATATGTAGAAGAAAATGGTCAGTAACCGTGTTAACTCAAAGCTCTCTTTTGATTGATTCACGCAGGACTTTTCCTTTCCTTGTTTGGTTGCTTTTAGTTTTTAAAGTTTAAACAAGCAGTATCTTTTAGTTACCTGTTATCCATCTCATTGCCAAAGGTAGAAAGTAGATATTTGACAACGTGTTGAAAAGTTTGAGTCCCACATGCAGATGTGTTGGTAAGCAGATCAATTCTTCACAGATTGCATGATGTTTGGCCTGTTCTCAACTATTTTTCCTATCTGGTAGAATTTTTAGTACCCTTACGTTAAAAAAACAGAGAGACTTGCACCAAGATGCATTTAGATGTTATAGCATCAAATGTTTTTACATTTAAGAAAGGTAATGGTAGACTGTAGTGGTAGTAGTAATAGTTCTGTGCATAGTATTAGAGATTAGCTTCTGAGTAGGCTGTGGAGCAATGGTCATAGATGTTGTGTATCTTGTAAAGTTGGGGTTTGTCAATCGATATTCCTCTTAAAAAATAAAGCTCTTAGATACATGGATCTGAAAATGATATGTTGCCCATTATATGAACTCCCTGATGTTTATTTTCTGTAACAGGAAAATTACCTCAATCAGAGAAAGAAACTATTAACTGTGGGATTTGGCGTTGCTCTGTTTGCACATATGATAATGACGAGAGTTTCTCTGCATGTGATATTTGTGGGGTTCTTCGAAATGCTTCAATAAATTCTGGCACCAATAGTGATAAGAAAACAGGTATGCAATTGTATCTTATTATAGTGCATATCATCTTACGTTTTGTGAGCTCAGCTTCTGGATGGACTGACCTCTGCTGATATTTAGTTTTTCTTATGGAGAGACTCCTCTCTCTCATCCCTGCTTTTGGAAAATTCAAAATGTAACTTTGTCTTGGGTTGTTTTTTACAAGACCTTCCATGTTGAGGTTGTCATGCAGACAACTTGTACCCGTCGTGGTACCTACCATATTCGTGTCTTTGTGAGGTTTTGTTTCAAGTTTTGCATTTTTATAGAATAGATATCTTTCATGCAGTTGAGGGCATGTGCAAAGGTTCTGGAGCATCCAAAATGGCCAAGTCTCTATTTGCATCTTTTCCGCAACGGATGCCCAAAAAGGCTGTATCATTTCAAAAGCCGAATGATGCTTATGGGAAGGAAGAGAGCAATAACTCCCACAGGCATATGAATATGCAAGGACAATTTCTTGAATTCCACAAAGCTTTTATTACTCATAGCAATCACCATGTTAATATAGGTCTGCACATGTTCCAAAGCAGGATGTGGATCTATAGAATTAGAATAAACATACTTCTTGTTGTTAATCATACTTTATGTCCATCAGTACTCTGCCTTAATTAAAGAATTGTAGTTTCTCCAGCAGATGCCCATGATGCTTTACTATATATATGTATATATATATATATATATATATATTCTAACCTAAATTATGTTTAAAATACAGCCCCTTTCAAGTTTGATGTTCCATCCCCAGATGATTTGGTGTCTGATGGACTGCGTTCCTCCAAAATGGGTTTGAAAGGTATCTACTGTGGTTTCAGTTTGATTGTCAATGAGAGTTCAATTCAAATCAAAGGAAAAAAAAATTGATTGTCAAGAAAAATTATTTATGAGATAGATGTTTATAGAGAGAGATTTACAACCACATCACCTTTAACTGCTGACTAAAATCATGCCTAACCCAATATTTGTTGTGTCCAGATGCAAATATGCTTTGTTTCGTCTATCCAAATTTTTTTTATCCACTGATTTTCTTAGAAATATGATCTGTATTGATTAAATAGTTATTTCAAAAGCATTTTTTGTATCTCCTGAGTTTAGAATGTTTACTTTTTTTGTCTACGACATTTTACTTGCAGCCAATTCAACTGACTTGAAAACTTCAAGAGTTTCCTCAAGCATCAATGAGAAGAATGGTGTCCTTAGTAAATCAAGTACTGAAAGGTCAGATAGCTCATCTGCATTGATGCCAAAAGGCAGACATTTCAGTAGGGACAAGAGCAATCATTTGGAGAATGATATGGGCAACACACTCTCTAGTGATAAAAGTTCTGTTTGCTCACCTTCGTTGAATCTAAAAGGCAGAAATGATAAAATTGATGAGAGCAGTAGTTCTTCGATGAGTGGGGGCAACCCACAAAGCCTTACCAATAGTTTGAACAAAATGGATGTAAATGTTGGATCTGGATTGTCAAAAAATGTTAATACCAGAGTGACTCGATCGAAGGCAGAATATAAACCTGAAAAGTGGATGCTCCCTGACCAAGCTGAAGATACATTGACTCAACTGAATCTTGCGATCGTAAGTCGTCCTTAATCCTAACACGTCAGCCATTTATCTCTTTTGTAGTTGATATATAATCTGAACACATCAGTGAGGCCAGTTCATTCAATGTCATTGTAGGTTGGTCATGTTGATTCTGGAAAATCAACACTCTCTGGTAGATTACTACACCTCTTGGGGCGAATATCCCAAAAAGAGATGCACAAATATGAGAAGGAGGCTAAGTTACAGGTAAAATCACTACAATTTGTATGTGGGTACTTTAAAAGCCTGAAGTTATTGTAACTTAATGAAAAAAAAGCCCGAACTTATTGTATTCTTGTGGTGTTTGTATATTTGAGCAGGGCAAGGGGTCCTTTGCTTATGCTTGGGCATTGGATGAGAGCACTGAAGAAAGGGAAAGAGGAATAACTATGACAGTGGCTGTTGCTTATTTTGATTCTAAAAAGTATCATGTTGTTGTGCTTGATTCACCAGGCCATAAGGATTTTGTACCAAATATGATATCCGGGGCAGCTCAGGCTGATGCTGCGATTCTTGTTGTAGATGCCTCAGTTGGTTCATTTGAAGCCAGTATGGATGGTGGTAAGGGGCAAACACGGGAGCATGCACAACTTATCAGAAGTTTTGGTGTTGATCAAATTATAGTTGCAGTTAACAAAATGGATGCTGTGGATTACTCAAATGAACGGTTTGACTTTATTAAACAGCAACTTGGAACATTTCTCCGTTCTTGTGGTTTTAGAGATTCTTCTATTTCATGGATCCCATTGAGTGCCATGGAGAATCAAAATTTGGTGGCTGTCCCTTCTAATGTTTGTTTGCTGTCCTGGTGAGTTTCCTTTCATCTGTCAATTCTTTGTCATGCATCTTTTTTCTCCTCTAGGTGTTCATCTTTTTTATATACCTTCGGTATGGCTGTCACATTTTATTCCATTGCTAAGATATTTACCGTTGAAGGAGCTAAGAACTTTGAATTGAAGTAATAATATTATTGACTCTACAAAGAATGTCTATTCTTTCCCAAATCTTTTGCATACCGAATGCCTCCCATGCAGCATGCTGAAATTGCACATGATAGCGGCGACCCGGCTATTGACGATTCTACAATAGGCAGCCTTAAATGGACCAGCTACTATCCATTAAGCTTGAAGTCACTTGATTGTACTTTTCTGATGCATCAAATGCATATAATATGGGTTCATGATGTATATATTTAGAACTTGGTGCTTTAATTCATTGACCAATTGCCTTTTCTAGCACCTCACGCTTTGGGCAATACAAGGACTTGTTGGCTTGAGATCACCATTTGGCTCTGACAACATTGGCTCAAAGACAATAGTCTAGTCCAGAGGCTACCAACTTCAGAGTAGGAAACAAAGCTAGAGATTGTACCATTACTGCGAATATATGTTTATTTTTATTTTTTAGTTTTTTTGGGGGAGGGGGGAAGATACCTTTTTGGCTACGAGTAATAATTTTTAGCTCTAAAACATGCTGTGATTTTGTTTCGGGACTCAAGGGGAACTTGGGTAAGTCGGAATTGGTACCCGTGGGTGAGGTGGCAAATATCAACCTTCTACCTGAGGTGTTGGGATGCAAAGTGGCTACTCTTCCTATGAAATACCTCGGACTACCTTTGGGAGCTTCTTTTAAAGCAAAAAATATTTGGGACGGGGTCGTAGAGAAGGTAGAGAAAGGTTGTCAGGTTGGAAGCGGCTCTATCTTTCAAAAGGCGGGAGAGTGACCCTCATTCAAAGTACCCTTTCCAATCTTCCCACGTTTTCTTTCCTTATTTCCTATAGCGGTGGGGGTGGCTAATCGGATTGAAAAGATATTTAGAGCCTTTTTGTGGGGAGGCATGGATGAGGATCATAAATTTCATCTTGTGAATTGGCAAAAAATGTGCAGTCCGAAGGAAGTGGGAGGTTTAGGGGTGCGTAACTTGATCACTTTTAACAAGGCCCTTCTTGGGAAGTGGTTGTGGAGATTTCAGTTGGAAGGGACTTCGTTGTGGAGAATGGTTGTGGATCGGAAGTATGGTTGTGATTGGGGGGGTTGGTGTTCCAAGGAGGGTAGGCGGTCATATGGTGTGAGTCTATGGAAATTTGTTTGAAAGGGGTGGATGGTGTTTGCAACACATATTAACTTTGAGGTCGGTGAGGGTACAAGAGTTAGATTCTGGTTCGATGAATGGTGTGGTGAGAGAGCTCTTTCTTCAGCTTTTCCAGGTGTTTTCAGATTGGCTGGAAATCAGCAGGCCGCTGTCTCAGATGTGCTGTGTCAAGCTAACGGTTCAGTGCATTGGAATATGATCTTTTGTAGAAATGCGCAGGATTGGGAAGTCAAGGAGATAGCAGGTTTTTTTAGCTTGCTTTATTCCAAGAGGGTTGGTGGTAATGGGTGTATAGAATGGTGTGGAAACCTTCGGGGAGTAAAAAATTTTCTGTTAAATCCTTCTTTAAGGTGCTGTCAAATTTCAGCCCATTGTGTTTCCATGGAAGGGTATTTGGAGAGTTCCTGTGCCTCCAAAAGTTGCTTTTTTTACTTGGACAACAGCCTTGGGTAAGATTTTGACGGCTAACAACTTAAGGAAACGGGAGATGATGTCATGGAGTGGTGTTATATGTGCAAGAACAATGGTGAATCGATTGACCATCTTCTTCTACATTATGAGGTGGCAAGGGAGCTATGGGATGGCATACTTAGTAGAGCCGGGTTGTCTTGGATTATGCCCAAGAGTGTGGCGGAGCTCTTATCTTGTTGGAATAGGCATCATCATAGCCCTCAACTGGCTGCGATGTGGACGATGGCTCCTTTGTGCTTATTATGGTGTATATGGATGGAAAGAAATGAGAGGTGCTTCAACAAGAAGGAGAGAGCTAGGGGGAATTATGGAATTTTTTTGTCCTTTCTTTGGTTCAATGGCTTTCAGCTATAGTTTTAAAGGGAGGGAATGTTCATGAGTTTTTGCTTTCTTTTCAGCTGTCTAGAATGTAACTAGGTGTATCTTTTGTATACTTTCTGTGTACATAGGTTTTGCCTAGTTTTGATCAATGAAATTTCTTACATATCAAAAAAGAAAAAGAAAAGAAAGGTGCTGTGATTTACATACTGAAGAAGGCAACGAAGATTGGAAAGTTCGAATGAATTCTATGCTGATATTGTTGATTATTATTTATTTTTAATTTCATTTCAGGTTCTCTTTCCCCCTTCCTTGGAATTTTTTCCCTTGGCGAGAGTGGTGGTACACAGTAGAAGAAGAACTAGCTAATATTCATTTTGGTACCATGTCACATGCCCCAGTGGGTTGAGTAATTGAAAACTTGACTGAAAGTAAACATAAAAAGTGAATAAATATAGGTGGGATGTAAGGTAACGTATGGTGTAATGTTTGACGCCTCATCTAGGTTAAATCAAGTATGCCACTAATATTTTCATGTTGGGCAGGGGCTTTCTTTGAGCTGAAGTTGTTGTAGTGCTTGACGCCCCTGTCTTGGTTAAATCAAGCATGCCACTAATCTGTCCATGTTGGGATTGTGGCTTTCTTTGTCGCCGCCATGAGGAACTTTTTATAAATATTTGAATGATGTGCAACTGATATTGCAAATATTTAAAATTGAGCAAGGTAATTAAAATGCAGGTATCATGGACCTTATCTGCTGGATGCAGTTGATTCCCTCCAACCTCCCACAAGAGATTTCTCAAAGCCTCTACTTATGCCGATATGTGATGTTGTTAAACTTTCTTCACTGGGGCAGGTGTCTGCCTGTGGTAAACTAGAAGCCGGAGCTCTTCGAAGTGGATCCAAGGTACACATTTGGTAATATCGATTTTTTTTTGTGGTTAATTTTATTCTTCAAAATATTAAGTTCCTTGTATTAACATCTCAGAATTCATTCCATTGTTGGATTTGCATATGTCGTTGAGTGAACCTAAGCTTCCTTGATTGCCTGCAGACCATGCTCAGTTATCTTTTCCATGAAAGGATCATCTGAAATTGGTCTTTTTCTTGAACTTCCCAAATTTATATTGCAGCATTTACTAATTTTGATCTTTCGTGGTATACTTTTACATATTTATTACACGTTTTTTGCTGGGATAATGCTTGTGCAGATAAATTGTCCTCATTTATGCGATGTAGATTTTCATTCTGCATCATGTGATCCAAGAGATAGATGGTTTCCGAACATTGAATGTGTGGATCACCTACCAGAATGTATGGTGAAAGATCTGTTTAAACTGTGCTTTTTACCCTCTCACTCCACAATCTTTGCTTTGACTCAGAAACCTATAGAATAGATAGTCCATTTTCTTTTTCACCCTGATAGAAGTGATCAGTACGATTGAATGACATGACAGTTCATGCACGTACAATCAGAGTGTTTTGTATGTCAATGACAAAGATCACTGGTTTTAGTCAGAAGTACTCTAATTACACAAGGCATTATTTGTTTTATTCACTGCCTTTTGTTTCCATTGTACTATAGTCGTAACTATACTGTGTGTAATTATAGGTTCTAGTTATGCCATCAGGAAATGTGGGCTCAGTACGTTCCTTAGAGCGTAACTCTCAGGCTTGTACCTTTGCAAGAGCTGGAGACAGTGTGGCTGTTAGTCTGCAAGGCATTGATGGGAGCCTTGTGATGGCTGGGGGCGTGCTATGTCACCCTGACTTTCCTGTTGCTATTGCAAAACATTTGGAACTGAAAGTTCTTGTTTTGGATGTTACAACCCCGATTTTAATTGGTTCCCAGGTGTGTTTTTCTGCATACATGACACACACACACAAACACATATATTTATATGTTCTGGTTCCACCATGTTATTTATCTATTGATATAATGATTTGACTGGAACGAACAGTTGGAATTTCATGTACACCATGCTAGGGAAGCCGCAAGAGTGGTCAGAATACTATCTTTACTTGATCCAAAGACTGGCAAGGTGACGAAGAAGGCACCTCGCTGCCTTAGTGCAAAGCAGACTGCAGTCCTTGAGGTGAATTAAGTTGACCGAAAATTGTGCCACTTCAATTCAAAGGATAATTGGTTTGATAGCGTTTTGGCTACTTTTGGGCTGACCTTTCTCTTTTTCTTCTTCTAACTTCAGGTGGCTTTACAAGGGCCTGTGTGCGTGGAAGAGTTTTCAAGCTGTAGAGCTCTTGGAAGGGTATTTCTAAGAGCATTAGGAAGAACAATTGCTGTCGGGGTTGTAACCCGAATAATTGAGGAAACCTGATGACAGTAGTTTGTTATTGGCGCATGAGGTTTCTGTCGATTTTAAAATATATATTATATTTTTTTTGTAAGAAAGGTCTAGGTCGAATGTTTATATACCTGTACTTTGTAATATTTATTGATTATTTTTTTTATTCATGCAATATAGGCAATACACTCCTTGTCCTGCTTTAGAAGGTATAGTCATAATATATTCATCAGTGGAAGTTCTCCACATTCAGTCCCCATAAGAAATAAAAAAGCATTCTCTCGCATTAAGGGATTGTTTGTCATATCCGACATTCTTTTCTCTTTTTTATGCATATAGTGTCAGATCAGAAGTATTCGTGCGTGAGGGCATGCTATTAGCAAAATGTCCTATTCAATTATTGCCCGATTCTTCTCTTTGGGTATTAGTAATTTGGAATTTTTATCTTTAGTTTATGCAAGGAAATCTGTTTTTGGTAGCGATGAGTCATACAAAATTATTCTATCAATGACAAAAAAACATTGTTAGTTAGGCAATCAAACCCTCACCGGATTTGGTTATATTACTACGTCATTTAGTATACAAAAAAACAATATATTTTTTTTATTTGTAATGTTCATTATTTGGTCGAAAACATCTAAAACGAACGATTTGAATGCGATCGCGGCTGTTTGGCATTAAAGACACGTGCATCATCCATGCATGCATGCAAGCAAGTGTAACTGTAAGCTCTCTTTCTCTCTCTCAATTAATGGGCTTTATATGTTTTTACATCGGGATTGTACGTACAGCTTACAGTGACGTAGTACTGATATCCAATTTCCTGTCGATTTCTATCGATACAGGTTTTGAATTTTATAACATGCTTAAAGGATCAATGATCTTCCACTTAAAAGAGGAGAATATAAGAAAAAATAGGTAAAGCTTTACGTTCATGACCCATTTTTCAAAGTTTAAATATATGATTATCACAACGAAACAAGTATTTTTTTTTAATATATTTGATTTAAAAATTATATATACAATCATTTTATATATTTTTTACATACTATTAATATGATTAACTACATCACTTTTTTTAATATATAATAACTACTTTGATAAATATTGTGTCATGTAAACTCACTCTGTTATTGCGCACGGCGGGCTGATGCGGCAGTCCACACGTGAACATTGACCTTACTATCAGCACATGTACAATTGATGCACAGGATTACGTGCACAAAACACTTACCAATATAATAAATCATTTAAATTATATATTTACTCGTATAAGATAACTAATTTATAGTGTAATGCATACCTAAAAACTTTATTTTAATTTTTTTATGCTAATTAATATCAAACCTGAGTTTGAAATAAAAGGAAAGTATTGTTTCATAAAAAAGGAAAGTATCGTGAGATATTAGAATTCAATTCGGAGTAAAACTCTGTATTTAGTAAAATCTGTCCAAATCAATTAAATAAAAGGAATATTGTTTGATTTCAAAAACTATATTTAAATCTTGAAAGCGAAGGCTGAATATAAAATTAGGACCATAAAAATTAATGATTATTTTTTTAAAAAAAAAAAGACCATTGAAAAAAACAAAACAGTAAAACGAAATCAACGGCCGTTAAGGTACAACAAATATGCGAAATGAATTGAGAGGCAACTTTAACATTTCACACTATTTGTTGGTTTTTAATTAATTAATTAAAATTCTGTTTTGGTCAATGTAAAAGGGCACTTACGTCAATGAACATTAAATGGGCCTACTTTACCATTTTATTCTTTTGGAAAAGGCGAGAGAGAGACAGAAGGGACCCTACCTGCTACTACTCCTCAAAGTCTGAAACTGAACCATCCGATCGGCCACACAAACCGAAGACCGAACCTTTTCCGTCTCCTTCTTCTGTCGGCCTTATATCTGGGTTCGATTCCAAAATAACCCTATATCAGGTATTTCTTGTTCAATTTCAATGTTATTCAGCAGTGGCTTGTATATCAGTTTATGTCTGTGTCCTTTCTGAGTGAAGGAAAATCGGTCCTGGGTTTTGATTGATTTTAACTAGGTCTCCTTTGATTGTACGGAACACCCATGAATTTAGATTTAACGTTTTGATTTTACTCGTTATGGTTACTTCCAAGAGTCGTTTCGTTGAATGCCCATGATTGTGGATTGGTCGATTTTTGTTAATGTTATAATCTCTCAATTTTAGTTTGCTTTCTTATTCCTAATATCTATCTTCTAGTCTATCAGTTAGTACGGGCCTACGGGGTCTTTCATAAATTCAAAGATTTTGGGTTGTAGACCTTTTCTCGCCGTGTTGAAACCTAGGTGATCAATGGATCATCATTTTTTTACCATAATTTTAGGCCGGTTTTTATTCCTAGTGGCTATAAGTTGTAAGCTCAAGCTTTTATGTTCTGCATGGAATATCGAAATTTTATCTCTATTGATAAGACTTACGACTGAAATTGAGTTGCTTGATTTCAAATGACATTATGATTGCTCTATTTCTCACTCGCTCTCTCTCTTAAACCGATATCATATTCTATATTGAACATACTTGCCTGGGCAAGCATATGGAACATAGATGCCAGATATGAAACTTGCTGGTTCTCTTGGGAAAAGTGTTGCAAAGGCCTGTGCCCATTTTACATTGCTATGTGAAAATCGACAATATATGGCTTACATGGTCATTTATTTTGAGACTCGTACTGAAAGGAGTATGCCAATGATGGTTTATGAACAGAGGTTTTCATTAAAAGGAGTTTCTGGATCTTAAGAATTTAACGAACATTTTATAAAAAGTTCTACCTCCACTTAGATTTTTTTCACCCAGCTTCTAATTACTTATGTTTGACTGTGCAGCTTTGTCAGAAAGCATGTTGTTCTACATCAAGGGCTTGCTCTATTTGGTGTGACATAAAAGATTGGCTAGGCTTTCCTTGGTAATTCATCAAGTATATTGTTTAATCGTCAATTATCGTTTAAAGAAAGTGAGCTGCATGCCATCTGCTTGTACATTTTCGAGTTAATAGTCTTCATGGCCTTAAGACCTTCATGTAAAGTTGGGTTCAATCTCAATGTATCCAACACGGATGATATTCAGTTAAATACCAATTGGGAAGATGTGATTTGCCCTATATGCTTGGATTTTCCGCATAATGGTGTACTCCTTCAATGCTCATCTTATGAGAAAGGATGCCGTCCTTTTGTGTGTGACACAGACCACTTGCACTCGAATTGCTTGGACCGTTTCAAAAGTGCTTATGGCATGTCAACCCCTTTAACATCTGATATAACTCCCACAGAAAACAGGGATCCCGTGGCATCTGAAGGCAACTGTAAACCATGTTGTCCCTTGTGTAGAGGAGAGGTTACTGGGTGGTTTGTTGTTGACAAGGCCCGTCTATATCTGGATGAGAAGAAGCGTTGTTGTGAGGAGCATCAATGTACATTTAGGGGAACTTACTTAGAACTGCAAAAGCATGCTCAACTGGAGCACCCTCATGCTCGTCCATCAAAGATTGATCCTGCACGGCAGCTTGATTGGGAGAATTTTCAACAGTCCTCTGAGATCATAGATGTTTTGAGCACTATTCATTCAGAAGTCCCTCGTGGGGTGGTTTTGGGAGATTATGTAATTGAATATGGGGACGATGAAACTGGAGACGAGTTTGAGGACTTCCCTGGGGATGAGGGGAACTGGTGGACCTCTTGTATTTTGTATCAGGTGTTTGATAACTTCAGGAATTCTAGAAACCGAAGAAGGTCAAGAGTTAGTGATACAAGAAGAGGAAATCGCCGAACGAGTTATGACAATTCTGTTTCTGATGAGGGTTCTGTGGCATCTATAGAATTTCCTGAGTATAGGATAGATGAGACTGACGATGAGTTTGTGAGTACAAATGTCCCAACGGGTAACTCCAATCATCGCAGGTTAGTAGTGCTGCTTCTGCATCTCAATTGTCTTCAAATCATATTTTTTTCCTGTTTGATGTCTATTGAATTTCAAGCTTTATTTACTGATTGATCCTATCTCTCTCCGATGATCAGATTCCTTCCTGCTTTTGATTGTGTACATAAATTTCTTCATGGCACAAGTTTAAAATGGACGTCATACGCCCCACCACAAAAAAAAAAAAAAAAAAGCTTGCTTTCTCAATTATGTTGTCAGTGTACAGGTATAACGAGACCTGGAATGCTACATTTGTGAAACATCTTGTGAACCATTATCGTAAGATGTTGATCAAAGTTGACTTAGCAAATGTGGTGAAGTCAATTAAGTTGCTTTAAAAAAATATAATCATCTAAAAGTCAATAAAATTCTTCATTGCTCATAAAGCTAATATAATCATCTGGAAGATTTTTTAATCCTATGATTATTGGGCGAGCAGCATTCGACCTTCTTTTAAGATGGCTTTGGGTTTGCGTTTTGGCTTTGGAGTTGGTAAGATTGGCTCCCTGACGTAGTGGGTAGTGTAAGATTAATTTTGACCTAAACTATGAATAAGATTATCAATGCCATATATTATAGTCTGAGAAGTATTATTGATCATTAAATAGTAACTTGATGCATTATGTCTTGAGAAGTATTACGAACGAAAAAAGAAAAGAAAATGCAAACAGATCATTGGGTAATTGTTTTCTTCTTTTTTTTTTTTTTTTGGGGAGTGGGCGATTAACTTGTCATATTTACCCTGTTTTTCAATGCACAGGACTAAAATTCTTAAAAAGGTTTTCTTTTTGTAGTAGTAACCTTGAATAGTGATGAGGTAGGGGTATGTTTGCCATGATAAATAGCATGCAGATTAGTATGTAACATAGCGTTTCCTGGTCTCATTAGTTTATGAAAAATTTACAAGTATTGCTGTTGTATTCACAGTTCTCGAAGACGCCGTTTTTCAATGCACAGGACTAAAATTCTGAAAAAGGTTTTCTTTTTGTAGTAATAACCTTGAATAGTGAGGTAGGGGTATGTTTGCCATGATAAATAGCATGCAGATTAGTATGTAACATAGCGTTTCCTGGTTTCATTAGTTTATGAAAAATTTACAAGTATTGCTGTTGTATTCACAGTTCTCGAAGACGCCGTTTTTCAATGCACAGGACTAAAATTCTGAAAAAGGTTTTCTTTTTGTAGTAGTAACCTTGAATAGTGAGGTAGGGGTATGTTTGCCATGATAAATAGCATTCAGATTAGTATGTAACATAGCGTTTCCTGGTTTCATTAGTTTATGAAAAATTTACAAGTATTGCTGTTGTATTCACAGTTCTCGAAGACGCCGTTCCCGCTTCTACGACAATTAGGTATGAACTGGCCATGGATCCTCTTATAACTGGCTTTAGTCTACCATAACAAATCTTTGATGATCATATCTTGGGTCATAAAATGTAATTACATCTCCAGGCATCATCATTTCCCACATTTCAACAAATTGAGTATAATTGCCCTATTCATTGTTTTAACATTGTCTTTTTTAGTCACATAACTCGTTGCTTTTTTTTGACCGTGCTCGTATAGAAGTGAAGTGAAGTGGAGAACAGAGAGATCCTCTGCAAAGTAGAAAAGATTGCATGCTTGCTACAGATCATCTCATTGTTAAAACATGTAAAAGCTACATCTGGATCTTATCTTACTACATTTGTGATAAGATATGCTGATTAGACAAGAATGAACCTGACAATCCCATCTGGTTATGTTATGACCATTGTAACATTCATCATTTCTCTTTGGCTTTAATTGTTTTTTTTCACCCTTATAGAATTCTGAAGGATGCAGAAAGTATTTACACAATGGAAAGTTGGCTGACAAACTACCATTTTATTTTATTACTGTTCTGCGCACCAGCTTCTGGAATAGCTAATATCTACCATTTTCTTAAACTTTACCTCCCCATCCCAAAAGGTAGAAAAGAATTTTTTTAAAAAAAAGTCTCTAGCTTTGACCAACTTAGGATGCAACACGTGTGCAGAGTAAAACATACATAATACATTCTTAATGCTTTCAGAGAGTTCAATACTCGAAATATATGTGTTGCTTTGACTGAGGATAGTAGCCATGTCAGCAATTTTTGTGGGCATAATTCAAGCAAGCAGGTTCAAGCAATCCTATCCTATCCCATAACTTTAACCGGTGTGAACTGTCTGATTAGTGTGTAAGGACGTTTCCAGGTTCAAATTGGCCTCCATTCCAGTGGGTCAAATTATTTTTGTTGTGGGTGAAAATTTCATTGGAATTCCGTCTTCAATCGTACAATTAGATTTTATATATATGCGCCTGATAAAGACTGGTCGTGTGTTTAATGTTTGTGTATTCAACGATCAGCCACTAAAAAATTTAGTAAAAAAAGCTGCCTAAAGTCAGCAGAACGTGATATGTTTCTTAAGATTGGGAAATCCTTGATATCATTTCAAATAATGTCTTTCTAAGGCTTCGTTTGAATCTTGAATATATCTCAAATCATCTATAAATAGTAATGAAATAATAGTGAATAGTTTATGAATAATAATGAATTATTTGTGAATAGTAATGAAATATTTATAAATAGTTATGAAATAGTTTGAGAAGGTCTAAAAACAGTTGTATTCACAAACACAACCTAAGTCTAGCCCATACATACATATATATATATATATATATATATATATATAAAAGGTTACGTATCCTATTATTTTATCGGATGTATCACATACATAAGCACGTAATATATTATATAGTACCCATATAGCTCTCACGTCACAACTCTAAATGATTTTTTTTTTTTAAACATATCAACAATGCAATTTACTAAAAAAAGAAAAAAACTTTTGCGTTCTGATTTGGCTAGAGTACTGTGATGGTTAGTGGAAAACTAATTTCATACTTTTCATACTCGATTCAACCAAGCCTACAAACATTAGGTGTATGCAATCGTTTAGGCCTGTATATACATACATGCAAGCATGCATGGAGATTTTGGTTGATTAATTTTCAATGCTCGACTGTGAATTAATTCAGTGATTGTGCTTGTTTGTCCACGATTAAAAACAATGCAAGAAGATGAAGAAAAAAGATCAGCTACTAATCTTTTCTTCTTTCTTTTTTTGGATCGCCAGATCAGATGGAATACTGAGATTGACCAATCCAAATTACTGGAAGATATGAAGATTCTTCTCAGGAAAGCAGTATCAATAATAAATAAATAAATAAGTAAATTACTTATCTTCCAGGAGAAGAGATAGAAAAAAAAATATATAAGCAAGAAAACACTCCCACCCACTGGAAGCTCTTTCTTTCAATATGGTAAGGATATTATGATATACAAAATCAATCCAAATCATGTCCGAGCAAATCCCAGATGGATTCCGCATATGCTACTTACTGGATAACCAATTTATTTATGACTTCATCAACAAAAAGATGTGTGTGTAGAGTCTAGAACTAGTATAGGACGTTCTTGGGCAAGTTCCGGATAACATTGCTCTTCATCCCAATCTTTGAAGGCATGGCCTCCACTCCCGATCTATTCATTTGCTTCATCACTTTCATCCTCACCATCTGTTCTCTTGACTGCACCGTAGCCAACCCCATGCTCCTATACCTGAAATCAAGATCCAACTACAAAATCACCATATGATTTCATTTATTTTTGGTTTTTTTGCCGAAGAAAAGGCAGCGTGTTTCCCCACAGACTGAGGCTGACACAATGGGATCAATGCAAACCTTGAGGCAAGTGCTGCAATAATCACAGCATTGTTCATAGGCGAGGGACGTGGCTTCTGGCGATAGTAGCGTAAATATTCCCGGGAACCAAATGTTTTGGTTGACGTACCCTCATCAGATCTTCTTGTTATAATGAGTTCAGCTCCACCAGTCCCAAGTTCTACAGTGTTGTCCATATCACCTGACGCAACCAGCTGCTTGCCATCCTCGTCAACATAACTGTAACCGAAAATATAAGCTCAGATTTATCAAAATATAGAACTGGAACAATGTTGATGCTAACCAAAGTAACAAAAAGTTGACAATAACATTGTAGAACCCAAGTCATCAGAAATGACAAAAAACCTGCTACTATAATCATAGAAGTCATCTAACTCAGCCTCGTCCTCCTCATCCCCATCACCATAATGTACTTTGCAATGACTTTTTGCCACCATATGCTTTCTAACTGCTTCCAAACTGCTAAAAGGGTAACAGCGGTCATTGCAGTACAGACACATGAAATCTCTCTTGACCTGGGAAGAGAAAAATAAGGCAGAACGGATGTGAAGAAATCAAATCCTAACTGCAAAATTACAAAATACGAATTTCACTAAGAAACAACATAGCAAATGTTTCGGTACCTTAAGGCCAAGATAAGTAAGAAACCCTTTTGGATCCTTCAGATACTCAATATCTGGAATGAAGAACCCATGCTGCTTGTGCATGTGAACAATGCAGCTCTCTATGGTATCATGTTTGAGGTCACACATAAAGCAAGAAGATGGATCCAACTCCTCATGCTCATCATCATCATCGTCAACATCATCTATATCATTGTTAGCTGCAATATCATGTACATTCAATTCAGTTAAGGACTTTGTTGCTTCACCAACCAAGTCGTCTTCAGGATCTACCTCCTCCCACTCATCATCGCTTTCTTCACTTTCTTCATTGTTTACCTCCCTTCGTTGGGGTGGCTTACTCACAACACGATGGGGAAGTGGCTTGATTATTGCCTTCTCCTCCTCTTGACGGTCTGTTCCTTGAGAAGCAAGCGTGACGTGAGTTTGAGATTTAAGATGCTGAGCATGAGCCTTTGAACTTCTATACCCTTTCCCACAAAGACCACAACTGTAGAGCATTGGTGTTTCCCTGGACTGTTGTTTCTCTTGAGTAAGCGCAGATTCTCTAGCTAGAAACAATACTTCAGTCACTCCAGGAACCCCAGCTACCTTTT
This sequence comes from Juglans regia, assembly GCF_001411555.2. Classification (NCBI taxonomy): domain Eukaryota; kingdom Viridiplantae; phylum Streptophyta; class Magnoliopsida; order Fagales; family Juglandaceae; genus Juglans; species Juglans regia. The sequence goes on along the minus strand of NC_049911.1, from coordinate 35,014,301 downwards.
TAAGAGAATAAACATGGAAAATATTGTCAATACCAATTTCAGCTCATTAATCAGGTCCCACATAGAATCAAAGAATATTAAAAACAAAAAACAAAAGTTCTTAGACTGGAAATTATGATCTACTGACTCAACTTGATCTCTGGCATTGGTTTAAAACATTCAATAGTCCACCTGCAGCTACAGTTGTATTTTATGAGCAAATATTGTATTTCCGAAACTAATTATTTACACTGTAAGTAGGGCTATGAAATTGGTGCAATGATCAGGGTGAGCATGAAACAACATTAAGCAAGGGTCACAAGTGAGCCAAACTTGAAAGAAAATAAATTAACACTATTACCTTCAACTCCAAAACTATTTGGTGTTGTAACTGCTTCCAGAAATGTTGATGTAAAAAAGGTGTATATTATATCAAATACACAAAAATATGGAAAAACCGCAACTGTTTTCCAAAGAACGAAGAACATTTTTTTTTAGAACTAGTTCAATCAAGCTTATCCATAAAGATATTTCCCGTCAAAACAAAAAAACCAAGCCACTGCATCCAAGCTAACTTCTCGTTGAAGAGAAAACCATCTAACCGCACCAATAAAGACACATTACCAGTCCAACTTCATCGCGACTGCATAACTTGCTGATTCGCGTAACATAAAGCGAGGTAGAGTTCAATATCTTTACCATATGAACAGAATTGAAGAATTATTTATACAGACGAAGCATTATTATTTTTTGATCAGTTATAGATACAAAGCATAATTAACAGCAGATTCTTATCTGATATGATGCTCGTCACCAAAGATCAAATCCCTCGTCTCACTTAAAACATATGTTTAGCAATTGTTATGAACCCATTAGGTATAACTCATCCTTGAAAACTAGCTTACAAGGAAAGGGTGCTTAGGGGCTTATAAACTATCAACCAATCTCCTACTTAGTCTATGTGGGATCGTAACAACCACTATACTCCGCAGCCGACGTCCACGGCGGTCCTGGCGCTCACATGGGCTGGTTGTGCACTAGGTCTTTTCCTAGCTCCGGGCGAACACTGTCATGCCGACATCACCTCCCGTGCCGCACAATTGCAACCGTCGCAACATAGCCTTAGACGTGGGGTGGCTCTGATACCATTTGTTATGAACCCACTAAATAGAACACACCCTTTAAAACTAGCTTACAAGGGAAGGGTGCCTAGGAGTTTATAAACCATCAACCAATCTCGTATTTAGTCGACGTGAGATTGTTACAGCAATAGTCTCGAGAAACTGCAAGAGCTAAATCCTTTTATCGATATAGTTAAAAATTAATTTAATTCCTTATTTTTCCCACCCCTTATCAAGAAGCAAAATAAAATATGAAGAAAAGAAGAGACTTCAGCGACCAAATGTAATAGAGAAAAACCCCTGATAACCATAATAAATATGCACGGAAAAGTTATATAGGTAAGAAAAAATAGGGAAACCTTGCGCTTGAGATTATAGCGGTGCCATTCGGACTTGTAATGGAGCTTTTGCTCCGCCTCGTCCTTAAACTGTTGGTTGCAGGAATTGCAGGTTAGCCCAGGCATGTTCTAGGATTCAGTCTCAGATTCCAGAGAAAGATCAAGAGAACTGAAGGAAATGAATGAGGGAGGTTGGAACGTGGAGGAGGAAACAACTTTATATCGGAGAAAGAAAAGAAACGAACGACGGTTCGTGGTCGGTAAAACGGGGAAGAAAGATCAGCGCCTGAAGGCTGACGCAAGCGCTTCGGTATACGCTCGTAGCAATATTCTCATTTTATTATAATACTAGTAGGGGTAAAAGTAAGGGCAACGTGCTCTGCACGTTTACCTTATTAAATGAAAAAAGCTTGTTATAAGCGCTTGGCGTAAATGGCATATAAATTTGATTGACGTAAAGATATTTAATGAGAAAGATCAAGTTAATGAGAGAGATGAGAATAGCTGAAGAGAGAGAGACCAAGTTGATTGACGTAAAGATATTTAATGATAAAGATCAAGTTAATGAGAGAGATGAGAATAGCTGAAGAAAGAGAGACCAAGTTGATGGAGTTAATGAGAGAAAAAGATCAAGTTGATGAGAGAGGAAGAATTTATTTTAAATCTGACGTGACATAGAAGACTGCATGTCAATTGTATCTACCGACTATATATAGAAGAACTGAATATAAATCGATCTACACATTTTTGTTAACAATTTTATTAAAATTCATTATAATTTTACAAGTTAAATTTTGTAAGATTTTTTGTAATAAGATGTAATGTCCTATTTTATATCTTTAAATTATTATTTTGTAAAAAATTTTATAAAAATTAAATATGCCTTTCAAGTAAAGTTTTTAAAATTTGTTTTAATAGCAACTAAAATGAAATACACTGAAAAATGTAAATATTTTTTTTATATAATTAGCATAAAATCATCTTTGTTAAATACATCTTCATTTATATCAATATGAAAGAGATTATTATCTTTTAATAAATGTGTTTTTTTAATTGTAAATAGTTATTTAAAATTTTTTTAATAATATAAGAAAGTATAGATAAAATATATTTTCTTACTTTAACAAAATATATAATTATAATAATAAATAGACAGTTGATGATAGGGAATAAAATCATGGAGGAAAACCCTGTTAACAGGCGGAATAAAAATACTAATAATATATATTTTGAAACTATTTAGTAATTTAATAATTACTCACAACTATAAAAAAAAATAGACCAGTCTTCACTCTCTTCCAGCAAAGCAATTCATTGAAGCAGGTAACCACCCCGCAACAATCAGTGCACTCTCTCTAGGACATTTGGTTATTTCTTTATGCTTGTTTTGTTATTTTTTGATAAGTTATGCTTGTTTTGTTATAAATGAGTCCAATTTTAAAAGGGAAAAAAAACCTATCTATAAATCATGGATCTTATTGTATGATCGACTACAATTATTAAAAATGTCAGAGCACCAATACTTTTAGGCACAGAGATTTCACAAACTGATTTGTCTTAATGTGATACAATATGTTCGGTGAGCTGTTGCTAAATGTCATTGTGCATTTCTTTGGCTCTGGATGACTTCCACACCAAATCTTATACAAGAATTAAAGAAAATTCCATCCATTCAAAAAGAAAGAAAGCGAAGCCAGTTTCATATTCTTCAAATTAGAAGAACAAATGTATTCCTTGTTGTGAACACAAAGTTGTCTTTTTACATATAATGAGTCATTGCCTAACATCAAAATCATAATTTTTTTAGCTCGAATGCATTTCCGTAATGCAAAACAAGAAAGCCCAAGTACTCTGTATTCTAAAACAAGGAATTCTAAAATAAATTAATCATATGACTAAAAATTAAATTTAAAAATGAATTGAGGCCTCAAACGAAACAAAAGAATGTTGGCCATCATGAACATTTCGAAATGGTCAAAATGCGATTTTCCGACTACCTGTCCTGCTTCATTATAGAAATGCACAGGCCAGATTTTTTACTTCTTAAAAATGTATAGATTTCGCACCTTTGGCTTGAAAACTTTTAGAGAAGATCCTTAAGCTCTCCATGGCAGTTCGGATTTGTTCAGAAATTGTAGCATAGAGACATCTCTGCGCTGCCTCATCCATTTCGTTAGGGGAAATGCTCGGCCACCCTATAGTAGGGAGTGACAAATTACGAGATGTCGATATAGCCGTCTGCCTCATTCTGGGGAGGTCAAATTCCAATGGCTCACCAACAATTATGTTAACATTCTTGTTACATAGTGGAAAAGGAGGCCTTCTACCACAAAAATATTTCTCGGGCATGACCTGTATATTTGAGTAGGCATGAATGTGAAATATGACAAAATAAACAAATGAAACATTAGCAAATCAAATGAAATTATGTTCGCACAAATTGGACACAATAGATTCACTTTTTTTCATTTTGGGTAAATGAGTACATTTGTCTGCCAAAATGGATTAGATTGCATAATCTGAGAACAAGTGATCGTACATAGTTTTAACATTAACCAGGATTTTGAAGAGCCACACTTGAACAAGTAAACGAGCATATGCAGATACACATGATAAAGCATCCACCATGTCTCGTTACAAAGCATGAGATAACTACAATGATAATGACTACAGAAATCGCACCCTTCCCAGAGTGATGGCACAAGAGGAAGCAGAAATAATCACAGCAAGGGAGAAAGTAATGGCAGGAGAATACAAAGTGATGACTGATATTGTCTTGAGTTACTGATCAAAAGGACTGATATTGTCTTGAGTTCTAACACCTGACTAATTAGAGGCAGAGGCAGTCACACTAGTAGCAGCAAGTACTCCGGCACCCAGAGTATTAATGCTGCAGCAACTGCCATTATACCGTGAAAGATAAACTGCTTTGGTTTGGAAAATTTGCAAATCAAGAAGAATAGTACAAAGTCATAGATAGTTCATAGTTTGTAGCAGTACTGGTGTGTGTGTGTGTGTGAGAGAGAGAGAGAGAGAGAGATTAGTGTTCAAAGATTTAGCAAAAAAAAAAAAACTTGATATGATACAACAATAAGGAAATTGACCTTCTTGAGTAAGCACATACATAAATAAATGGTTAGCATGTTAAGTGGTTGCAAGAAAGATCAATTGTCAAATCTCTGTTTCCCCTCAACGTGATAAACATATCAGAAGATATTTAACAACGCTTAGCCAAAAGTCAAGTGATCCGATTACTTAAACAGCCCACAAACTAAAACTCAAAAAACAAATGAAAGAAGGGACTTTCTTCTCTCACTCTCTCTCCCTCCCTCCACCTTTAGCAAGCATGGAAAATTAAATCTATTTATATTATTTTATTTTAAATACCTTATAGACATATACTCTTTACTCATATATTCTATCAAGTAAAGAGTAAAGAGACTGTTTCACTGTCTAACAAGTCCAGCTAACTGATCCAACCAAATCAAATGACAGTAAACCAGAAATACACATGGAAATGTAAGGTGCAATGTCAAGATAAAGTGGCAAAATGCTAGGAAAATACCTTTTCAAAGCCATTATGGAAAATTGGCAAAACTATTGGGGTTACGGGGGCACGAACAATGAGACTAGCAGTTCCCCATTTTAATCTTCTTATTGGTGCATCTTCTTGAGACACCTTTCCCTCTGGAAATGTATGCAACTGGAAATTATGATAAAAAAAGGAATCTCACATTCTATACGAGTACAAAAAAAGATTGTCCCGAAACATTGCTCAATCAATAAAATTTTAAAAGAACACAAAGAATTTCGGTATATGATATAATTTCAGCTCAGCAAATAGAACCAAACCAATTTAGTAAGTTGCCATGCCATCAGCTCAAAAACTAACAACAACTCTGCTGATAGGAACCTGCACAATCTTTATTAACCCATGCAAATCCAAGCAACCAAATTTGGCCTATTCTTATGGAGACATTGCATTAGCAACGGATTCACTTCAGCAAGTGATCAGTGATCTGAATTAGACTATCCATTAACCATAACCTATGTAGTATGACACTGAAAGAAAGGATCTGGATATATTGCCATATAAAAATATTCCTATTTTTTTATACACAGCTTGAAAATTATTCCTGTGTATACGGAGTTAAAAAGTGTACAATATTACTCATAAAAAAGTGTATAATATAAGGTAAATACCCATGCTCCATCACTTAAGTGCTCAAGAGCTTCGTTCATGTGATCTTGATAAATTCCACCGCCCCTTGTTATAGGTATGCATTTCCCTGCACAATATTCTAATTCAGAAACAAAGTTCTAAAGATCCAATCGACAATAATTACAGTGCAACTTGCAAACACTCCTCTAAAATTTTACCCAAGGAACTATTTATGCCATATAACAACGAAATAGGAGAATCCAGGAATGTAACAATTCAAGAACACCTACCAAGTCGGAAGAAATAGGACAGCACCGTATTATTAAAGCAAATGTCCTCAGCTGCAAGCACCCATCGGGCCAATTTTGCATTGAATATGGGAAAACCTTTGAATCCCCACATAACTGGATCATCCAACCTGTTATATAATCATATCATATTAACTAATTTTCTATTTAATATGCTCAAGTAATCAAGGAGAGTGTACAAGCATTACGTGGACATGTGATTGCTAACAGTGAGCAATGGCACCCCAGATGGTCGGGATTGGACAAGATGAATGAGGGTGTTGGCATTGTGGACTGAGGTGGAGTTGAGACGAGTGGCTACAATCTTAGAAAATGCACCTACTGCCATGAACACCAGCTTTCTCGGAATCCCTCCCATGTGATTTGCCAGCCCTGCCCATTCCATTTTTCGTCCCATTTCCTATTCCCGCTTTTCCTTTTTAAAGTTGTGCAAAATCCAAACTCCTTTCTCTAGGTCACTCTAGATAATTGCGTAAAAAATGGACAAAAGTGGGAAACCCTTTGGTAAGTAACACTTGGAATAGGTACTGTGATTAAATGTGTTATACACACACACACTGAACAATAGGAATAAATGGGCAAACTTCTTGAAGGCAAATTAAAGAGTCATATAAATCATTTTGAGGGTAAATGCCTCAAATAAATCCACAAGTAACTCATATTCCTGTTATATGGTAATTAATAATCTGTTGTACAAACAAAAGCAGTTTCTATGCCTTCTTCACATGAACCATATAGTCCTAGGCTTTCATAAGATACCAAATATATTGAAATTTTAGAATTGAGACATCACAATACGAAATGAGTTAATATATGCTCCAAAACTCAAAATATTAAAAAAGAAATGAAAAAGGGACTGTCACAACTATAGGAATGGAACTTGGGAATTTATTTTCCTATAGAACTTTCACAAAGAGACTTGTTCATAACTGCAACTATTTTTACACAATCGTCAACTTCAAGGTTAAAGTACTCAACCATCCAATATTTTTTTAATTTTATAGGAAACCATGAAATTACTGAAATTCAATATTTGATTTTTCAATTCAGCATTGTTTTACAATACCTCTTTTCATTATCTTATTTTATATTAATGTAAATTCTTTATTTGCATTTTTTAAACAGATAAAAAGTCTTCTAATAAACAGAGACTAGAGTCCAATGTGAATGGAGGAAAAAATTAACCGTATCAAGTGAATAGCACGTACTGTAACTAAAGCGCTCAAGAGCTTTTCTCGTGTGTTCTTTATATAAAACTCCAGCACCCTATGTTACAGGTATGCATTTCCCCGCACAAATATTCTAATTCATATACGAAGTTTTAAAAGCATCCAATGTAAAGGAACTACCGACCACCTCACAAACATTCCTACAACATTTTATCCTCGCATCATGAACGAAATAGCTGAAATCGAGACCCTGTCTTCTTTGAAAGCTTAATGAAAAAAATTAAAATGGTCGATAAAATTTTCAGATTTAAATAAAAAAAGAAAAATCAGTGAAGAAAGAAGATAGCTTCAAGCCAAGAAGAGAAGCGGAATATTAAGGCATGGGCGTATTGGATTACCTTTGGGTTGCAGAGCCGAGATGAAGTGAGAGTGTAGAGAGTGGGTGGGCGGTTGGTATGTGGCGCCAGGGTCAAACAATTCCGAGTTGAGAACCGAAAAGCCCTGATCTCGGTATAAGTGATTGGATGGAGGAGGTAGAGGAGAGAGGGAAGAACTAAGGGATAGAGAACGGAAGAAGGTGAAGAATTGGTTGGTCAATTGTTGACAGAAAATTCTAAGTACGACCTTCACACCTGCACACTACTTAAAACATATAATTTTATTTTTTTATCTTCATATTTTTTTTATTGAACTGGGAGGCGGAGCGGGGAGCGATTCTCCAAGTTCGTACAACTCATCCTCACCTTGCTTTGCCTTGGGAATGGGTCCGATGTATTTTATGTTCGGCTTGCCCAAACAAAACATCTGGCCCATCCCAAGTCACTAAACCGTTGTTTAAAGACCCAAATAGAATGATGGGCTGGGCCTTTTCCCGTACAACCCATTTGAGTTTTCGATGGCCCAGAAACCCGAAAGATAAGGAAACATCTCCTCTTCTGCTTTTTTCCATCGTACCTAGGGGGCGGCTCTCCACTCCTCTAATTTTTAGTACAAAAAATTATAATTTTGAATATTTATATATTGTATATAAATAAATTATATATCAATTTCAAGTTAAAAGATAAGTCCTATATTACTTAAGTATGACTATTATATTACATTGATCTCTTATATAATAGTTACTCTAAGAGGACAAAGTAATCTAAAATACAACTCTAATAAATTTATATTTTTCTGAATGTATAAATTTCAATTTATAATTTAAATTATATTATAATTTGTGTCTAAAAAGATTTTAGACTCAAATTTTCTTTTAAAATTGATGTGTCATGAGGCTGAGTGGAGTGCAGTTTCAACCCCACCCCCTGCGCGGTGGGGGCGGAGTAGAAAAACCTCTCTCCACATGGTGCTAGGCAGGGAGGAGGTGTCCCATACCATGCGGATAGCACCCTTAATCGTACCTATATTATTATAATTATAATGAATCATTCTATTATTAAGTTAATGCGAAGCTGACATATGCTTTAGGTGTAACTCATTTTTATAATTTTTCATTTTTCATTTTCTCAGCTTGACACGTGAGATACGTGCATGCATGTGACATACTGGGTGTCATTCTCATCAATTTACGTAAATTCATCTCTCTATTTATGTGGGTGTATATGTATATATATATATTCACAATATTCAATATGAAAAATATTTATATATAACCCGTTATTTATGATAAAAATAATAATTTATTATCAAGATTAATCAATTCTTATTAAAATTAATCATTTTCATGGCAAATTCACAATCAATCGTTTTCCTCGTCATAACAATACATGTAAACAAGAAGAAAATTGTGGATACCGTTTATCGGTTATGTTTTGGGGTTTGATAATTCTGTTTTAGCTGGTCGGTCAACGCAAGTAACTGAATGAGCTGAAAGTTGGTTCAACAGTTGATATTCAGTAGTTGATGTTGTCTAGTCCAAATACTCGCCTGAGGCAAGGCTACGGAGTACGGACGAGTGATCATGTAGTACAGATGTAAGAGGGAGGAGTGGAGATTATGCAGGCCAGCCGCAAAGCCATTTCGTCGTTTGCAATCAGGTGCAACGTAACTCACGCCACCAGAAAGTAGTGATGTGCAGTTTCGCTTAGGATTACTCAACAAGTACAGGAGGAAATATACAATAAATCTACTCTAATCATGACCGAGTATGAAATTCTGAAATTCAGATAGCTAGTTCTTAATAGAATAGTCAAGAGTTTTGAAGTTGTGAGCCGTAAGGAAGCCCTTTTTTTATTTTATTATTATCAATATAACCTACTGTTGTCCAACCATGGTTACACTTTTTCTTCTTTTTTTTTTTTTGGCTAGTATTACTATAAGAAATGCTATGCATCAGCCTCACACCGGCACACACTTTACATTACTTTTTTTTTTTTTTACACTCAATATGTTGAGTGTGTGCTGGTGTGGAGCTGATGCAAATATTTTTCCTATTACTATTGCTAGTACTTTGAGATCATTTTCATTTACGTACCGGTCAGATCAACCTTGAACGGCAGCTTTATATATAGATTGCTCAAGCAACAATACCTGCTATCTATTTCACATGGCAAAGTTGATCCAACTCCAGAAATTCAGAAAAATTAAGGTGCTAACAAGAAGTTGTATTTGGTTTTCATGAATATGCATGTTGAAGCGTGTTTTCTAGTCGCCAATTGTGAGAATCTCCTGTACATGCGAGGATGGAATTAAAGATGACTGGTGGTGGCTGTGTTATCTATGATGCTGTAACACCCCGTTCCCAAAAAGATATTTTAGAATTTTCGAGGAGCCAGTATGCTACTACTAAATTTAAATATAAAAGTTTTTCCTTTTTAACGACGTGCCAGGTACAAAAGAATTCCATAAAATAACAAATTTCAATAAATACTGAAAATCCAAAATAAAGTCTGTGGAAGCACTTATTAAAAATACGGAAATCTCGAGTGCTTATCAAAATAATTTATTTAAACTTTAAACCATAAAAGTAATTATAGCATAATCTGTCTAGGCCTCTGCCTCGCCTCCCTGGGTCAAGTCCTGTCCTGCAGTCTCATATTAATAAATGTCATCACCTGGGGTGGTTTAAAAACATGAAAATAAACTAAAATGAGTCGAATACTCAATAAGCAACACATCATACAGTAAACACAATAAACATAAGGTTTCTTGAAAAGAGTGCATATTCATAAATACATTCATAAATAACATAAACATGAACATTAATTTATCTTTCACTTATCATAGACCGTTACCCACTGTTGACCCCCGTGAGTTAGGGTTAGCGAATCTAAATAGATTCTGATTCCGCCCGTGGCCAATTGGTATCAGAGCCAGGTTGAAAGATTCTGTAGACTTTTCAAAATAAAGAGTGGAAAAATTTGCAAATAAAATTTTTTTTTCTCTTTCTTAAAGTTTTGAAATAATAGAAAAGGACTTAAATGAATGTCTAGACCAAGGTCTCCCCAAGGCAAGTTCTGCCCTGTAGTAAGTATGTTATAAATTTTCTTTTAGTAGTTGAATGCATTTTGATTGACATTGTTAAAACATGCATGTTAGAATGGCACCTCGTGGAAGAAGACCACCCATACCCACCTCTGAGAACAATACCGTACAAGATGATAATTCAGAAGTACTTGCTGCTGCAGCGACACGTTTCTTTCAAAGGATGGTCAATGGTGATATGGTGGTAGGTAGAACCACACAAGTATGATGCACATTAGAACAGTTCTCCCACCAGCACCCACCTACTTTCGATGGCAGATTGAATTCCTTAGATGCGGAAAGCTGGATTGAACGTATGGAGCAGATTTTCGAAGTGCTCTACTGCACGGATGATCAGAATGTGACATATGCCACTTATCATTTGACTGACATGGCAAACAAATGGTGGAAGTCGACTCGGGCTTTGGTTCAATCGGAATTAGGGGAAGCAGTCCCCATTTCTTGGGAGCATTTCAAGAGAATCTTTCTGGATCACTTTTTCCCACGAACTCTTCAGGAGTCGAGAGCTCGCCAATTTATGGACCTTACTCAAGGATCAATGACAGTAGCACAGTATGCTACGACATTCATGAAGCTTTCCCGTTTTGCCAGTTACTTAATTCCAGATGAGGAAAAGAAAGCTGAAAAGTTTGAGCGCGGTCTGAATCGCAGGATTAGGGAGCGTGTACGTACTCTTAGGATTCGGAGTTTCACGGAATTGATCACCCATGCTACCATTGCTGAAGAAGACATTCAAGAAAGTATCGATTACAATAATCAAAGAAAGCGACAGCAGCAACAACAACTCCAACCAGCATCACATAGGGATAAGAGGCCTTGTCAGGATAATGGACAACGGCCACGACAGGGAGAGACAGGATGACTTCCCCTGTGTGGAAAGTGTAGTAAGAGGCATGCAGGGAAATGTTTGTTGGGAACCGAAGCATGTTTCAAGTGTGGGAAGGAAGGACACCATCTTCGAGACTGTCCTGGGAAGAACATAGCTACTACTCAAGCTACAAGAGATGGACAGAAGAATATGGCACCAGCTCGAGTTTTCTCCTTGGCACAATTGCGTGACACCAATGTGCCCGCCAATGAGAACACAGGTAACTAATTTCCTGAATTTGAAATATTGATTATTGTTGGAGTATTAGCTATGTAAGTTGTGGTATTCATGATGACTATTGGAAATATTATAGGTGCTATAGGTAACAAAATTCTATCTCAGCATGAATTATAGGAGTTAGGATCTGAACTTTGGAGAGTCTCAGGTTACGATTTATTTGAGATTATTATTGCATGTGAAGAGTTTTATTATTCTATGTGGGGAGTTTTAATTATTTTTCTGTGGAGTTCAGATAATCGTCTAGTCAAATTATTTTAGGCTTATAATCGAACCCATTATCGACGTTTACAATTTTGGAGATCAATAAGTGAGATTTAAGAATAAATCTCGAAGGATTAAAGGTCTGGGAATAATAGGCTCGACAAATTGATCAATGATTTAGAATAAAGACAACGAAAAAATGTGGAGAATAAGTACGTTAGTTGTTGAGGTCTAGCAAATTCCGATGAATAAATTTTTATAAGGAGGGGAGTTTGTAACAACCCGATCCTAAGATTAGGCCATAAGATAAGTTTTAAGTATTTTTCTTATAACTAAAAATATTTTTTTATTATTATTTTCAGATTTTAAGTTTAATTTGAATTTAAATATCATTTCTTCCTATCTCTACCCGTAAATCTCATCTCTTGATATTATAACCCTACCTCATACTCATCCTTATTCCCTAAATTAATAAATTCGAATGCTATTAGGAAACCAACTCATATGAGAAACCCTATCATATATCCTTCACTTTTTTCCTCTATAAAAAAAACTCACGAAACCTCTTTCTAAACACGACACACCTCACGTCTCAGCCCTGTAAAAACTCCTCAACAGAGGCCTTCCTCAGTACTTCACCTCGCATAGAAATTGCTGTCGATTTATTTCCGTCACCCAGGTCCACCGTCACGCGATCACGCATTTGCGTCTCTTTTAGTGAGTTCTGAAACTCCCGCACAACTCTATTTATTTTCTTCTTTTTATTTTCTAGTTGATAAAGTCTCGTAGGTTCTTTTATTCTTATTTCCGTCAAGTGTAATTGGTAAAGTACTTCCGTAAAGCACCATTTTGACTTGTAACTCTCTTATATTATTTAATTAATATTTATTTTGAGATTATTACATATACACCCCTTAGTGTTTAAGAAATGACTAAATTGTTTTTGGACTGACTATTTTTTTTTTTTTACGTAGGCTCTTATTTACTGGCTTTAGGTCTTTTTGCTCCAAAGATTATCAGTTTAGAATAATTCAGTGATAGGAAGATTTTAGGTTCAGAAAATATAGGATATTTTTTTAATAGTTTAGATTTTCAATAAAATCTCCTGTTTAATTAGAAATTTATGCAAATTACGTGTTTATTTTTATAGGCGACCGATTACGTGCCGAAAATAGTGGTTTAGCGTTGCAAGGTAAGTAGCATGATTATATTCTTACATGTATGTATGGTGTAAACTGTTTATTTTTGTTATAAATGATATTATGCATGTATGCCCTTCATTGGAAGTCCATTTTTACATACCCAAGACATGATAAAAAGTCATGATTTTATGTTAAAGTTTATGAATGTTGATGATCTTATGTGATAATTTATGCATTAAAATAATTATGGGAGTCATACATGATTTTTATGTAAGAGTTATTCATAAAATTATTTATGAAATGCATGATTTTATGTGAGAGTTGTTTCATAAAATTTTCTATGAAAAGTCATGAATTTATGTGAGTAAACATGTGTCACGATATTATGAAATAATGTGATTTCATTTGAAATCTATGATACGATGTGACAAGTATGTATGTGATTTATTTTGAAATCTATGAAATGACAAGTATGCAAGTGTGATTTGATAAATTATGTAATGACCTATGTTATGATATGAAAACGGTACCTATGTTATGGGCATATTGCATTGCCAGGTCGTGTATGCTGGTAGTGCACCCAGTATTGTCTTCCTTATGTATGGATTCCACAATCCGCGGCCACGGGCGGAATCAGAATCTATTTAGATTCGCTAAGCCTAACTCACGGGGGTCAATAGTGGGTAACGACCTATGATAAGTGAAAGATAAATTAATGTTCATGTTCATGTTATTTATGAATATATTTATGAATATGCACGCTTTTCAAGAAACCTTATGTTTATTATGTTTACTGTATGATGTGTTGCTTATTGAGTATTCGACTCATTTTAGTTTATTTTCATGTTTTTAAACCACCCCAGGTGATGACATTTATGAAGATGAGACTGCAGGACATGACTTGACCCAGGGAGGCGAGGCAGAGGCCTAGACAGATTATGCTATAATTACTTTTATGGTTTAAAGTTTAAATAAATTATTTTGATAAGCACTCGAGACTTCTGTATTTTTAATAAGTGATTCCACAGACTTTATTTTGAATTTTCAGTATTTATTGAAATTTGTTATTTTATGGAATTCTTTTATATCTGTCGCGTCGTTAAAAAGGAAAATCTTTTATATTTAAGTTTAGTAGTAGCACACTAGCTCATCGAAAATTCTAAAATGTCATTTCGAGAACGGGGTGTTACAGATGCCAAAGTTAAAATTCTTCAATCCATATGAAGAAGTGAAAGTAAAAATGATTGAGTGAGTAACTTGCATTTTCTCTGTCTTCAGTTCCCCCCTCGTAGGGTTTGTCCCCTCAAACATTCATGTTGTTGCATTTAATGAGATAGGTCCTTATCGACAATCAAATCTCCTGTCGATAATCAAATCTTCGATACATTTAATGCGACATACCCCTTCACGTATGGTTAAGGCAAGGGTCCTGCCCGCGTCTGCCATGACCGGATCATTTATTGCAGGAGGTTGGGCTGGGTTGGGCTCACTCTAGTCTTAGGCCCAAAAGCCTTTTGTTCAAAGGCTAGGCCTCTTAAAAGGAAGAAATATCCCTTCCAATGCACATAATAATCCTGCGATTCATTTTTTCTAGTTTGGAAAAGTTGTTTCAAAAGTGGTATTTAGCTATGAGTAATGCTATTTTTATTTTAAGGTGAGTTTGGATAGACAGTTCAAATAAAATGAGATGAGATGTTTTGTTGAAAGTTGAATAAAATATTGTTAAAATATAATTATTATTATTATTTTTATTTTAGAATTTAAAAAAGTTAAATTGTTTATTATATTTTTATATAAAAATTTGAAAAAATTATAATAATAAAATAAGATGAGATGAAATAAAATGAGATGAGATGTTTTGTGTATCCAAATTCACCATAAATTACCATCCTATTGTATTTATTGATGTGAGACATTTAAGTGGTTTTTTTATTTTTATTATTTAAGTGAATAACCATTAAAACTTGATACTTCAATAATTATGATAAGATCCAAGATGACGAACAAAGTTTCTTTTAACTAAAAAAGTGAAAGAACTTGAAAACCAACACCATTGGTGCTACCAAACTTTGGCAACTAAAGCTGGAAATAAAATTCTATGAACTTTCTGTGAGGGGGTGAACTACTAGCTAGCCTCGTTTGTTTTGCAAGGTACGTTACTGGAATTTGTAATCATGGGACAGGAAGTAGTTTTTCAGAAATTAAGATTGTGAATTGACTTGCGAAGACAGGTAGGGACATGGATGCACGTTGCTGATACAAAGAAGACACGATTAAGAAGACGAAGTTTTCAGAAATTAGTTTTCGATTTGTTTAGACATAGGTTACGTTTGGATGTTGAAGTGAGTTGAGTTGAAATAATAAAATATTGTTAGAATATTATTTATTATTATTATTATTATTTTAAGATTTGAAAAAATTGAATTGTTTATTATATTTTATGTTGAGATTTGAAAAAATTGTAATGATGAGTTGAGATGAGTTGAGAGAAGTTGTGATTCCAAACGAATAAACAATTTACATAGAGAGCAAAATATTTTTTTAATTATTTTGATAAAAAAAAGACCGTTGTGTAAAAGTAAGGTACGCGGTTTTGGTTCTTTGGATGGGGACAGAACAGTTGTACAGGTGTCATTTGCAGCTTCTTGTTTTTTTTTTTTTTATGACGTGTCATCTGCTTGTTGATTGGATAATAGAGATCGCGGTCTGATTTTATTTTTATTTTTGTTATTTTTGAAAATTAAAAGTTGCTTGGTACTTCAAAAAAAAAAAAAAAACAAAGTTGCTTGTTAGGTACCGGTAATAATAATCACTCTATAAACCAAGGTAACTGCTACGACGCTCAACAACTTATCGATTTCTCTTTCTATAAATCTGCAGACTCTTCTCTCTATTTTTCTTTTTCATCTGTGTCTCTCTCGGAAAACGCAAGAACGGAATATTCCTGTGTGCTCGCTAATCTCTGCAACTAACTGCTCGCTCGCTCTCTCAGTACTATGGCAACCGTTTTCAGATCTCGCCGAGCCTCCGAGCCCCGATCGGGAGGAAAAGTGGTCCGAGGCAGGCGGGTTGCCGCCCCGAGGACTCCGTACGAGCGGCCAAGATTGACCAATCCAGGTGCTTCCGAAAACCCTAGTTGGCTCTCCAGGCTCCTTTACTCCCCTACTCGTCTCATTGCTAGCGGCGCCGGAAAGATATTGTCTACTGTTTTCTCTCCCGAGCCTTCGTCTTCTTCGTCTTCTGCCTCGTCCTCCGGTGGCGATTCAAGTTCCGGTAGGTGTTTTCTCTACTATAATTCATGTATAGGTCTAGAAATTGGATGCTGAATTGTTTGGTGGAGGGGTGTTAATTCTAGGGTTTTAGGTCATGGTGAAGGCGACCATAAAGGTTGTGGAAACAGTGTATTATGAACTATTATTCTGATTATTATTTGGTGGTCTTGTTTAGAAGCTGCGGAAAACATTGGAGAAAACGCTGTTGGGGCATTTAATATTTTGAACTATTATTTGTTCGTCGTGTTTAGGAGTTAAGGGAGATGTTGGAGAAAACGCGGTTGGGGCTTATTGATCTTTTGAACTAACGAAAAATGACGGCTCGATAGCAGAAACCAACGGCCTCAGCGCCATGTTCGATGCGCAACGTTTAATTACTATTCTTCTTTTCTATTCATGCTTCTTCTGCAAATTTCAAGAAACGAATTTAACTCTCTCCTATTCACTGTGATGAAAATAAAGGGTTGGTTGATTCTGTGACGGACCAGAAAGACAAACTTCCCTTTTGTGGTCTGAGTTTGGTTCTGCCTGGGGTAGTTAAATGTAGCAGCCAAGCTAGGTAAGTGAGGCTGTTTGTTTTCAGAGATGAGTTGAGATTAAAGTTAAAAAGTTGAATAAAATATTATTAGAATATATTTTTTAATATTATTATTATTTTGAAATTTGAAAAAGTTGAATTGTTTATTTTATTTTGTGTGAAAATTTGAAAAAATTGTAATGATGATGTGAGATAAGATGAGATGAGATATTTTTGCAAAACAAACAAGGCCTGAAACGATAGGTGATCATGAGTGTATTTAAGATGAGTTGTCGCAACACACACACAGAGTCCATGTTAGCGAACAATCTTATCAACCAAATAGCATTGGCAGGATGAAGATGCTAAAATCAGGGGATGGCCAATGAAGGTGGAACAGGGCAATACGATGGTCATATTATCCTTATTACCCACCATATTACATGCATGGAATGTTTTTTGGGGTTTTCTCAAATTAAGGGATCTAGTCGCGTTTTTATTCACTTTTTTTTTAATGAAATTTTGCTTTTGGCCCCAATAGGGTTTTGCTTTATTTTAATAAATGTTTATGTATCGAGAATTTTGCACTAGGAACAACCATAGAGGTAATAAACTTGTGGATTATTGCATCTTATGTTGATCTCATTAGGTTTTAGTCTAGGGAATTTGTGGTTTTCTGTCATGTGCAGTGTAGTAAATACGTGATAGGTAATTGTGTTTGATGATGATTGGAAAACTGCACAATATGAAAGATAAAAACCCCTAGGGATTGGCTCAAGTTGTAAAGGCCTTTGTCTTGGTGGTATGCTCCCTCCAGGTCTAAGGTTCAAATCCTCTTTAGTGCAAAAAATTTCTAGGGGCCATCAAACTAGGGGAACTTTCCCTTGAGTTACTTGAGGTTTACTTGCGGGAAACTCCTTGCTGAGGGCCTGTGTACCCTCAAGATTAGTCGAGACTTTGTAATTGGACAACTGGTGCCAATAAAAAAGAAGATGGTGAAATGGTATATTTCTTGATTTTTACTAGTATATTTACTGTAAGAGGCATAAGTGACCCTGATCTTTGGTGCCCTTAGCTTTTTTGGTTTCAGGTATGTGACATTGTCAACAAGCATGTCCTCTTGAAACCCCCTAGGGGTTGGCTCGAGTGGTAAAAGTCTTGGTCTTGGTAGTATGTTTCCTCTAGGTTTAAGGTTCAAATCCTTTTGGGTGCAAACAATTTCTAATGGCCATCGGACTGGGGGAATTTTCCCTTAAATTACCTGATGTGCACTTGTGGGAAAATCATTGCCGAGAGGACCTGTGCACCCCTGGGATTAGTCAGCACTTTGTTCTCGGACACCCCGTGCCAATATAAAAATGTTTTCTTTGTTGCAAATCACTTTATGTCTCTAGTTGTTAAGTTGTTGACCCTTTTGCTTCATATTATGTAATAATTATGGACAATAATGAGCAGTTCTTATACTTAAGGCAGGGAAAATGGATTTTTCTTTTAGATCCTTTTTACCGAATTTTTAAAATTTTGTTTGCAGATGATGATATTGAGAATGATGACGACGATATATCTACTCGGAGGGATAATAGATTGATACAGGTACCTTCATCATTATTCTGTGTTGGAGTTATGGTTTTGTTGTAGATGAGTAAAGAGTATATGTATATAAAATATGTGAAATAAAAAAGAAAAAGAATTGGGTATTTTATAGTGGGTATATGATAGATTTTATGCCCAAGATAGGTGCATTAAGATGGGTGTTGTTTCTCATTTACCCACTGCAGATGTTGATTTTGCATCAAGATAGGTGCTTTTTACAAGGAGATATGGAAGTCCATAGAGAAATAACTTTTTCATTAAAGTACACAAGATGTATACAAGAGAGTCGCCTATCTAGAAATAGAAAAAGATACCAGAAATCATGAAAAAGTAGCCTGTTAAAGTCTATAGAGGTTGTCTAGGGAAAAAGAGTATTAAAAATAAATAAATTTTTGAGCTTCAATGTCTGTTTGCTGTCCTCGAAATTCTTTTTGTCCTTTCGATCCAAATACACCATATAGACAAGTAGGAACTCTATTCCACACCGATGCAATTTGTTGGCTTTCTCCTAACCCTAGCCATGAGAAAAAAGGTCCATTACTCTTATGGGCATTACTCAAGCTAAACCAACCTGTCGAAATAAGTCATTCCACGAAGTAGTAGCCATCTCACAATGGAGTAAAAGATGGTTGATGGACTACACACTCCTATAGAGAAATAATGATTGTTGGAAAAGTAAATTGAGGTTCTCTTGATTTATTTTGTGTAGTTGAAGATGCATCAAATGATATGTTAATATTTAGAGTAGTGAATTTAATGCATGAAAGCAGTGATTGATGCTTGTGTTGACTTGTTCAATAGATTACTCGTGTGTTTCCCTAGTGAATTCTAATCTAGGTTGGACCCTACCAATATTGATGTCTAACAAAGTTTACGCTAACAATGGGAATCCTAAAATACTGTTTGTAACCACACAAACATACTACTTTCCTTACAATTTTGCTGGTTTTATATTTGACGCAATACTTATTTTTATTCTTACATCAGAAGGATGGATCATCAGAGATGATCAAGCGCCTTAGGAAGAAGCCCCAAACACCAGCTGACAAGAGTGAGATTAAGCGTCTAATTGAACAGTTACTTATGCAGGAGACCTTCTCGAGGTAATTGTGATTTTATAAAAGAAAAAACTATTTGGATTTATACTGGGTTGTTTTATTTTATTTTATTTATTTTATTTTTATTTTTTTTATAAATAAGAAGCAATTGTATTGATAAAGATAGATATAGCCCAAATACACCGGAGGTAAACATATGATTACACCAAATTAAGAACTAGAAATTGTTGCAAGAAAATCATGGAAGCTGAGACCATTTAACTGTAAAGCAATGGCCCACATAAATAAAGTCTTCCAAAAAAAACTCCTAAACTCCTCCGAGGAGCGTTCATGATCCTCAAAGAATCTATCATTCATTTCACTCCAAATACACCATAAAATACAAATAGGAGTCATCTTCTACATAGCTGTAATCTGTGGTGTCCCTGTGATCCCTCTCCAACTAGCTAGTAGTTCCACCACCGTTCCCGGCATGACCCATGCTACTCCCAATCTGCTGAAAAAGTAAGTCCATATGTCTCTTGCAAAATCACAATGTAAGAGTAAATGATCTACCGTTTCTCCACTATTTCTGCACATACAGCACCAGTGCATAATTGTGAGTCCACGCCTTTTTAGGTTGTCTATGGTTAGTATCTTCCCTAAAGTTGCTGTTCAAATGAAGAACGCAGCCTTGGGAGGTGCTTTACTCCTCCATACGTTCTTCCAAGGAAAATAGGGCCTATCTTGAGCTGTAAGAATGTCATAGAAAGTGCGTACCGAAAATTTCGCTTTCTTGGAAGGCCTCCATTCCATCGTGTCTTCAGCTGGAACCGCGACAGTGATGTTATATAGTAAATGAAAAAATCCACCAGATCATTCACTTCCCAATCTTGTGCCTCCCTAGTGAGATTAATGTTCCACTCCTGTAAACCATGTCTAACTCCCCTCACATCAGCCACCATAGCTTCCTTTTCTCTTGCAATTCTGAAATTGTTAGGATAAGCATTTTTAAGAGCCATATCTCCCACCCACACATCATTCCAAAAACTGATTCTACTACCCTCCCCCAAACACAGCCTAGTATTACTCAAGAAGGCCCCCATCCTTGCCTTATGTGCTTCCACAACCCAACACCATAAGCCCCCCTCATTAGAACACCAACCCCCCCTTGCACACCCAAACTTCGCATCAATTACCCCTTTCCATAAGGCTTTCCTCTCATGATTATAACGCCACAACCATTTTCCTAATAGAGCCTTATTAAAGGATCTATCATTACGAACCCCCAACCCACCAGCGCTCAAGGGAGTACACACTTTATCCCATCCAACTAAGTGAAATTTAAACTCATCCCCTAGTCAACTCCACAAAAAGTCACGTTGGAGTTTTTTAATTCTGGATGCCATGCTTGCCGGGAGGGGAAATAAAGACAAAAAATATGTGGGAAGGTTAGATATCTCTTGATAAGTGTGATCTTCCTCCCTTTCGATAAGTATAACATTTTCCACCCGGCCAACCTACGCTCTAATTTCTCTAACACATCCTCCCAAATTGTCTTGGCTTTAAAAGTTGCACCCAACGGGAGACCAAGATACTTCAACGGCGACGAGGAGACAACACATCCCAATAAGCTTGCCAACCCACTAAGATTTCTCACTGCACCCACGCAACCATCTCCGTTTTAGCAAGATTGATCTTTAACCTGGATACCGCTTCAAAACAGAGTAAGATAGCCTTTAAAGATTGAATATGTCCTGCATTTTCCTCACAAAACAGTAACGTATCATCTGCAAACAAAAGATGAGAAACAGTGATGGAGTCATGGTTAGAAGCCCCCGCTGAAAATCCTGGAAAAAAACCCCCCTCTGCAGCTGCCGACACCATTCTACTAAGTGCCTCCATCATGAGGACAAATAAGAGTGATGAAAGTGGATCGCCTTGTCGTAGTCCCCGTGAACTATTAAAGAAACCCACCGGATCACCATTTACCAAAATCGAGAAACGAGCCATCGACACACAATGCATCATCCACCCCTTCCATCTTTCCCCAAATCCACATTGACCTAACAAATAAAATAGAAAATCCCTATTGACGTGGTCATAGGCCTTCTCCATGTCCACCTTACATAAAATACCGGGTACCCCCGACTTAAGTCTACTGTCCAGACACTCATTGGCTATAAGAACTGAATTCAGTATTTGTCTACCTCTCACAAAGGCATTTTGAGACTTAGAAATGATCTTATCTATTATTATGCTCATCCTGTTAGCAAGTACCTTGGCTATTATCTTTGTATATGTTGCCCACAAGACTAATAGGCTTGAAATCTTGCACCTCTATGACACTCACCTTTTTTGGTACAAGTGCAATAAAAGTAGCGTTTAAACTTTTCTCGAATTTTCCAAACGAGAAAAATTCCTGAAAAACCTGCACGACATCTCCTCCCACCACCTCCCAACAAGTCTGAAAAAATGCCATGGTAAAACCGTCTGGATCCGGTGCTTTGTCCTTGTTCATTTTTCTGACGACTAGTCGTACCTCTTCCTCTTCAAATGGTCTCTCCAACCAAGTCATGCTGTTTTGATCAATGGCCTCAAAAACTAGACCATCCACCTTTGGCCTCCATTCATATGGTTCCGTCAACAATCGTTTGAAATGTACAGCAATGTGATCTTTTACAGCTTGATTTGAGGATATACCTCCATCTATAGTCATGGACTCTATGGCATTAAACTTCCTGTGTGAGTTTGCAACTCGATGAAAGAACTTTGTACATCTATCCCCCTCCTTGAGCCACAATGCTCTTGACTTTTGCTTCCAGGAGATCTCCTTCATTAACATCAACCTTTCTAACTCGGATATTACTTGGCCTTTGCGTTCATTCTCATCTTCAACACCCTCCAAGCTTTGTAATTCTTGTAGGAGATTTTATTTTATTTTTGTAATATTACATTTCCAAAAGACTGTTCATTCCATGTCTTTAAATCCACTTTCAAAGCTTTCAGTTTTCCAGCCAATATCTTGCTTGGAGTGCCCTCTAGTTGATATGAATTCCACCATTGCCTAACCAATTCCACAAACCCCTCCGTCTTTAACTGCATATTCTCAAATTTAAAAGGTCTTCTCCCCCCTGGAATTCCTCCACAGTCTAACATTATGGGAAAATGATCAGAACATACCCGAGGAAGTCTTTTCTGACATAAATCTGGAAATTGCGTTTCCCATGAGGGAGATATGAGGAATCTGTCCAGCCTTGACCAAGCTTGTTTATTAGACCACGTGTAATCACCTTCCATAAGAGGAAGGTCCATAAGTTCTAGCTCAAATATTATACTGGGTTGTTGCCCACCTCAATTGCTTTTAATTGATTGATCTATGGTTTTCTAATCTGATGGAGCGACCTCAAGTATACAGGACTAATATGAAAGGGTTTCCCTAAATTTTTGGTTTATTTTTTCTAAAGCATGTACTCTTTGTTTTGTAATTTGTAGGTTCTCTAACACATGTAGAAGTTTGAAGTATCCTTGTTTTATGGACCCAAAAAGTTGTTGCAAAAAATGTGTATAGATGGACTTAACTGTTTATCCACTCTTAACAGTAGATCTTCTGACCCCCTTCAAATACATATGACACTCCCCTACCATTGTAAACTGTCCATTCACTTGAACTTCAGTGCACTAACCTAACTCCTAAGATTATGGGAGGGAACTCTTATAAACGGGGGATTTTCAAAAGATATTCCCATCAACAAGTAATTGAGATGCTAGAAAAATAACTGGGGAGTTATGGGCTGGTATCCTTAATAGAGCTGGGCTGAGTTGGGTATTGCCTAAGAGTGTGGTGGAACTACGAGTGTGCTGGAACAGAGGGCATAATAGCACTCAACTGGCAGCAGTGTGGCGAATGATGCCTTTGTGCTTAATGTGGTGTTTATGGCCGGAAAAGAATGATAGGTGTTTCAACAACAAGGAGCGCGCAGTGGGGGAAATCTGGAATTTATTTGTATTTTATCTTTTTCAGTGGTTTTCTGCTATTGTGCTGAAGGGTGGGAATGTTCATGAGTTTCTATCTTCTTTTCAGCTCACTAGAATGTAATTAGGTGTCTCACTTTGTATACTTCCTATGTACTTGGGCATTGCCTAGTTTCATTCTATTCAATAAAGATTCTTACTTATCAAAATAAATAAATAGCAAGATCCACACACATTTTTTTTAACTTCTCCTGTTTATTATGAAAGGTGTAATTTTTTTGTTGATGAGTGAGAAATCTTTATTGATAAGCGCAAAGGCGCAACCCAAGTACACGGAGTTTACAAGAGAAATACCTATCTGGAAGGAGAAAAAGATGCTAAAAATTCAATACCTACAGTGTAATTAAAAGCATTATATATTAAGGGAACACTAGTTGTTGAAAAGCATACACATCCATTATCCTGAACCATGGGTAAGTGTATAAAATAGTAGGACTAATTATTCGCAGTGGGTATTGAAATGTAACATTTCTGCAGATTATTCATTTTTGTAATCTTTCCTACTATTTGACTTTGAGCTTGGGCTTCTTACCTCTGACCAGGGAAGAATGTGATCGGTTAACTATGATCATTAAATCAAGAGTTGTGGATTGTCTCACTTCCACAGATGCAGAGGATGGGAGACCAAGTACGATGCTCAATAAAACAATTGATAGTGGTATTGCTTAAAACCATAAAATAATGTGTTGAAATACCCACGTGTGGCTTATGGTGTTAATTATATTACAGATATAGACATGCCTGATCTCTGCAGCACAGCTGTTATGGAGGCAAAGAAATGGTTGGAGGAGAAGAAGTTGACAGATCCAAAAGATTTGGATCATGGAACCGGCACTTTGAATTCTGTTTTGTTGCCACCAGTTAGTTATTCTTTCATACAGTCTTTTAGTTATTGTGGGGGGGGGTTTGCTTGTTATGTGCAAAAGTGCATGTGTTTTTGGGTGCTACATGCATACATATGCATATTGCTGCTCTATTGTGTTCAATCTTGATGCCTTGATTAGGAATATGCAATTGTAATTCCAGTCTCTGTGCACATCTTTTTGCAAGTTTTGAAGGGACTAGCTGCCATCTTGCGAATTTCTATTGTCACCCTTTACTATTGCAGATTCAAGAGTTGCTCCTTTCTATTAATCTATATTTTATATATACCTTATGTGAATTGTACTTGTGGCTTTCACCAACTCTTCACCACTTACTTCCTTGGTGCTTTCTGGTAAAAAAGTCAATTGAACCATAAATTATCTTCACCGGCTTGTGAATGTTAGTTCATTTTAAGTTGTTGAGTAAACCTACTTATCTAAGTAACTTCTGTCCTTGTAGTTATAGCATCCAAACTCTTGCTTTTAACTCTTTCCATTTGGTGCCGGTGGCTTGTTGCTTATAAATATTTCCACCTACCTGTCCTGAATATGCACGTGCCTTTTTATCATCAAGTCTTGCATTCTTTTTCTTGTAAAGTAAGCTCTCATTATGTAAGATAAATGTCTATTTCTGTGCTTACTGTTTAAACGAAAGTTTATTGAGTATAATTGCTGTTGTTTCCAGTAGTCTACATACAAAATCATTGGATATGTAAATTTTCATGATATTTAACATATTCAGGATAAATATTTTTTTTCTTTTTCTATGGAGAAGACACTGGAGTACAATTATTGCAATAATAAAGGGTTGTTTTTGGAAGTGTAATGCCCTATTGTTTGCATCACAAAACTGATTTTGAATGATCCAGGTTACCGAAGTTGAAGTGGGTTCACCAGTGGATATGGCCAGATCGTACATGCGGGGACTTCCTCCATGGGCCTCTCCTTCTGCAAAACATATTGAATTTAAGTCCCTATCTCCAATAGGGATACAGCTTTACAAGGAAGAAACACCATATTCAATTGGTGGGAATTCTGTGTCAACATCAAAGGTGCCATTTCCCTTCATACTCCCTGTATTTTAGCGACTTCAGTGACTTGCATCTATTCACACTGGAATGCCTTTGATAGAATGGACCTGTTGGTTTTTTCATATGTGTTAACCAAATGGTCTACTTGTAAAATCTTCTTCTTTGAGATTGTCTGGGATTCATTCCTTTAAGTTTGAATTTTTCCTATAATTCTTCAACTTGTAAAGCATCTACAGTCAGAAGGGAAGCACATTATGTCTTTCTTTATCTTGTAATCGTCCTTGTACTTTAGAATCAGTGCTAAAAGCAAGTTCTTCAAATATATTTACAAAACTATGTCAATACATTTTGATGATGAGGAATATTTTTTTCTATTATTCCACAAACACTTCCACTTATTGTGTTTTGTGGAATTAAAAAGCTGAAAAAGAAAAAGGACGAAAGGAACAAAAAAGATATATAGATGTATTTTCTTCCCTGCATTCTGCTTACTCAATTTATTATGGTTAATGTGCTGAAAATTGAATGCAGCTGAAAAGGGAATCTCCTGGCACTGGCTCATGGAATATTCAGGAGGAAATACGAAGAGTGCGATCAAAGGCAACAGAGGAGATGCTAAGGACTCTGCCATCCTCTAAAATTGACTGGTCTCAATTTGCTTTAGAACGTAAAAGTAGCCTGAATTCTCTAGCGACTGAAAAACTAGAAGATGGTGATGGAGATAAAAGGCAGAAATCAACACAACCAATAGATGCTTCTTTGAACTTGGCCATAGGAGAAGCATCTAATGGCTTCCCAGGTATGGTTTTAATTACTGGGTGGAGGGAAATTTGTTGAGTTATTTCAGTAATCTATTCTCATTAGTAGCAAAACAGATTGCCTAATTGTCCAAACTATCTAAATTTCAGAATATAGAGAAATTAAAATGTAAATATTTATAATATAGAACTTTATTTTATGCTTCTTCAGTTTCAGTGACACAAGATGTGCTGCAAAAGGAAGTTTTGTCTCATAATCCAGCTATTATTGCTTCTGAAAAAAAGCAGGTACTTTGAGTAGTGGAATGGGAGTTCATATTTTATGTATTAGCTGATAATGAATGCCATAATCGTTTTTCTATGGTTCTAGTTATAGAGTTGCTGACACAGTTTACCATTTTGTTGTGAAGGATTTGGAAGCCACTCAGATCTTTTCGGAAAAAGGAGGTGGTCTTTATAATCATCATTCACTTTCAATTATGTTTTACCTCATAGCAACATAATGATGCGTTGCTAGTACTTCTGTTAATTATCTGTTTCTCTGCTGTTTAACAGTAGTGTACTTTGTGTTTCCTTTGATATTTAAGTTAATTTTTATAGACTACAGGTAAAAATTACATTTCATTAGAAATTGAAATAGATTTTACACAGCATCCTGTAGTTTGTTAATAGCATTGCGAGTCCATCCGGAAGCAAGGGGATTGAGAATCAGGTGAACCAATGTAGGCTACAGGGTTTTCATATTGTTTTTATATCATTTTTTTTTTAATTATTGAATGATTCTATAGGAAAAATGCCAAAAACTACCTTTTGATATCTGGGGAAATTGAAAAAAGGCTATCTGCTGGCTTTTGAAAGCCTATTGGTATAAGCAGCCATAAGATGGTATGGTGGAGGAAGCGGACTAAAGAAAAATTCTAATTTAGTGAGTGGAGTAGTAACAATGTGCTTGTCATATTGTGATGTACTGAATAAGCTCTCTCTATAGACTCATGGCTGATACCTATTATAGATCTCAACGGAAATCAGAAAGCTGATTCTTTGATCGATGGTGGAATGGTCTGGAGAAGATGGATTCTTCTCCCCTTTCAAGGTCCGTCAAAGCTAGTACCTATCAAATTGAACTTGGAAAGAAACAATCGGAAATGTTGTGAAGAATGTGGATTTCAGTTGTATTGGGAGGACATGGATTTTTGGTTCTATTCCCTTAAGTGGGCTTTGCTGTTCTTGTGGAGAAATGAATTAGAACTACTTGATGTCTTATTCCAAATAGATATATCCTTGTGGGAGATTGACATGGTTGTGAACCTTAGAACAGCCATCTATAGAGGCTGTCTTTGACTAAGTTTTTTCAGTGATATTGCTATTCAAGCTGTCAAGGGGACATCCAGCAATAAAAATTTCCGGATATGATATGGATGGTACAAAGGATCTTTTCGCGGAGTTATCAAGTCTGCACGACTCCATCTTGGTGGGCGGCTGCTTTCATAAGAGAAAGAAGTGTTTTTTAGTGTAAACTACGATGCTAAGGGTGGTAGCTCAACTAGAGGGAAGTCTAAAGGGAGGACATTGTAAAGACGGGAAATAAGTGGTTGGGGTTGGGTTTTCGGGTAGAGTTTTAGTTCTACGGGAAACAAGGGGTTGGGGTCGGGCTTGGTGTATTTTGGGTTGTTTTTCACAGGCTTTTTGGGTCATTTGGGACTTTCTAATATGGGCAAGATGTTTTCTTGTATACATTCGGTGTACTTGGTTACTCCTATTGATATATATATATATAATATTTTTATTTATAAAAAGGAAGTGTTTTGTAGTGTATATAAGGATACACAAATGTCATTGCAAGTTATGACCATTTGCTATGTATAATGAAAAACATTTTATTTTGTTAAAGCTTTCAATCCAAAAGCTTAGGTTACTAGGATTCGGTCACCAAATCCCTTCTCACTGAACTGCATGCATACCTTTCATGTGCTGCTGAGCAGAAACGAACACTGAAGTGAAAACTGAGATCTACTGAATGGGGGCCGGCCAGATTTGGACCAAAGACCTTATAGAACAACCTGGCATCGACACATTAAAACTTTCAACCCAAAAGCTTGTCGTAATCAGTAGTGTGCCAACTATGTAAATCAACTATACAAACACACGAACTCTTTTCTTCAGCTACAGATAATTTTACAAGCTGAATATGCCCTTTTTGTATGTGTTACCTTGATGCAATCCATTAGATAGTACCAAAAATCCATTGTGTTTTACTTCTCTTTCTATACAGAAAGGAAATTTTCTTTTAACTGTTAAAAATCATTTGATATAGGCTCACAGGATGGCACGAAAGGGATATTAATTGATGGAAAAAGAGTCCAATCTTCAGCAGATATGGAGACTCAAACACCCTGGTTAGTTGGTGTTTTTATTGGTGATTATTACTCATGCAGCTTCATAATTTTTTGTGAACATTATTAGTTTCATTTTGCTTCATATGTAAGCTTTTATGTTGTATATATATTTGGTTTAGGGGGTACTTAGTGCCATGGAGAGACACAGAGAGAGAGGGGGGGGGGGGGGGCAAACGCCTATGTGCTGCAATCTTAAATTGCTTATTAGCACGTGTATTTTACCCCTTGGGCAAAATCTATGTTACATCAAGTGGATTTAATACTACGAGAACATGTCTGAAGAGTCAAAATTCTTTAATGTCCTCCTATACTCTTGTAACATGATCTGTCTTCTCTAGTGAGGAAACTGTGTCCTCTTTAAGAAAGTTTTCTTACTTCATTTTTCATGGTTACAACTTTTATGTGCATGTTTGACTATTGACAAGGGCCACAAAATAAATATTAAACTTGTTGAACCCATTATGTACCTGGCCTAGAAGTGCCCCAATACTCTTATTACTTATAAAAAAAAAGAAGTGCCCCAATACTTCGTCATTCTATCTGTCTCCGAATAAATATGGCCTCCTTATGAAGGATGCCACTAAATCAAAGTAAAACCTAGAATGATGTTGTATTAGTTAAGGGTTTTCTTTTTTGCACGATAAACAAACAACCCCCCCCCCCCACACACAAGAAAACTGGCTTCGCACCAAAAATCCCCCTTCTCTTCTTTGTAAGCTAATTTTCACTTGTGGTGTTGTAACTTTGGGTTGCTACATGTACCACAGTGATGCTAGTCCTGGAAATGTTGATGGTCTGAAGGATGATATTCTGACAAACGAGCAGCATAACTCCACAGTGGGAGGAACCACACAAGGTGAAAGTTCTAGACCCATCAGTTGCCTTGTAGAATAAAAATTGTCCATATGTTACTTATTGAATATTGAAAAATTGACAATATGTTTGACAGTTTCTCAGGAAGGTAGTATGAAAAACAGAATAGAAATTGTCTTTACATTGTATGTTAACATTCTAAGGGAAAGGCAGAATTAAAATAAATTAGTTGTCTTTATATTATAAATTAGTTGTCTTTATATTATATGTTGACATTCTGCCGTGCTTGTGCTTAATATTGTGCTATTTAATATTTACTCTATAGCTGTCCTTTTTTGCTAGTGTGGTTTTTTTCTTTTTGGTGAATTTTCTGAAATGAATAGTATTAGTGTGATGTTTTTTAATTTGGTTATACAAGTATCTTTTTGTTTGTTGGATTGCAACTTCTTGCCAGAAACAAATATTGAATGAATTTTAACTTTTTGAATGAATATCAGTCTCTGCACCATCAATTTTTGTGGTCTCTTAATTTATTTAATATTAGTTTCACCATTTTAATTGTTTAGCTTACAAATCTTACCGTATTTAGCTACTTGGTGAATTTTCCTTTACCAAAAATTGCTTGATAGGAATTAGATTTATTATATTTGCTAAGTTTTCTGGAAATTTCCCCTGAAATGTTATTAAAAGTCTTACTTTTCTGTAACTTGGGGTTTACCTGATTTTTTCACCCAATTTGAGTCTCTTTGCCTCATACTGTGCAGTCCAACCTTAGGGTTGCATAGCCTATAAGCTGATCTTGTTTGTATATATTCTGTTCTAATTTATAGAATGAAAGGTTTGAATCTAATCTACCTCTTCTCTGACTAATTAATTGGTGCCACGTGTTTGCTTAACTAGTCAATTAACTAGTATTTTCATTGTTTTATGCACACCGAACTGAGGCTATGCCACTAGATATTTTGGATATATTTATCATTTATAAATGTTAAACTCTTATTGTTTAATCTGACTGGACAATATATTTTGGGTGTTTGTTTTGGCTGCTGCCTTATTTCTCACATTTTGAAGGGGGTGGGAAAGTTCAATTTGATACTGTTTGCTTAGTTGTTGTTGTTTCTCCTTTCTGGATGGCTTCGTTATATCTCAATTTTTTTATTTTTTTATTATTTAAAAGTAAAAACATGTAGATATGGATTTCCTATTGTATTTAGTTTCTCTCACCTGAGTTATGGTCATTCTCCTTGTGTAAAAGTAGGCAAATTTATGCTCCCTGCTGTTAATTCTGAATCTTTTCGTGCTCATCCTACTTCTGAATGCAATTTCAGATTCAACAGTACCCGACAGAAAATTCTTTTCATCAAAAGAGATGGCTGGAACAGGAAGTGGATTTGCTGTTAATGGTTTCCCTTCTTCAGGATCTAGGTAGGAAGGGTGACTGCCCGTTCTTTTTAATGCGACATTATTTAGAATTATATTTATTGGGACGGGTCTCTTCTCTTTCAGCTTATCTGCAGGACGAGATGCAGAACAAAATCCTGAGCCCCATGACAAGGAAAACAATCACATCAGTACCAGTCATGGTAAGATAGCCACAAGTGCTCCTATGGAAGAAACCTGTGAGCTTTTGAGCGAGGCTTTCATTGAGGTCCCGAACGTAAATGACAATGATGGCCTAGCCTCTTGTGATGTTCCAAATGTAAATGAGAACGATAGCGTAGCAGATGACTCCTTAGACAGTTCTAGTATGCAGTATGAAGAGTTGCCTCATGAGGACCTGTCTCAGCCAAATTCAAAAGACACTGTGGCAGGCAAGGCTAGCAACATTGTTGAGAAGCAACGGGGAAAGCAAACCAACAGATACAATAGGAAGGGCAGGGGTAGGGGAAGGGGTAGGAACCAATGATGCCAGATTCTTCTTTTGGGCTATAACTGTTGTATAACTCACTGTAAACTAGTCTAGGAAATTAAGGATAATGCCACGGTAGGGCATTTGTAAGTTATTAAATTGATAATGAGTTCATGTCAACTAGGCAGGGTCTTCTCTTTTTTTTTTTTTTTTTTTTTTTTGAGATTTTTGTCTCATGTAGCCAGGCTTCCAAAATTTGGAAATAATTGGGTATGAAACATTAGATGGTAATGCTTGCTTGAAATGCGATTATTCGCTTGTTGGTGGACAAAATGCATGCATGGATGCATGCATTGATCTGCAGCTGACTCGAAAATGATAATTATACCCTATTGTGATGTACTTGCAAAATGTATCGAAGGACTTTGTTTAAAGCAATTTTCATGTACTGAGATTTTCATTCCGTTTTTGTTATTGCTTAGGTTATCAGCCCGACCATGAATTTCTCACTCTTTCCTGTCGTTGGATTAACCGTGTGTAACATGTAATCCAGCCTTACAACATGACCATCGACCCTCATATTCTATAAATAGAACATTACTGTCTTTGATGTTGAGTTGAGTTGCGATAAGTTGAGTTCTTTAAGAATAATAGTGAGTTGAGATGATGGAGTAAGTTTGTAATGCTTACTTAAGATAAATTTAGATGTGTTTGGAATGTTAAAATGAGTTTAAAAATATTTATGAAAATTTGAAAAAAATTGTAGGTCCTGCGTGTAAAGAGTTATTGAATTGAAAAAATTATGGAGTCTCACGTGTAAAGTGATTTTGAGTTGAGATAAGTTTAATAATTTGAGAGTTGAGTGTTTAGATGTTAAATTTAATTTAAAATTAAATTGAATTACGTTAATTTAAGTAGAGTTCTAACAACAAAATCTTACAATGAGAGTAGGACAAACAGATTCGTTTGAGATAATATCGTTCATCGTTTTGTCATGACTCCCTATGACTCTTCCTTTTGTATCCTACGGTAGAGCTAGGAGGACAAGGACACGGCTTGGATGTTCATTTCCGCAAGTCAAATCCCATCTAATACGTACGTACGTACGCACCCACATTGTGAGTTTAAAGCATTATTCGATGCGAAAGTACGAATGTTTTCTACAAAGATATAATATTGCATTTTGATTTTGAATTTTTTTTATAAGTGGTGTTATTGTAATTAGCGTTGTAAATAATAAAATCCTGCTTGATGTGGATAGGGTCTCAGCGGCACCACTAGAACATCGTTATATAATTGTCTTCTTGTAAGACGCAAATATCGAAGGAAAACAGGGACCATTTCTAGTCCTACCGTCCCTCACAACGATGAAGAGACTATGACTTTCAAATATATTATATACATACACACTACAATTTATACGCGTCAATTTTTATTTTTATTTTTATTTTTATTGTTATTTTTTTGGGTATTTCTCAGCAGCATGTAGTGCTGCAGTTCTACCACCATGACTTTCTAACATAAATGAATTTCGGTTTCAGCTCTGATCTTTCTCAAGGTGTTTCTGATCGTCATTGGTTTCTTATAGCCCTGAGCTCGTCCATCGCCTAGCTTCCAACATGCGTGGGGATATGACCATCAGTCTTGAGGATGTAATAAATGATCAATCTGTTGATCTGGTAATACTCTCTCTCTCTCTCTCTCTCTACATTGTATCTGTTTGGTTCCCGAGAAATTTGGGGAAAGGAAAACTTTTTGTGGATATATCTTATCCCTCCAAAAAAGAAAAAGCAAAAACATGAAAAACAGGTGCCAAAAGAAGTCTGAAATGCTACGTACGTACCATTGCATGTGTACGTACGTTAGTCAACTATCAATCACCTCTGCATATCATGCAAGTGATCATCAGTATTACTGCATCGATCATCATGTTATGCCAACTATATATAAAACCATGAAATTTGATTCTACTTGCAGAGTACTCATGCTAACTAGCTGTACTTCATGTTGATGAATGAATCCCGATTCTATCAAAAAGTACTCCCCCCAAAACAAAAACCGCGACTGCATGGTCGTCTTCAATGCCACCACCTTGTTGTTAGAGCATTTACATATGATGATCGTGGAAATTAATAGAATGCTATCTATGTACATGTACGTAGAGTCTAGAACACAAAAAACCCAAAATTTTTCACCGGTTAGCCAGATCATGTTTAATATTCTAAAAACGTTCAGTATATTTTACGAAGTAGATTGAAGGAGTTTTTTTTTTTTTTTTTTTCAATATGAACATGGAGAGAGTTTTTTTACGTAAAATAGAACTCCTTATTCTAAATTGTATAAGCTTTGGGATTTATATTTAGAAAAAAAATATTAAGTATATATATCTGATCAATAAAAAAGTGAATAAACGAGATCTATCTTCCATTTATTTAGGAAATATAAAATGATTTTTCCAACCGACGTAAATTCTTTTAAGATTTAACAAGCTAGCTAGAGCGTTATTGTGAGCTTTTTTATAGAATCTTTCAGTTGACTTGGGCAGACATTTCGTCAAGACAGATAAAAAGGGTATGAGCATATGATATGAATATTTATAACACTTCACTTAAGTTACAGTATTTGATTTTTCACGTCAATAATAATATTGCAGGAAAACTTAAGGTTGATTCACATTTTTCTACCTCAATATTTACAACAATTAAATAATTATTGATTCTGTTACAAATTAACTTGTTTCATGATCTCCAAAATAATAAATAGAGTTATACTTCTTACAAATTTGTCATGTGTATATTAATTATGTGTATATCGATTACAGTTATAAGAGAAGACAATAGATGCATGAATATTAATCTTTTGTGTCAATTGACGCGATAGACCGTGGTGATTAGTGTTACAGTCATAAAGACATTCTATAAAAGCATATTCATAAATTGATGTGACTTCATTTGATATGTCATGTTGTAAATTTATATTTGTGTGTGGAGAAAGTATTTTTCCAATTAAATGATATGTTGTTGTTGGAAAAGTCAGAAAACAAGTTTTTTACAATATAACAGCCATGCTACCCATAAGGTTCACATCCTGTATACTTACTTAAAAACATATCTTGTTACCTTTTTATCCTATTTTACTTATAAATAAGTCTGGAATCATTTTCATTACGTGAGTAAAAAAATAAAATGACATATTTTTAAATAGGTATACAGAATGTGAGAGTTATGTCTAGAATTTTTTACGATATAATTTGTAACAAATGACAAGCTCAAAACAAAGTAATAAATAATATTTGATGACACTCGACAACGAAGCCTCTAATTGACGAGGGTGATCAAAAGGAGATCATCCATTTATCATGAACAATATTTAACGCTGAATTTATGTTGGTTAACAGAAACGGATTCCAATAGAGGAAGTGTTTGGGCAGTTGAAATGCACAAGGGAAGGTCTAACGTCAGAGGAAGGAGCCTACAGGATTCAAGTTTTTGGACCAAACAAAATAGAAAAAAAGAAGGTCGGCCATTGCAAATTAAACCTTTTAACCTCCGCCCGCATTTTTGTTGTCTTGTAATTTTCTTTTGTTCTGACATGCAATATTAATGGTTTCCTGTTTTGCTACAGGGAAGCAAAATTCTCAAGATTTTGGGTTTCATGTGGGAACCCTTATCTTGGGTCATGGAAGCTGTTGCCGTCGTGGCTATTGTGTTGGGAAATGGTGGCGGAAAGGCCCCGGATTGGGAGGTTTTTGTCGGTATCGTTTTCCTGTTGCTGATCAACTCCACAATCAGATTTAATGGAGAAAACGATGCAGCTGCAACTGCACGACATTTGGCTGGTCTTGCTCTCAAGACTAAGGTGAAAAACACATTTTTACAAACCTCGTATGCGTGAAAGTTGGTGATGCTATTATTCTCCTTCTCTAACATTTTGATTTTATTTGAACCTTTTCTTCTACTCACTTGAGACTTGAGGTGACAAAATGCAGGTTCTGAGAGATGGTGGATGGAGCGAACAAGATGCTGCAATCTTGGTGCCAGGAGACATTATCAGCATTAAACGGGGAGATGTCATCGCTGCTGACGTTCGTCTTCTTGAAGGAGATCCACTTAAAATTGATGAATCTGCTCTAACTGGAGAATCCCTTGCTGTCACCAAGAACCCCTCAGATGAAGTATTTTCTGGCTCAACATGTGAAAAGGGTGAAATAGAAGCAGTCGTGATTGCCACAGGAGTCCACACCTCTTTCGGTAGAGCTGCCCATTTGGTGGACACCACCAATCAAGCTGGGAACTTCCAGAAGACTATATCTACAATTGGTAATTTCTGTATTTGTTTGGTTGCTATCGGGATTATCATTGAGATTATAGTCTTCTACCCAATACATCATCGCACTTATAGGGCTGGAATTGAAAATCTGCTGGTTCTCTTGATCGGGGGAATTCCAATTACCATGCCTACTGTTTATTCTATCACGATGGCTGTTGGTTCCCGCAGGCTCTCTCAGCAAGGTGCCATCACAAAGAGAATGACTGCCATTGAGGAAATGGCAGGCATGGATGTTCTCTGCAGTGACAAAACTGGGACTCTAACTCTCAATAAGTTGATCGTTGATAGAAAATTGATTGAAGTGTTTGCAGAGGGTGTGGAGAAAGAGCATGTTATCCTTATGGCAGCAAGGGCTTGTAGGACTGAAAATCAAGATTCCGTTGATGCCGCTATGGTAGGAATGCTTGCAGATCCAAATGAGGTACGATTTTGGAGTTCTTTCCCACATTATTATTGATTATTTTGATTCACCTAAGATAATCATGCTGCACCATTATGCTGTTTATAATTGGGTAGGCAAGAGCTGGTATCAGAGAGGTTCATTTCCTTCCATTCAACCCTGTAAATAAGAGGACCGAACTGACCTACGTTGATGAAAATGGAAACTGGCATCGTGCTAGTAAAGGTGCTCCTGAGCAGGTAACCTTGTCTTTCCTATTTTGTCCTATGGAGCAAACAATTTTATACTATTTAGTAATTAATGTGCTTAATCTCTTTAAAACAGATATTAGCCCTTTGCAACTCTGAGGAGGATGTTAGGAAAAGGGTTCGTGCATTGATTGATAAGTTCGCTGAAAGTGGACTTCAATCTTTTGCTGTTGCAAGACAGGTTACAATTGAAGCATTTATGTACATCTGATGCTGAGTTGGTTCAATACCTAATTTGCTTGTTGCCTTCACGATTTGTCTGCAGGAAATACCAGATAGAACAAAAGATAGCCTTGGGGACCCGTGGCAGTTTGTTGGTTTGCTGCCTCTGTTTGATCCCCTTAGGCCTGAGAGTGCAGACACCATCAAAAGAGCGCTTAACCTTGGTTTAAATATCAAAATGATCACGGGTAAATCTCATTCAAGCACCAGTTCCCTTAATCCTTGCATGATTTTTTTGAAGTTTTTCTTTTCTTTCATTTGCGTAAGATTTATAAACTTTTGTCTCAATTTACAGGGAACCAGTTAGCCATTGCCAAGGAAACAGGTCGGAGGCTTGGAATGGGAGCAAACATGTACCCCTTTTCTTTATTATTTGGCCAAGTAAATGTTGCTTCAATTGCAGCCCTCCCCCTAGATGAGTTGATTGAGAAGGCTGATGGATTTGCTGAAGTTTCTTCAGGTATATGTGCGCGCGCGCACACGTGTTTATATTATAATACTATATTATTCTTATCATATGATCCACTTATAATTCTTTTCAAATTAATTTATAAGCATCCCTTGTTGCATGCTGCAACCTAAATTCCTCGTCTTCTTCATGAACATCACTGTTTTTCCAACATCAAATTCTTATGTCCCTGACAAAGTAATGAATGATGTATATTAATGAACAATGTAATCCTTAAGATTCAAGGGTATGTCTTCTTTGTTAACTTTCCTTTGAAATTGGTAGAACACAAATATGAAATTGTGAAGAAGCTGCAAGAGAGGAAACACATCTGTGGAATGACAGGAGATGGTGTCAACGATGCCCTTGCTTTAAAGAAAGCAGATATTGGAATTGCTGTTGTTGAAGCTAGTGATGCTGCTAAAAGTGCTTCGGACATTCTTCTCACTGAACCTGGTTTGAGTGTTATTATAAGTGCTGTGCTGACCAGCAGGATTATTCTCCAAAGGATGAAGAGTTACACTGTTAGCAAACATTCATCTTCTTTGATTGATGAGGGTTAACATTTAGTTATATCAAGAGGTGTCTAAGCTCTGTCTTGTCTTGTTTACTCTCTTGCAGATTTATGTAGTTTCAACCACTATTCATAAGGTGGTAAGTAAACCGATAATTTAAGTTGGAGATGTTTATGCTGAATTTAGAGGTTCCATTGGGTTATGATATCTCTATTTTAATTTTTCTCAATCTGGCAGTTTGCCTTCATGCTTATTGCTCTCATGTGGAAATTTGACTTTGCACCTTTCATAGTTCTAATTATGGCCATCCTAAATGATGGTGAGACATATTTTTATGTCCTTGTGAATCTCTCTCTTCATACATTTTACCATGACTAACATATCATGACAATGATTCTGGTTTTTTGCATTACCATACACTAGGTACAATCACGACAATATCAAAGGACCGGGTGATGGCATCTCCACACCCAGACCGCTTGAAGCTGAGAGAAATTTTTGTTTCTGGAATCATGCTTGGAGGTTGCTTGGTGCTAACGACAGTGATATTCTTTTGGGCTATGTATGAGACTGATTTTTTCACGGTAATTATATATGCTTGTTTCTCTTGTTAATCAATCATGATAGTAGTTTGGGCAGTGGTAGAACGAGATGGAACTTAAGAAAAGTTGGAGAAATTACTCATATCAATCAACAAACAATACCACAATTCATTGAAGTTGAAAGTGTCCCTAGAATTCTATTTATGCAAATCTACTTACCCTTCTTTCTTATATTAGTTTTGTGTTGAGGATGTACTTAAACTCAATGGGAAATCTGGTTAAATAATTTTTTAAGTTTTCAACCCCCTCTTAAATCCAATCATGGCTCTGTCACTAGTTTGGGGTACTATTTATTTAGATATTTTCTATTTAACAATTTTTGTAATGCAGGAAAGATTTGGTGTGAAGCCATTGAATGCTCACGAATTTGAAATGATGGCAGCCTTGTACCTGCAAGTCAGTATTATAAACCAGGCCCTTATTTTCATCCCAAGGCCTTGCAGCTGGATCTTCATTGGACGACCTGGACCTCTCTCGATCATTGCTTTTGCCCTTGATCAGCTGGTAGGATTTCATCTAAGAAGAGGCACCTCGCTCTATATTTTTTAGTTCCGAATGAAACTTTCCTTGTTAAACATGATAGTTTAGCTTTAAAGATTGAATCAGAATGTGGTTAGAGACTAAAAGAAGAATTCAGACAGAATTCAAAACAGACAAAATGGCTGCAGGGCTTTGGGTTATGGTGAGGAATGCTAACATATTTTTTCCAGAATTTGAGATTTCACAAAATTTCAACATTTTATCTTTGGTAAATTACCTGATTCAACATTTTGATGAAAACATAGCTCCGCAATCTTATGAATAATGTGTCGCTGTTTAGGCTTGTCCTAGAAAATTTTGTCCAAGGCTTGCCAGCCTATCATTAAACAGCAAGATTTTTGGGTGGTATTATACTATCATGGTGATTTGATTAGTCAATTTTGAAGTAGAAATGCCAAGAACAAAGCGGATGGATTCACGGTGAATCTATGATTATGCGACATTACCAATATTTGGAGTCAACTGGATTCACCTTCCATCTATATATGGTTTCAATCCACTAATTTATTTTTGTGGGATTGAAGACACTGGGTTAGGCTATCATTTCATTTGGTATGTTGCTGCTTTAGACGTTTCTAAGCGAATGGTTTCACTTTCTGTTTGACGCTTGACAGATAGCAACTCTCGTGGCTGTCTATGCAAACTGGGATTTTGCACAGATGAGAGGAATTGGATGGGGTTGGGCAGGTGTAATCTGGCTTTATAGTGCTGTAACATTTCTGGCAATTGACCACCTCAATTTTGCAATCTGCTACTTTCTGGGTGGGAAGGTTGTGCATAAGCGTCCAGGAATGGAGGTATGCTTTTGTACAAAATTATATATATATATATATATATATATTTCTAGATGATAGGCATTTTACTACTAGAAAGAACTATCTATCTTGGCTTTGATTTCATTATTTTTTATGCTTTTTTTGTGTCATATAACTAAAAGCATTAAAAGCAGAAAAACTGGAGATGGGGGTAATATTGGAAATAGCATAGGATACAACAGATCATTTTCAGAATTTGAGATTATAATTACTTGAAGAAAGAAATCTGGAAGGATAATTTTCTTGAAATATACTTAAAAAACACTTCGATTGTGTTCTTTACTCCCAGCAACAAACAGGGTTCTTTGTAATCTTTGAAAGGGTTGGTATGCAAAATTTTCTTGGGACGACTTTGTTTTGAAATTTTGATGGAATAATTTTGGGAATAAAAGGCGTTACATTTCATTTCAGTCAATGAAAATCGATCGTTAAATGTAGTTTTGTCGCTCTTTTACAGGGACAAGATTCATCACAAGAAGAGAGTTCTACACCACCTTGTTTTGACATCCACGGTTCTATCTCAAATATAATATCTATTTCCAACACAGATTCGTAAGAGGATATGTCAGAATTTGTGTTTTTTGTAATTTCCAATCCCCTGTAAGAACAATCACATATTTGATGATACGTTGTTTAATCTTCCAGTCTGATTTTTCATGTCAAACATATAATTATTGGAAAATGCTACTCTCACCACTCTATTCTACGTTGTGATTTTTTATTTTTTATTTTTTAGTTTTTTACTTAGTGATTAATAAAGTATTTTTAAATAATATTGTGATTTTTTTTTTAAATATTTAAAAGTGTTAAAAAATATATGTTAAAAAAAATCAATTATACCTAACGGTAGCTCCCAACTCCCGAGCGGTGGACGTAGCACCATCCATATATATTATAGCAAATTGGAGTGCCCTTTTTTTCATGGCATCGCCTGTTGCTTTGTTATGTAGAAACGATGGCTGATTGTCATTATACCATATCCTATTGAAGTTAAATCTCGTTTTCTTTTAGAATGGAGCTCATCTTCCGCGCTCTAGTGCCTGAAAAAAAAAAGAAAAAAAAAAAACAAGTTTAATTACAATTCAATTAAGAGAACGAGCGGTAATTACTAGATTACACTAGAATCTAGATTACAAAGTATCTATTGTTGGGTATTCAAATTTGATCTCCTTCCATATTTCCGCTAGCTCATGAATCCATTTACTAGCCTCACGAATAATTTCATTACTCTCACGAGCAAGATCATGTCCATCATTACGAGCTTGTACACATGCTTCTAGAGCTACTCGATTAGCTACGACACCGGGTGCATTTCCCCAATGGTGCCCTAAAGTTCATCCACTGAATTGTAGTACGGAATCATCTCCAAAGATTTCGGTCAAAGCATGCATATGCTAAACATGAATACCACTAAAGCCAGAAGCAGAACACCAGGTAGAGAGATCCAATCTTGAGTGAAAAAAATATTGTGGCTTCGATCTTTTTCAACAAAATCATTACATAGTAAATCAACAAAGCTTAAAGTGATTCATATTTCCCCTTCAAGTTTACCTAATACGGTACCAGAGTGAATATGATCTCCACCAAGGGAAAAGTTTATCTCCGGGTTGATGAAGATTGAAGATGAACATTCTCCTTGGATTTTAATCTCTTTGAGTATGAGTTTGAAAGTTTAAAAAATAAAAAATTACATGTTTAATAAATTTATAAAAAAAATTTATGCGCTTAAAAAATGCTTAAAGTCTATTTTTTTTTAAAAAAATTAAAAGCTTTTGAAAAGCTGCAGTTAAACAAAAATTACCTTAACTAACTTTAAATAAGATTTATGAATTTTAGTTTTCTGAGATCCACACGTGGATAGAAATTTTTTTTTCATCAGTCACTATTTACTATTCTATATCTTATATTTTATGAAAAATACCTCTATATCCTATAAAAAAAATTCTCATACTTTATAAAAAAATTATAAATATGAAATATAAGAGTGAATAACGACT
This sequence comes from Juglans regia, assembly GCF_001411555.2. Classification (NCBI taxonomy): domain Eukaryota; kingdom Viridiplantae; phylum Streptophyta; class Magnoliopsida; order Fagales; family Juglandaceae; genus Juglans; species Juglans regia. The sequence goes on along the minus strand of NC_049911.1, from coordinate 34,973,010 downwards.
GATGCATAATAAATCTCATGTGGACAATTTTGTATTTTCACAAGTAGATTGGTTTCATTCGGGCCCGGGGTTGGAGATTAAAGTTTTGAGAATGGCCCATAAATAAGAATACATGGGTCTACATCAATAGGCTTGATAACCATCGTGTGTAATGACCATATCAGGCCTTTGAGAAAGAGCCTGAGCCCACTTTTGTAAGCCCATATAACATGCTGTGTTTTCGTGTCGCACGCTCTAGTTCGTATCATTCAGATTCGTAGTAGAGACTAGAGAGCACAGCAAAATCTCCATGGAATCCTTCCCTTCCTCCTCTTCTGCTTCTTCATCCCTAATAGGCATGGCGCAAAAGACCTGGGAGCTCGAAAACAACATTATCCCAATGGACACTCCGACGACCAACCCGGACCCAGCCTCCGACGCAATTTTCTACTACGACGATGTCGCCCAGGGCAAGTTCCAGCAGGAGAAGCCGTGGGCGAACGACCCCCACTACTTCAAGCGTGTGAAGATCTCTGCCCTGGCGCTGCTGAAGATGGTGGTCCACGCTCGCTCCGGTGGGACCATCGAGGTCATGGGGCTCATGCAGGGAAAGACCGACGGCGATGCCATTATTGTTATGGACGCCTTTGCCTTGCCCGTCGAAGGCACCGAGACTAGGGTTAATGCGCAGGCAGATGCCTACGAGTATATGGTCGATTATTCCCAGACAAACAAGCAGGTATTTTTTCCCTTCTTTCTTTTCCCGATGAATCAGAAACCCTAGCTGTTCTGACAATAATTCTAGGGATCGTTTTCGTGAATTTAATAATGTTGCATTTTCAATAATTAGGCTGATTAATGAGAAACCTTAGCATCCTCTGTAAATTTTTAATTTTTACGTTGTTTTTTAAATTAATTAGGCCTTTTGTTGGGTTGATGAGTAGCTATAGGAGATGCAGTTTTGGCGTGCGTGTGCAGTTATGTGCCATAAAAGGATTTGAAAAACCTGATCGAGTGACGACTACCTTGCACGTGGAAACTTAATTTTTTTGCTGACTCCCAAGTCAATGACTGTTCTCTACATTATATCTGTCGAGATTTTGTTTTGTTCTGATTTACTACCATTACATGGTTTATGCTTGTATTGACTGAATGTTTTATCTCTAAATTGTTCACCCTCGAAACATTAATCTAAGCAAATTGTATCTCTGAAAAAGTCTTTATCACGACCCAGGTAGTATTTGTACTATTTCATGGATTTAGTTCGCTTACAGTATATGTTGATGCTGCAGGCAGGGCGATTGGAGAATGCGATTGGGTGGTACCATTCTCATCCTGGCTATGGATGCTGGCTTTCGGGAATTGATGTTTCAACACAAATGCTAAACCAGCAATTTCAGGAGCCTTTTCTGGCAGTTGTTATAGATCCAACAAGGACTGTTTCTGCTGGAAAAGTTGAGATTGGAGCATTCAGGACATACCCAGAAGGATATAAGCCTCCAGATGAGCCTGTCTCTGAGTATCAGACTATCCCACTGAATAAGATTGAAGACTTTGGTGTACATTGTAAACAGGTTAACGTCTCATTGTCTTTTGATCTTTGCAGAAACATGCTCTCCACCAACTTTATTAACTCCATTTGCATGTGTTTTTGCAGTATTATGCTTTGGATATCACTTATTTTAAGTCTTCTCTTGATTGCCACCTTTTGGATCTGCTATGGAACAAGTATTGGGTGAACACTCTTTCATCTTCACCTTTATTGGGTAATGGAGACTACGTTGCAGGACAAATCTCAGATCTGGGTAATTCCTTACTTCTTGTGCCATACAGGCTGCTTCTTTTTTATTTCAAATTACTTGTCATGGAATTGTGAAGATTAAAAAAATTAAATTGAGTTGTCTGTACCGTGCAGCTGAAAAGCTAGAGCAGGCAGAGAACCAACTATCTCACTCCCGCTTTGGACCACTAATAGCACCCCCTCCGAGGAAGAAAGAGGTCAATTTACTTATTTTGCCTTAAATTTTTAATTTTTTTTTTTTACTAAAAAATGTGCATCCATTCTGTTTCCATAGTCATGAGACGCTGAATGGCATTCAAATATGTGCTTAGCCTAGAATAATGGAGCATTTTAGGATACTTTTAATTAACCACAAGAAAAATTTTGAACTAGGGCATGCATTTTTTTTTCAATGGTGGAGGTGTTCTATTTCAATTCCAGTGATGTATGTGACTGAGATATTTTAAGTTAGTTGGGTGCAAAATGAGTCTACAGCGAGCTTTGTTGTTTGTTTCTTGTTTGTCTCATAATGGAAAAAAATCGCTATCCCTAAACCTATTTAATTTTTAACACCAAAAGGCAACGAAAGAAACAGACCTGAAGTTATTTCAAGATAGGTATACGTCCTCCTTGATGCAGACCTATATGTTCCTCTTAGAATATAATTGTGTAACCTTAGAGCTGCAGATATTACTGAACATTACAGATCTTTATCAGCTTTGTAAGCTGGCGATCATCAATCACCTCAGTGTTACCCTCCCCTGCGACACCTCTCTCTTTCTCTACCTTGGTGTTGCTCTATCTCTCCATATAATATTGAATCTAATTCCTGTATTAATTGCAGGAAGAATCTCAACTTGCTAAGATTACTCGTGATAGTGCAAAGATAACTGTGGAACAAGTTCATGGTCTAATGTCACAGGTGACTGTTCTTTTGTGCACAAAGTTAAACAGTTGGCAGTTGTTTGATGCACAGTTTATCATGTGTTCTTAAAAAATTGCATCTTTATCCTCAACTCAGGTTATCAAAGATATCCTTTTCAACTCCGTGAGGCAATCCAACAGATCTCGAACAGAGCCATCTGGCCCTGAGCCAATGATTGAAACCTGATCTAGGATACTGCTAGTGAGGCAAAAGATGAATGCATTACCTTCTTGATGCTTGATTTTCCTGGAGACCAGCTTAAGTTTTAAAAAGACGTGAAGTTCTGGAAGTTGTATTACTTTTTGTGCTGATGTAATGTAAATTATTTGCACCTCATGATTTTTTTTTTTTTAAATATTTATACAACATTTTGGTACTCCTTGACAAGGTAATCATTATCAGGGACTCTTTAAACGGTTATTTTATTTAGAAAGTAAAATCATAGAGATGAAAGTAGCGGGTTACCTTTGTACGTGGCCCGTCTCCAATGTCTGGAGTTTCATGTTGGGAGCCATTTTTTTATATATAATTATTTATGGGACAAGCTGCATATGGTTCATCATTGTCGGGGATTTCTAACTTGGGCAGGGCATGGGTTGTTGGCCTTGTCCTTTTAGTTGTATTAGGATTGTGACTGTTAGTCTGTTATCATCAACCAAATGAAGAAATTCCGAAACGATTGACACGAATATTGTAAAATTAAGAAAAAGATGAAGGTCATTTTAGAGTTGGACTGCCCCTTGGGTTGGGGTTCATCTAACTAATAGTGTTCTTCAATGCGCATTGTTATACCCTTTGGAACCCGTGACCCAATAAAGTCTATGCAACCAATATTTTTCATTGAAAAAAGGGGACAAATTCGAAATCGATGGTTTCTTGGAAAACTAGATTCCTAGAAAAAATTTTGATGAGGGAAAAACCATAAATTAGAGCACTCCTAATGGAACTTGTAAAAGTGGATTTTTTTTTAAATATAAAAAAATGCTATGAAAAGAGGACTCCATATATTAAAAATATTTTACATTTTCATAGCTACATGTGGAGGATCCTGTTTATGGCTATAAACTTTTTTAATTAATTTCTCATTTCTCATATTTTCCTCATTCATTCAGATTTCTTTTATTCTCAGTTCAAACCCCCTCTCTCTCTCTTGTTCCCACACTTTCTTCATTGCTTGGCGCCAAATACAGAACCAAAGCCTTGCATCTTCCTCAACTTCGCTCGTTGCTTCCAACGTTGATCATCCATTTTCTTTTGCTTCGAGTTTTGCTCTCATTGTTGAGGTAAACATTAGAATTTTTTTTTTCCTTTAGCATATATGATAAAATGTCAAAAACTACATGATTAAACTGCTAAAGTAAGTGAATTGTTTAATCAAAATGTGAATGAAGCATTTAATTATGTAGTAAATTTTAATTCTTGACTCAATATGAAATTTTGATATTTTACACTTGAAAAGAGTTGTAATGCAACCAGACCACATCATAAATTAATATCCCAAAATTTTACTCATATTATATTTGTGTTGCAGGACATTATGAGAAAAATATTAATTTATATGGGTATTTTTGGAAATACCCAACTGGTACAACAACATGAAATGAAATGGATCCATTCACTCACAGCAGCTGAGCTCAAAACGCAAGTGGCGAAGGACGTGAAATGCATGGGCAGATTAAAACGCACAGCTGCGGACGTGAAATGCAACCGCACGTCAAAACGCACAGCAGCAGGAAATGCGGACGAAGTGAAACGCAGGAGAGCTGAACTCAAAACGCGCTGGACGAAGTGAAATGCGGAAGATGCAGCAGAGTGAAACGCGCAGCACGCACGCACGCAGGGGCACGCTCAGCACGTCAAAACGCACGCAGGGGCACGCTCAGCACGTCAAAACGCACGTAGATGCAGACGAAACGGCACTGCAGGGAGATGAAACGCGTGCTGAGGCGTGCGCAAGGGGATATAAAAACGAAAATTTTCATTCGTGCGCCGACGTCTCTTTCGGCAGTTTTTATTTTTAGTTTTTTCTGCGCACATTTTTTTCTTCCTTCAGTTTTATTTTCGCACAGTGTTCATCTTCCTCTTCAATTTTATTTTTCCAGTTCAATTTATTTTTCTGCAAGTTTGTATGTTTTTGGGTTTTGAATTTCAGCATTTCTGATTGATACAGTATATTTTTATTCAGTGAATTTCATTTGAAACAGTATATGATGATGTTAGATTTTAATTTTCTTGAGCATTTTGTTAATCTAGAGATGATAGGCTAGATTTTTAGCTTGGGATTCAATGAGTAACCCGTGACTATTTGGGATTAGATTTACTTCAATATTTAGTGCTTTTGATGATTAACTTGATGGATTATATCTCAATGTGCATCTAGAAAATATTAGAGTTCTTTGTTCTTGGTTTAGATCAATTGTTGACGTAAAGGCACAATTGATACTTGAACAAGTAACATGACTTTAATAATTTTCTTTCATTTTCTATGATTGTCATATAATTTATCAAGTAGTTTTATTAAAATAAAATTGTGGTTCATTGTTATATTATCCGACTATGATTTCTAGGAAGGAGAAAATGGTCGAGAGAAAATAAAAAGAGAAGTAAATCCATCATCAAATTAGTGGGTGAAAATTGCATCCCAAGTGTTTGTTTAATTGTTTCTTACAAGTTTAAGTCAACTTCCATACGATTTCTTTAAATCCCTTTAATCTTAGCAATTTTAGAAAAATAGATTCTCTTTTATTTTCAGCTTTGCTTATGCTTGAACGTCCCGACAATTTCACTCATAATTCACTCTACACTCCCTTAGTAAATATCCACATTTAGGTGTTAATATTGTTAGTGGTTGAGTTTAGGAATTTATTTCTCTTTGCTGATTATTTTAAATTTTCGTGTCACTCCAAACGGTAATATGTGGTCTTGCGAAAATGAAATGTTTGCTAAATTCTCATTGTCCCTGTGAATTCGATCTTGGGATTTACCCTTGTATTACTTTGACAGCTTCTACGCTTGGAAGTCGAAATTAAAAGCTGATCAATATACCTGTTCACGGAAAGCTATATGTTGGATTTCTTGGAATCTCTCTCTATCTCTCACTCTCTCCAAAACGCATGAAAGTTTAAATTTGTTATTCTCAGAATATGGGTGTAGGAGTTTGCATGGGACTTAGTGAGTTCAGGAGGTTTTACCATTTTTCTTCTCAATGGTCATGTCCTTGCACAACATGTCTATTTTTGTTTTTCAGAGAAGTTGGAGTTTGATCCCTGCAGTTGTTTTGAGTGAGCCACGAACGACATATATGGACTCGATTTTGTTTGGACAAGTTATCAGGTGCTCTCATGTTGCTCCAAGTTTATGGTTAAACCCTGCATGTTGGCTTTCGTTTATTTCATTCTAAAAATATAAGTTATATTTTTTCTCATAACTTAAATCACACTTTCCAAATAAAGCTAGTGATTAATCGATCTCTCCGTTTTCATCCTTTTATTTTCCAAAAACCTTTGTCCACGTCTCATTTTTTAACTTGTACAAGAGTGCTCTTTTTTCTTGCTTTCCCCCTTTCTCATAATACAACCCTCCAATGGTTTGAGAAAAGGAGTTGTATTGGGGTCTTGTTTTGTTTGGATTTGATTCTGTTGGTGTGGGAAAAAGCAACGTTTTTGTTTTCATTATAGGTAAAACTCGAGGGGTGGGTTTAATGTAGAGGGTTTTGAAAATAAATCCTAGTTCTGTGTATTCAACAAGAAGATAGAGATTTTACAGTAAAGTGAGAAGCAGTTGTTGCAATAAAGTGCATGTAATATAAGGGTGAATGGATGTTTATATATTGGTTTTTGGTGTAAAATTAATTACATATCTATTTTTTAAAGAATTTGGTTTGATAGAAACCACACATTTTACAAGAGGATGGCTATTCCAATTGCAAGAACTGTCTCTTGCGTGCATTTTTTGTCACTGGTTTTTTATAAGATTCATATTTCCAGAAATTAGATTCATATCTGCAAGGAATACAGGCATGCCTATCAAGTTGTATTATATATGTTCCTCCTCAAAATGTAATTCTTGCTCACGTCCTGTTTACTCTGTTTATTTTTGTCAATTCATCCTTTAAATACTTTACTTGGATGAACTGACATGGTCTTATTTCTTTACTCTTTAGTACCCACCCGAAGCTTTGAATTCTCTGAAAATATGTGCCTAGATTATTTGTGAACAATTAGGCCTATTCATGTATTCGGAAAAAGTTAAATTACATGATTTTCAAGTACATGATTTTCAATGTGCGGTCTGCAATGGTATTTTCTTGGTCTTAAGACTGACCATTGCATTCGGGAAAAGTTAAACCCAGGTTCTGGGCCGGGTATATCCAGATATCCGATCCGAAATTCGGATGAACAGTCTTACTTGGTTTGAATGTTTTCAGCTCGAGTTTAAAATTCGGGTTTTGGATCGGGTTTATCCGGATATTCGGTCCAGAACCAGGATGAACAATCTTACTTGGTCTGAAGGCAATCCCTTTGTGAACTCATCAAATAAATATATCTTGAGAAGGTCTGAAAGCTTAGTTTTCTTTTTCTTTTTAGTCTAGTTTGAAACTTTCAAATAAATATATGTTTAATAATTTATGGCCCCACGGTTGATATCCTAGGAGGATATCATCCATTTTAAGAGTTGATCATTTCACACTCTGCAATGATGGTGTTCTGCTGGTTATGTGCACATTGATGCCCATGTGTTGCTGTTTTGTATTTTTCACAATCTTTTTAATTGAGTTTGATTGAGTTCTATGATGCTTTTTTTTTTTTTTTTTTTTTTTTTGAAGGATGGATTCACAATCATATGGAGTTCATTTCTGCACTACCCTCTTACAGAAAGAAAGAGAAAGAAAGCTACAATGACTACCTCTTCCCATCTTCGAATAACATGAAAATTACTGATACGATTTATAGAAATTACATTATTTAATTTAGCTGCGTTGGGGACGTATGGCATACTTTTTATATAACATGGCAATGAAGATAACAGGGTCAATATGACAAAATCTCTCCAAAAAACTGTAATGGGAAGAAAAGGGCAACTAATGAGCCATGTTAGCAAATCCTGTGCTCCAGTTGATAGGAAGGGTAACATTGACATGATTTACAGACTATGAGGAACATTTTATTTTATAAGAAAGTATGAGGACTAAATTGATGCAACTAAATGTTCATGAACAAATTGACATAAATTGAATTGACTTTGTATATTTTTATTATATAATTACTTCTTTTTATTTTGAATGAATTTATATTTTGGTTTAGCTTATAAATTTGGATTAATTTAAAATAGAATATAATTATATGACATTGTATATAGGAAGATATTGTAAATATCAAAAGATATGAGAATATTATTAGTAGTTAGAGAAAATATTTAAAATGAATAAAAAAAATTAAAAAGTATAATATTTAAATAATATGAAAAAAAAATAGATAAGCTGATGTATGGTATATTATAAAAAGTCAGTATATAAAATAAAAAAAGTAAGTTTTTGTAATGTATTTTAAAGGATAAGATGAAAAATCAATTGTGAGTGCTCTTATAAAAAGGATATCGCCAACAGCCAATAAGATGGGAAGAAATAAATGAAGAATAATGTTACACAACTTCTCCAACCTCCACACACCATATTTTTTTAAAATTTTTTCATTATTTTTTTAATTTTTTTTAGTTTATTTTTTTAAAATAATTTAATTCTTCTATTCATTATTTATTTATTAAATATTTGATAAAAAAAATTAAAAAAAGTGTAGTATGTGGAGATTATGTAAATAATAAAAAATTGTGTAAATTTTTTGATAAATGAACGGAGTAAAGAGGGGAAAGGACGGCATTTGGGGGTTGTTGCCATCCACATGCGAAGAAAGCAAAAAGTCGTAAGAGTTTTTATTCTTTCATACATTGGCTTGGAGACGAAAATCACTTTGAGTTTGAGATGCCACAGAAGAGAGTACTGCAGTGATCAATTAGGAAACAGCCACATTTCATATGTCAAGAGCTGATGGAGAATAAAAATATACCAAATATTTGAAGGCCATTCATCCCTCTTGGAGGACGCCTCATCTCCCGGCCTTCACCATCATTATTAATATTCCACACTCCACAGCCTATAAAAGGGCCAAGAGGAAAAAGCCTAACTAAAATTTTCTTACTTTTTTTCTCTCTCTCTCTCTCTCTCTCTCTCTCTAGACTCTAGTGGGTATTATGGAGTGGACTTTCTCAGTAATCATGCCCTCCACGAGTCTTCTACCCAGCCAACCTCTCTCGTGGGATAACAAAGAAAATAGATGAGGGTGTTCAAAAGATTAATGGTAATGCTGGCTCCTTGTCATTCGTTTGGGCTATTTTCTACGTCACTTTCTAATTAATTGAGACAATTCACATGGAATAAGTAATAACCCTTCACCAGTAGTCTCTCTCTCTCTCTCTCTCTCTCTCTCTCTCTCTCTCTCTCTGTGTGGTTGAGGCATAATACTCGACTGTTAGAATACGCTACTCCAATAGCATTTCTAGAGCCTATGCTCCGACTTTTAGGGACTTTGATCAGACTCGTATAATAATCAACTCATGAACTTGGCGTGCTATGACCGCTTCTTTGCATTATTGACTACAATTAATTCATGATCCTTCGTATTACTAATTGTCTCCTTTTGATCCAAAAATATCTTTGGTTATAGAGGTAGTAATATGTGACACGATCCGTTAATCTAATATGAACACGATATGATAATAACGGGTTTAGGTCAAAACAAGTTGACCCGTTAAGACACAGTTGCTTAACGGGTTGATAATGGGTCAACTCGTTATGACCCATTAAGAAAGTTAAAATTACAATTATACCCTTATATCTACAAGTAAAATTGTTGAAATTTTACTTTCGATATTTTTATTATTTAGATTGTAATTTTAGACTTGTAGTTAGTTTTATATTTTTTTTTTATAAATATTGTGATTTTAACATTTATATAAAATTATGTTAAACTTAATCAGTTCAAACGGGTTAGTTTTGAGTTTGTTCAGTCCATTTACATAAACGGGTTAAAACGGTCGTGTCGTATCGTGTTAGCCTAGCCTATTTCATAGTATTCATTAACGGGTCAAGATGGATTGACACAATATGATCCGTTATGTTAATGGGTTGTATTATAATTTGAGATTTTGACACGATAATTTTAATGGATCGTGTATTTGGATTGATCCATATAATATAATATACATGCTTTGACATAATACGAACACGATCCGTTAACACGATTTGACACCCCTAATTAGCCATGCCCGAAGCTTTCCCGTGACTACATACATATCTCTAAGAATTCTAGCTTTGATCTCTCAAATTCACACGCAAAGTGCAGATTTTGCTTGCATAAAGAAGTGTGAGTTTTTGTATCCAGTTTTTACTCATCAAACACCAGGTTCCATGTCACCTTGAAACTGAGTCCAGAGCTTATAACTATATACACTTTAATATAGTCACTTTCCTATAAATTGAAGACTCTTCAAATAAAAGCCTCAAGGTTGCACATCATTTAATTCATGGATCCCGATCCCATTACAAGGTCAAGACCAAACATAAATATGTGGCCCCTATTTGGATATGGAGATCATCAGTAGTACTCTTTCATTTTCATACACTAATTTAAGATCACTGGCCGGATCTTTTATGAAAAATCACTACAAAAAAATAGTATATAAGCGAGTTATTTATGATGAAAATAATTACATGTGACGATAATAAACTCATTTTGATCTGAAAATGAAATAGTCATTTTATTAAAAAATAACTATCTATAAATAAACAATTTTCTTCAATTTAAAAGCTCCTCATACACTACAACTTAGACCATAAAGCTTTTTTTATTTTTTATTTTTTTCACATACGACATATATATTTGGAAACAGGGGTTAGGGCAGGGGGATTGCTGGGAGTGGAGGAAGTGATGGGAATAATCATAAAGATCAGTAAATATGCTGTACCCACTTGCAAAGTGCCAAAGTGGATTGTCTACTCCACGTCAACTCAAAGATTATAAGCCTGCAAGTGGGTGCTTTTCGCTGTTTATATACAAAAGTTCCTGGCTATGTATTATGGCATTGTCGTTGAAACATCATATGCAATTTTTACAGAAGAAAAATAATTTATACATAATATTTTTTATAATATTTTACGTAATTATATTTTAAATGAACTTTTCAATCTCTATATATCATTTTTTAAAAAAATTTTAATATTTTTTTGAGTTTATTTTTTTAAAATTAATTCAATTTTTCTATTCATTATTTATATATTAAATATTTGATAAAAAAATTAAAAAAAATATAATATATGAAGGTTATATAAATAATAAAAAGTTATGTAGATTTTTTTTAAAAAATCACCTCTTATTTAATTCTCTTGACGTGTCTCTTTCAATTGTCAGCCTGAAGACAACCCAAGCCTAATACACAAACACAGCTGCTACTACTAGGAATCGAATCTTCTTCTTCTTGATTAGATACACACGTACACTAACTGAGACGAAAACTAAAAGCAGCGGTGCCCATGAAAATGGAGGTCCATGCGCATTCGTTTTTTAGCTGCCTAACTATATATTCTTCCCTGCATCTTTTCTGATCAACTCGATGATCTGTTTTGGTCAAGTGGATCGACGTGTCATTTGGAGTAGGCTGGAGACATTACTCTTGGATCAACCAAAATAATGAACCATATCCTTAATTCCTAGTCATAAATTTCATGATAGGTATATATACTATGGAGGGCCCGTACTGATCGATAAGTGGGGAATAATAATATTTATTACAATAATATAAATAATATTCTCTTTATGTAAATCAATGATAATTTCATTCTATTGTAACCACTACTTACTTTTGTCCTATTCATGATTATTTAGAATTTAAAAAATTATTCTCATCAGTTATTATTTATTATTATACATTTTATTTTATAAAAAAAATTATAAATATAAAATATAAAAATAAATAATAATTGATGCATTATATTATATTATGTTCAAAATTTAGATGATGATGCTGCTGCATGCATTAAACTTCTGAAGATGATGAGTACAAGTCTTTTCAAGTCTTCCTGTTGAGGACCGCGATATGAGATCATGAGACCTCACTCCACTACCATTCAAAATTCAAGTTCCAAAGCCATGCAAATAAAAAAGTATCATCAACCCCCATTTATATTTTATACATTGATTAATTGGTTTGATAAATCAGAGACGCTTTCAAAAGAAGATTAGGAAAATATGTAACCATTTCTTTAAACTGTCATTATTATTTTATAAAATTATTTAATTTTCAAATCCACATGATATATTTACATCAATGATAAAACAATTCTCTTTTTTTTTTTTTTTGAGTTAGGAGAGGAGATTTCAAACTGACCTACATTTAGAAGGTCGGGTTAAGCCACCTGGCAAAAAAATCAATTTTATTAGAAAAATTTTATTCTTAAGTCTCATATACTACATATTATTTTTTTTTTTTTTTTTATTCTCTTATCAAATATATGGTATATAGATGATGAGTAGAAGAATTTAATTATTCTAAAAATAATAAAATTAAAAAATTAAAAATTAAAATTTATAAAATAAATAAATAAATAAATAAAATAATTTATGATGTGTAAAGCTTATGAATAGTCATGCTATTTTATTAACGCTTCCGCTGTACAACTTTGACTTAAACCTTTTCATGTTCGGAACGATCTATAATGTCGTGATCAAATGTGTTACTATCCCCAGCCGTAATGAATGCGTACTGATTCCCTTCTGATCACTTGTGGCGAAGCCTTATCTTTTAGGTCACAACTGGTCTCACATTATTTAAAAGTACTCCAACCAAATTAGGACGCAATTACTTTCTGATCATTTTCAGGAAGCAAATCCAACGGCCTATATTAGACTACTCATTTTCTATACGATAATCATCATGACATCATGAGTTTTCTCTATGCCCGATTTTAAAGATGGGAGGACTGACTTTCGTATTTCATATGGGACCCTCCATATATACACTTATGGTCAATAAATTAGTCTTTTATTATTATCTTCTGTCTTTTTCTTTTTCTTTTTTTCCAATTTTAAATATAATTAATTTATTTTAGTGCCCTTGAAAATCGGACACCACAAACGACAGGAAAACGCTCAGCAGTCAGCAATCAGTTGGAAGGCAACATTCTAATTTTCCAAGGGCAGGGAGGGATATTAATATGAAAAATGCCTCGTGAAATTGAAAAGGTATGACTAGTCTCCCTTTTCTAATAAAATAATAAAATTTATTTTATTCGACAATCTTACATCACATATTTATTAAAAAATAAAAAAAATACACAATATAAGATTTTTTAATAGAATTTTTTAAATAATAATAAGTCACTTTTATTTATTTTATCTGATAAATTATATAAAATCATATTATTTTATAAATTTAATTTTATATAATTATTTTGAAAAAACCTACTCTACCGCTCTAAATGTATAGCTCGATTTGACCACTCAATTTTTTTTTTACTTAATGATGAAATAAGTAATTTTAAATATATTGATATTTTTTTATTTTTTAAAAATATAAAAATAAAAATAATATAAAATCATATCACTTTATAGATTTAATTTTATATAATTATTTTGAAAAAACCTACTCTACCGCTCTAAATGTACATCTCGATTTGACAACTCGATTTTTTTTTTACTTAATGATGAATGAAATAATTTTAAATGTATTGGTATTTTTTTTTAATATTTAAAAATTAAAAAACAATTTAATAAATGAAGAAAAAATAAAAATTTAAGAAATGTGATCAAACCGAACGAAGGATTATTCTAAACGTCAGAGTAGCCCGATTCAATTATTTTATGTCTGTAGCAATGTGATGTACAGCCAACAGTACAACGGCCAACAGTACTTTTGAATTTAGGAGTTCCTCTTTCATTTGTTCTTGTGATTATATATATATCAAATGCAGGGACTTTTATTCAACTCTAGTTGTTATAACTTAGACATCCATCGATCATATATATATATTTCTTTATGGTCCACGTCTATGTAAGGTCTCAAATGGCTGCCTAGCTAGCTAATTGAGTTAACAATCTCCTAAATTGGCACCGCCAAGTTGCCAACAGTACAGGTACCGTAAATACAAATTTGTAGAGTGAGATGAGATGAACATTTTGTGAATAGTAATAAGATAATTTATAAATAGTAATGAGATAGTTTGAGTTAATGTTTTATAAAATTTTGAAAAATGATAGAGAAAAATTTGAATACAAAATATTATAAAGTTAAAATACAGTTAGAATATAGTTTTTTAATACTATTTTTGTTTGGGAACTTGAAAAAATTTAATTATTTTTTATTTTTTGTTTTAAAGTTCGAGAAAGTTATAATGATTAGTTTAAAAAAATTGTAATGATTAATTTGAAAGTATTTGTATTTGAGTGATGTTTGTAAATGAGATGGAATGAGATCATAAGATGAAAATTTTGAATTGAAACTTTTTCCAAACAAGCCCTAAGTTTTTTTATCATTTTTTTAAGTTCTAAACTGTTATATATGCCTCGTGTTACACCTGCCTATAAGTTTCATCACCCACTCTCCAACAAAAGGCTTTGAATGGAGGGTAAGAAATGAAAACCTTTAATCAAGTCAAAAAGAGGAGCTGTAAATGGGATACATACATTGATTTTCCACTTAAAATTATATCTATATATTAATAGAGTGGGGGTACTTTAATTAAGGAGCTATGCAATTAATCTTCTCGAAGTTTATCATATCTAATTACATGATCAACCCATATGATTTTCTCAAATGTTTTCATTAATCAATTATTCAACTAAAAATAAATAAAATCTATTTATAACTTTCATTTTCTACATACCCAACATGTCGTTGATGTGAAAACCTTTCTACATCAACTATGTTAAATAATGATTGATGTTTTAGGTCTTTTAAAATTGTAATAAATTATATGATACGTAATTTATTAAGGCACCGACTTAATTATACATAGCAAACCTTGTAAAACAAAGTTAATTTCTAAACTTAGTTATTAATTAATTTGAAAGAGATTCTTAATGACACTTATGGTTAAATTCAATCTTTCATATTCCTAGCTATCAAACTTTGACTATTTACATCCTCATCCTAATGATCAACATCTTATCATTAAGACTGACGAAAAACAAAGCACACGTCGACCGACATCATGTGAATATTTCCAAATGATGCTATTAAATGAAATGACAACATAATGACAGAAACTAATTAAAGATTTTATTAATGTTAAATTATATATGGGTAGATCCCAATTTCATCGAAGGAAGACGCATTCAATTAAAAGGGGATGTAAATGTCATCATGTAAAGACTAATCCAACTCAAGACGTACAAAAGATGCAATTAATGGATAAAAAATATTTTTTTTAATAATAAGTTCTATTCGTTTTCAAAGGAATGCTGGATATTATATATATATGCACCCTAAAATTCTATTTAGGCTGGTTTGGATAAAAAAAATATTTTATTTCATCTTATCTCATATAATTATTATAATTATTTTAAATTTTTATACAAGATACAATAAATAATTTAATTTTTTAAAATTTAAAAATAATAATAAAAAGATAAAAATAATTTTTTATTTAATTTTTTATTTTCATCTTGACTCATATCATTCTAACTCAACTCACTGTATAAAAATAATTTCACGAAACACATGTCTAGTAACTCTAATAAATTTTACTCGAGAGTGGGAATGAAAGAGAAGGATGCCGTACGTCCAGTTGAGATAGTGAGGGAACGAAAATTTTAGTCTTTGTGTATATTGGGTTATTTATGCCTATGGGTATTCCTTAGTTTGTAATATTTTTTTTGGATTTATAATTATTTGGACCCAATTATTGAGTTCCTTCTATGATTAATGGGATTTTCAATGATGAGTTTTTTTTAGTTGTCAATATGCATGAGTTTACCTTTCCGTGTTTTAAGCTTTTTTTTATTATTTTATTGTTGAGAGTTTTTTTTATTGATTTGTTTAGTGGGTATTTGTTTGGGATTTTCTAGTCTTTTTATGGAAGGTGATATTTGACTTTGAAGCCAAAAGAGTTTGTGGGATTTGGCCGTGATGAGCAAATTCAAATTTCCGGGAGGTCTGTGTTTGAATGGGCTATGATGGGTTTCGACTTCGAGAGATTTTTCTTTTGATGAAGATGAAATTAGATTTTGGAGCTATCTCATTCATTGTTCTTTGATTTTCATGAAAGAAAGATTTGATTTTTAGTAGCCAATTTGACAAGAGTAGTTGATGGGTTTTAGGAAATTTGGTTTCTGGAATTTCGAAATTCATATAATATTGTTTGAGATTAACCCTTATATTCAGCTAAGAGGAGGAGGAGAAGATTACGGAGGTTTGTGGGTGTAAGATCTTCTAGAGTTTCAACAAATTATCATGACAGAAAAATGGAAGAATAAACTAATTCGTAAATTAGGAAAAATGTACGTTTAGATCTTAAACCCATCTCAATTTATTATTACAATTTTTTTAAATCTTAATATAAAATATTATTTGAGGAATTCCCTCCAGTTTGTTCAATTCAATAAGAAAAATATAAATAATTCAACTTTTTTAAATATTAAAATAAAAATAATATTAAAAAATAATATCTTAATAATATTTTATCATCTAAACTCAATTGAACGTTTAAATCCGAACTAAACTTCTGTTATACAATTTGTCATAGAATGTTTTTTTTTTTTTTTTAAATATTAACTGCTGACGTGGCAGCAGCTGGTTCTGCAGTGGGGACGCAGGGGCGTGTGAAAGATGCGAAGGTTACGCAGTGATTTCAACGAGGGTGGGGATTGTGTGTGTCACCCACCCTGCGTTCACATTGCCGCGCGTGAGCAACACGCTTCCACGCAATCTCGTGGGTCTTACACGTTGTAGTCAACTTACACCATACCGTACCATTTAAGCTAACAGAACGTACTTTGTAATCTCTCCTTCAATTGAAAATTCTGAACTCTGAAGCACCCGTACAATTTTCAATTTAGCACGGTTCTTTTTCTAAAGACACGCAGACGGTCGAACATGTACGGTGTTTGTTTTACGTTGATATAATAATAGTGGCTGTGCCTTTTTTTTTTTTGGTTTTCCGTACAGTAATTAGGACGAAAAATGATTTGTAGATTATACAAATCTTGCATATTTTTTTTTTTAAAAAAAAATTGAATAAATTTAAAATTTATATTAAAAAAATTATTTTGCATCTTGTACATTTTAAAACTATATATATTTAAATTATTTTATTCATTATCTTTATACTACACACCTATTAAAAATAAAAAATAAAAATAAATATATGTTGTAGGAATGATGAATATAATTTTTCTATTTGTATACATGTTAGAGCTTTGCTACTCATTATCCTCACACACCACACTTATTTTTAATTTTTAATTTTAATTTTATTTTTTTAAAATATTTTTTTTTTAGTTTTATTCTTTTTAAAATAATTAAAATTTTCTACTCATCATCTATACATCACACATTTGATTAGAGAAAAAAATAAAAAAAAATAAAAAATTATGTATAGTGTATAGTATAAAGGTGATGAGTATAATTTTTTCTATATATTTAACATTACTCATCATCAATATTCATATATATATATATAATATTGTACTATAATATTATTATGTTTTATGTCAATACACCTGTCATAATTAAAGAAACCGACATAAAATAACCTAAATGGAATGACCATTAATGAATCTAATTAATTAGAAAGATTTTATCAATAAAGTATATATACAAGATTTAAAAGTGTGAACCACTAATTTGAAATAGAAATGAGGGTAGGCCAACCTAGAAAGAAACCAATCAAACCAAAACATATGCCAAATCGTAAAAGCTTTTTTAATTAATAATTTGTGAATTTATTTGGTTAATATAAAAAGGAAAGTAAATATATATATTAAGAACACTTGATTATTAAATGGAAGGAAAGATAATATTAAGAATATATACATGATGAAATGGAGGGAAAGATCATCAAATCCTTGCCCATTATTCTTAAATCTTTAGATGGAATATTACAACTATGTGACAAGACTAGTACTCGTGTCACGTTAATCAGAGTTGAGTAGTACTAGATCAAGAAGGAAAGCACAATGTACGTGCGTTAGAGTTGGCTTGGTTGCTCAGAATTTAAATGGAGGAATCTACATGGATATCTATTATCTACCCACTTTGGCAGGTTATTGGTTTTAACATGCTGAATTAATGTATGCAGATATATATGCTATATATAAATATTAATTTGCAGCTTCAATTTATTTTTCTTTATAGGTTGATTTAATCATAAATTAGTTTTTTGATAGATTAAGGGGTTTTTTAAATATGAATCTAAAAACAAAATAGGAAAAACAAATATTTTTTTAATATGACCAAAAAGGACTTATTTTAAGAGAAAAACCTAACAGCTAGCCCATATTTCAAGTGGTTGAATTGATGGTCGAATTTAAATTGTTCACTATGTTCTAAAATATTATAGTAAAATGACTCATTAAACTTGTGAAAAAATCACCCAAAAGTAAATTGCGATAATGACATTTGATTTATTTCTGTGAAATAAGTATCTTAACCAACCTTGGAAATACAGCCTAATTTGAGCTTGGAAAGCCCATAAGAATCAGGCATGCTAGCGTATTTAAATTGCTTCTAAATTTGATTTAATATGAATCATGTAATATCAAGCAACACCAATTTATCAGATTTTCTAGTAAGAATATTAACAAAAAGGAGAAAAATATACAAATCTCCTTAAAACTACTGCTCAATTTGTAATCATCTCTGACTATTCTATTTTAAGTAAAAACTAAAAAGAAAAAAACATGAGACTTAGGTCTTGTTTGGATACAGAAATATTCTCAATTCATCTCATCTTATCATTAATATTTTTTTAAATTTATATATAAAATATAATAAATAATTTAACTTTTTTAAAATTTTAAAACAATAATAATATTAAAAAATAATATTTTATTCAACTTTAAAATTTAATTTAAAATTATTTTATATTATCTCACTACTAAATGGGACTATTAAACATTTTTTTTTTCTAAAAAAGACAATAGAAACAAGAGAGAGAGAAAAAAAAAACCCGACGGGCTAAAAAACCCGAACCTGACCTGAACTACCTGAGGAGTAGGTCACGAGTGAGAGTGTAATATAATCAGGAGCGTGGGATACGAAGGAGCGTGTGGGAAGTCAGAGGTCTTGAACGGAGCATAAAGTGCGGATTGGTGGGGAATTTGGGTCCCCCCGTAGAGAATCGTCCCCGCAAGTCTTCTTCAGCAACCCAACGTCGTCTTGGCTGTGTATAAAATCAAAATAGGCAGGAACCCAAGTGCCTCATTGCGTCCTTCGTAATCATACAACACCGTCGGCATCTACTCTCTCTCTCTCTGCCATTTGATTTTCTTTTTCCTTTTTCATTTTTGACGCAGTGGTTGTAGTTCTTCCACCATGTATTTTCTACTATAAATTTGATCTGCTTCTCTCGCTTAAGGGGTTTCTGTTCCGATTCCGTTTCTTGTTACCTCAGGCTATAGTTTCGCCTGCTTTCCAACATGGCTAGCGACAAGGGCATCAGTCTTGAGGAGATTAAAAATGAGTCTGTTGATCTGGTACTCTCTCTCCCTCCCTCTCTCTCTCTCTCTCTCTGTATGAATATGTTTGGTTCCCGAGAAAACTTCTTTCAGTGGATCCAAAAAATTTTACCTTTTGTTTTCGTTCTGATATGTTAAAGGGCTAAAACCAACTCGAGCGATCCATGCATGCGGATTATTACTCGTTTCACTCTATATTTATATCTTTTCGGAACTCAAAATATTTTCGAGCAATCCCGATTGTGTGTGTATATATATATATCTTTTTCTTTATTTTTGTTCGATGTGTTTTGCTTATTTTGGATGGCGTAGATCTGAAGAACATGTCCGTACTTTTTTCCTACCTTTTCTCTTCGACCAAAAGATGATTTTTAGCATTTTCAAATCATTCCAGTGAAAGAAAATGACCTCTTTGTGTGTGTGTGTTGAGCTTAATTTCGAGTTCACAAAAGATAATCCTTTCTGTTAATGTTTCGGCGGGATAAGTATCGGAGATTTCCCTTTCGGGTTGCCTGTGAGTTTTGTCCACGTCATATCGGCGACGGGACGCATGAACGACGGCGACTTTTGAAGCCACAAAAATACAGTCACCGCATCAGGGTCGTTCAGGACACGTGGCTCCACATTCTCGTGGCTCCAGAGAGGGGGCTTGGACGGTCCTGATGATCCTGTTCCTATTCGTAAACAATTTTCAAGCCCCAATAATTAATTTAGGAGTTCATTCTGCATCACACAAATTAAAGAAGGAAAAAATGAAAACCCGGATAAGGAAAAAAGGGAGAAAATATATGATCCGTGCGCCCTATCACATGGAATCTGCGGCTTGACAACGCACGCTTCGTTCACAGAACGTGGCTGAACAGGTAATCAACCTTAAAGGCTGTTTCCACTTTTGTCATCAACCGCCATCTTAAGCGCGTATGATCACCGGAGACCTTTTTTTTTTACCTCTCAAAATTATATATTCTATATATATATAAATATATTTTTTCATGGCAGTCAGATTATTTTACTATTTTATTTGCATTAAAGAACCTTATACCACAGCTAGGATCCTGTGATTGCTGTTCTGTCTTGTTATATCGTACTGGTCCGGCTCTCTGTCTCTCATTCTTCTGTGCTAATTTTTGGGTTTTGTAGTACTTCCGTGGTACTTTTGTCCCTTTACCTATATATATATATATTAAATATTTCTTGTTATTTTTTTAAATCAAGAATTATATTATTTTCTGGACTTTTATTTTACTGCTTTTGGGTTAGGTAAAATTGGGACCAGTGTCGTATTCCAAAGCAACTTTTTTTGAAAAAAAAAAGGAAAGAAAGAAAACCCAATCAACCTAATAATTCAATATGCAAGTTGATAATCTGTAGGTCAAGATTCCAAACAAACAGTTGAAGTCAAGGACAGTGACGATATTCGTTCCATGGACGAATTCACATGTATGCGTACTGTGCTTAAGCAGATTGCATGCATGCCATAAACCAATGGAAATTGTTGGCATTGTGTTGAACTTATAATTCTTAATTAGAAAATATCCTTATAGGAACAAGTTTAAAGATTTCTAAATCGAGCTCTTTTTATGAGATTATTAGACGCGCCAATATTAGCAAACGGTACTGCAAGAGTTGATTTCTTTCCCCCCATTGGAAACCTGTGTGGAATGGTAACCCTATTGTCCCTCCCGCTCACACATGTTCCGACTGTTGTGAAGAGTAAGGGGAAAGCGCAGAGCTTCTCCTAACAAAGAGAGAACAATTTACATGGTGGCATCAAAATAATTTTTGAAAACCAAACGGGTATTGCTCATGTAAAGGAAATTGGAATTTGATTTCCAACAAAAGAACGTGTCAATCTTCATAAAGGAGACCCGCAACCCCATGATCCTACCGAGTAGTATGGAATTTTGGTGATCCAGAATTGTGTGATTTTCTGAATGTTGTAACTAATTGAGAGCCTTGACTAAAGTTTGAATTTCACAATAAGCACTAAATTTTAGTGTTATCGTTGTCTAGAATCAGATGACATTTGTTGTCTATCCTTTCGATGAATTCCATTTCTCAATTTCTCTGAAAACAATCATGCTTTGCAACATGACGAGTTGCACTTGATTGATTCCATAGTAGTTACGACATTAATACTATCTGGTTACTAGTTTATAGATAATGCATGAAGAATATTGAAGATTTTTTTTTCTTCTGTTAACAGGAAAGAATTCCAATTGAGGAAGTGTTCGAGCAGTTGAAATGTTCAAGGGAAGGTCTAACGTCAGAGGAAGGAGCCAACAGGCTTCAAGTTTTTGGACCAAACAAACTAGAAGAGAAAAAGGTCCTGTCCATATATAACCATTGATTGATGACACTTGTTTCCTCTTCAATTTGCTATATTATTGACTTCTTTTTTGTTGACATGCAATGATCATTTCATGTTTCTCTAACAGGAAAGCAAAGTTCTCAAGTTTTTGGGTTTTATGTGGAACCCATTATCTTGGGTCATGGAAGCTGCTGCAATCATGGCTATAGCCTTGGCAAATGGCGGTGGAAGACCTCCAGATTGGCAGGATTTTGTTGGTATTGTTGTCCTATTGGTGATTAACTCGACAATCAGTTTCATCGAAGAAAACAATGCTGGCAATGCTGCTGCAGCCCTTATGGCTGGTCTTGCCCCCAAGACTAAGGTGCAAAACACATTTACAAACTTCATGTGCTTAACTTTGTGCTGTTATTCTCTCTCTCTCTCTCTCTCTCTCCCACTTTTAGTATAACAGTTTCTTGTGGCGATATAATGCAGGTTCTGAGAGATGGTCGGTGGAGTGAACAGGATGCTTCCATTTTGGTTCCAGGAGACATTATTAGCATCAAATTGGGAGATATTATTCCTGCTGATGCCCGTCTTCTAGAGGGTGATCCTTTAAAAATTGACCAATCTGCTCTAACTGGAGAATCCCTTCCTGTTACTAAGAACCCTTCAGATGAAGTATTTTCTGGCTCAACTTGTAAACAGGGTGAAATAGAGGCAGTCGTGATCGCTACTGGCGTCCACACCTTTTTCGGTAAAGCTGCGCATTTGGTTGATAGCACCAATCAAGTTGGGCACTTCCAGAAAGTTCTCACTGCAATTGGTAATTTCTGCATTTGTTCAATCGCTGTTGGAATAGCCGTTGAGCTTATTGTCATGTACCCAATACAACATCGCGAGTATAGGGATGGAATTGACAATCTTCTGGTTCTCTTGATCGGGGGAATTCCGATTGCCATGCCTACTGTTTTGTCTGTCACCATGGCCATTGGCTCCCACAGGCTCTCTCAGCAGGGTGCTATTACAAAGAGAATGACTGCCATTGAAGAAATGGCTGGCATGGATGTCCTCTGCAGTGACAAAACTGGGACTCTAACCCTGAATAAGTTGACCGTTGACAGAAATTTGATAGAAGTGTTTGCTAAGGGCGTGGAGAAAGAGCATGTTATGCTTCTTGCAGCAAGGGCTTCTAGGACTGAAAATCAAGATGCCATTGATGCTGCTATTGTAGGGATGCTTGCTGATCCGAAGGAGGTATGATTTGGAGCCCCTTGGTTTTTATTTGATTAACACAGTAATTTCTAAAGAATCGTGCTGCATGATTATATCATTGTTAATTCTGCAGGCGCGAGCTGGTGTCAAAGAGATTCATTTCTTTCCATTCAACCCTGTCGATAAGAGGACTGCTCTTACCTACATCGATGAAAGTGGAAATTGGCACCGTGCCAGTAAAGGTGCTCCTGAGCAGGTAACCTGGTTTTTCCCATGTTATCAAGTTATAAGAAATTGTTTGCAAAATAATTGTTCATGTGTTTGTATTCTCCCAAAAACACAGATAATAAACCTTTGCAACTGCAAGGAAGATGTTAGGAAAAGGGTTCATGCAGTGATTGATAAGTTTGCTGAACGTGGTCTTCGATCTTTAGCTGTTGCAAGACAGGTTTGATGAAATGTAGCATTTAGAAACATCCAACGCTGACACTAATTGAATACAGAATCTCATTATTCCCTTTATGAATTTTGTCTGCAGGAAATACCTGAGAAAACAAAAGATAGTCCAGGAGCACCTTGGCAGTTCGTTGGTTTGTTGCCTCTCTTTGATCCTCCTAGGCATGACAGTGCAGAAACCATCAGAAGAGCACTTAACCTTGGAGTGAATGTCAAGATGATTACAGGTAGATCTCATTGAAACACTTGTCCTCTTTATGCTTGTTTTCATTTTCTACTGTTTTTTCATTGCTTAAGATATTTCCAGGGGATCAGCTTGCCATTGGCAAGGAAACGGGTCGGAGGCTTGGAATGGGAACAAATATGTACCCCTCTTCTTCATTGCTTGGCCAAAACAAGGATGCTTCAATTGCAGCCCTTCCCGTAGACGAGTTGATCGAGAAGGCTGATGGGTTTGCAGGAGTTTTTCCAGGTGTGGATTTGTGCGCGAGCGCGCATGTTTGCGCTTTTTATATCTTTATTTTTCTTATTTGTAAGTTTAAAGGTTATGGCCATGTTTCCTTGTTCTAACTCTCCTTTGAAATTGGTAGAACACAAATATGAAATTGTGAAGAAGCTGCAAGAGAGGAAGCACATCTGTGGAATGACAGGAGATGGTGTCAATGATGCCCCTGCTTTAAAGAAGGCAGATATTGGAATTGCTGTTGCTGATGCTACTGATGCTGCTAGAGGTGCTTCGGACATTGTACTCACTGAACCTGGTTTGAGTGTAATTATTAGTGCTGTGCTGACCAGCAGGGCCATTTTCCAGAGGATGAAGAATTACACAGTCAGTTACCTTTCATCGTCATTCTTAAGTTTCAGTTATGTTTAAGAGGTGTCTATGCTCACGTGTACTCTCTCTCCTCTGCAGATATATGCAGTTTCAATCACAATTCGTATAGTGGTAGGTGTACAAATAATTACAGATTCTATATACATGTCAACTGATAATTCAAGTAATGCTGTTATTTAGCGAGTCCTTTATAGATTCTAATACATTTTTCAATTATTCTGATCTGGCAGTTTGGATTCATGTTTATTGCTTTGATATGGAAGTTCGATTTCGCACCATTCATGGTTCTAATCATTGCCATATTAAACGACGGTAAGACATATTTTCAAGTCACTCTGAATATGTCTCTCCATACAATATACCATGACTGACTGACTTTTGCATGATTATGAGTCTGATTTTGTGCATTACCATCTCTCTAGGTACGATCATGACAATATCAAAGGATCGGGTGAAGCCATCTCCACAGCCAGACAGCTGGAAACTGAAAGAAATTTTTGCTACTGGCATTGTGCTCGGAGGTTACTTGGCACTAATGACAGTGATATTCTTTTGGGTTATGAAAGACACCGACTTTTTCTCGGTAATTATAACTGCTTCGTCGCTCTTATTATTAAACCAACTTTATAAATTCCTTCAAGAAAAAGCAAAACAGAGACACTGCCCTACTTCACCTATCTGTTGATTTTATTCCCTTTTGTTGGTAAATGACCAAGAATAATTGGGCATTCTATTCTATTCGTGTTCCTTGTTCCCTTTTTCAAAAGATATATAATCTTTTTTGGTTGGCAACTCCACTTCCTCTTGCATTGTTTAGGGCCCCCTTTCAACAGACAAAAAGTAAACAATGGAGAAGACAGTTCAATATTAAGAAGCTTAAAAAAAGAAAAGAGTAAGAACTAAAGAACACTGTTTTTGTCTTTTAAGGATTCGTGATACTTTTAAGGAAGTTCGTATACATTTAGTATTCATCAACTTGAGGTCACTTTACTAATTCATCAACTTTCAATTATGGTTTATGTTATTTTTGCATTTAGAACTTTCTTTAATTGTATTTGAAACAAATTAACCCATTTGTTCAATGTTTAATGGTATGCTTTAAAATCCCGGCTGCGCAAGTGAATGTGCACTATTTTTGTTATTTAGATATCATTTTATTTATCTTTCTTACTTTGTTATTCAGGACAAATTTCACGTGAGATCATTGAGACATAACGATAAAGAAATGATGGCGGCTTTGTACCTGCAAGTTAGTATTATAAGCCAGGCCCTTATTTTCGTCACAAGGTCTCGCAGCTGGTCCTTCATTGAACGACCTGGACTTCTCTTGCTCACTGCTTTTGTACTTGCTCAGCTGGTAAGTATTTAATCTAAGAGCATGCATCTCTCTCTCTCTCTCTCTCTCTCTCTCTCTCTCAGAGCTTGCCTTGTCAAACGCTATAGTTCTTTGTGAAACGTTAAACGAGAATGTAGTTACAGTGTAAAAGAGGAGCAAAGGGAGAATGTTAAACAGATGAATGAGTGTGTTGCTGTGGGCTTTGCGGTGAGGAATAGTTAGATCGCTCACTCTTTTTTTTAATACCATTTAATTGTGTTGAATAGTTTAAGGACGTACCTTTTATAAAATGTCTGTC
This sequence comes from Juglans regia, assembly GCF_001411555.2. Taxonomy (NCBI): domain Eukaryota; kingdom Viridiplantae; phylum Streptophyta; class Magnoliopsida; order Fagales; family Juglandaceae; genus Juglans; species Juglans regia. The sequence goes on along the minus strand of NC_049911.1, from coordinate 34,947,169 downwards.
TTTTTTCAGAAATGAGACTTCCTAGGCTTGCTATTCTTTGTGTTTCTGCGCGTTAGACATTGAAGACTTGATATATGGATTTGTTGGTGAAATGGTTAACGCTCTGTTCAACAAAATAACTGCACATTCTGTAATTTGCAGGTAGCTACTTTCATAGCCGTCTATGCAGATTGGGGTTTTGCACGTATTAAAGGAGCTGGGTGGGGTTGGGCCGGTGTAGTCTGGCTTTATAGTATTGTAACGTATTTCCCACTTGATTGCCTCAAATTTGCAATCCGATACATTCAAAGTGGGAAGGCCTGGGATAATCTTTTGGAGAACAAGGTATTGTTCTTTCAGTTCCATTTATGTTTTTCTAATGATGGGTCTTTTTCTTTTTAGAATAATCTATCTAGTATTATTCCTCTTGCTTTTCATTTGATTGATTGTTCTGCTTCCTTCCCCCAACAGACTGCTTTCACTACAAAGAAAGACTATGGCAAAGAAGAGAGAGAAGCACAGTGGGCAACTGCGCAGAGGACCCTACATGGTCTTCAACCACCTGAAACATCCAACGTCTTCTCTGATAAGAGTAGTTACAGGGAGCTTTCAGAGATTGCAGAGCAAGCCAAGCGACGAGCTGAGGTTGCAAGGTAAGCTTAGTAGAACATTTATACGACCATTTCCAGAAGTTTGAAGTCATGTTTTCTGGCGTCCAATGTTGGGGAGACTTTTGCCATTTTCATTCTTTCCTGCTACACACTGATGATATTTGCGGAGGGTTTTAATTTATTTCCTTTGGTTTTAAATTGTGCAGGCTAAGGGAGCTTCATACCCTGAAGGGGCATGTTGAGTCAGTGGTGAAGCTGAAAGGACTAGATATCGATACAATCCAGCAACATTACACAGTTTAAAAAGTTCATATAGTCTTCCTTAGAGAGAGATCTCTAGTTTCATGTTTTCCCAGATAATGCCATTCATGATGATAGAGATGGCCTAAAACTTTATCTCTAGGTCAGAGTGATAATCCTCTTGGTAAAATTCCAGTAGTTACTATATTGCCTGTTAATTTTTATCTATTATAAGTGCAGAAGAAGGCACTGTTCTCTTTTGAAGCCAAATGATACCATTTACTCTCTCTCTCTCTCTCTCTCTCATGCATGAAATGACGAAACAAATCAGGCAGATTAACTTTCTCTCGTTCTAATACTGTTTTATAGGCATAAAGCCAAAAAAGAATAAAAAAGAAAACTTGCTTCTAAGTTGCATATAAAATGGTGTGTATTTGGTTTCCCCTTTTTAGTCATCGATTCTGAGGCTTTCCGGCCAACAGACATACTAGGAAGATAAATAAGTGAATTGAAAGATGCACTTACACAATTGTAGAAGCTCTTTTAATGAACACATGGCTGAGTCGCTGACACCCCCATTGATGCTTTCAATATTAATATTATTACAAAATGATCAGATAAAATCTACAAATGAGGAGTAAAATGTTTTCTGACTTACAAATCTTACACAGAAAAGATATCATCTAGTTCACCATAGCACAGTTGTGCCTAATCTCACCTTGGTTTCCAGTCCGGACCCCCACCCGCCCAAGCTTAGTAATGGCAGCAACAAAAGCTTGTTCAAAAGCTGTGTTATTGGAAGCAAATAGGTTCACAATTTTTCTCGATCTCTTGTCAGTAAACAAAGATTGATCGGAGGTGAATAAGCCCATCCCTTGCTGAAGGTTCTTGTAGTACATGTTATCAAATTTTCGAGGTGTGTTTGGGTCCATGTCAATGACAAGTCTGGGGTCTATATTTTTGGGGCAAACTTCCCGTAGATACTTTCCATATGCCGGATCAAGTGTTGGATCAATTCTGTTGCTGCTTTTGAAGTTGTGGATCCGATCAAAGAACAGTTTGCAGTGTGCGAACCCGATAGTATGTGCTCCTGCAGTAATTCATTTCTTTAGCTAGTAAAGATTGAATAAGTTTGGCAACTGTAAAGACTTGAAAAAGTAAACAATTTTCTAATGTTAGTGTTTTCCAGTTCACAAGAGTAGGTTCAGACTCATGCAAGTGGTGGCTGACTTTGGAAAATCTTGTAAAACAGAAGGCGAATCACCATACCATTATAACTTCAATTATTCTATATTTTTTTATAGCGCATTTAGTTAAAGTTTGCTTTTTTTTTTTGTTTTTGTATGTTTTGATAGATCAGATCTTTAGAATAATTTTACGTACAACTGTGAAGTCCATAATCACCACGTAATCACTCTAAAAAAGAGTTTGATCGGCTATTAAAAAATTAAATTTTTCACAAAAAAGCAGTATCAAAGTTTCTCAAAATTATGCCTGACTTTTTTTTTTCGGCTGAAGAACTGCTGACAGTAAAATTGGCTGGTGATGATTGGACCCCAGCTATAGTAAGAATCTTTCGAGCTCTCCTTGCCCCAACAGTAAGGAAATATGGTACCTGATAGTGCGATTAGATCTGTTTTGGAGAGACCATGTGAGGTAAACAAAGAATGGAGTTGGTTCAATTTAAAGTCAGGATGAGGGAGGTGGTGCCGGACACTAGCTCTGGTAGATATCCTGCCATCAAGTCTTCCCAATTCTACATCATAAGTTGGTCCCCCTGTCTGCACAAAATTCATTTACAAGCTTCAATGAAAAAGAAATACCCCACCAGTTGAAAGAGAAAAAGCAATCATTCTTAATAATTTTGTGTAGCGCTCTATAATAATTAGCAGTTAGAATCATTTGAATCTTGAATAAAAATGAAATATTAATGTTTTCTATAAGAGGGATGGTTATTAATTACCAGAGCAACAACATCCCTAGTGGCCATGGCCAATATATCAGCACATGAAACCTTATTCCTACACTGGGGAACACTATCAACTGCAGCTTTGGCTTTAATCACTGTGTCAAACCCATCCCCAGCTAGTGAAAGATCATCTGCATTATCCTTCTCTGATGTGTGATTTCTTGTAGCCAAAATCACCGAAGCATCACAACCCTGTTGAAAAACACATCTTTTTGTCTTAAAGATGAACATTAACATGCAAAATGGAGTTTAGGAGAAGGAACAAAAACCCGGACAAAACAGTCGTGAAAGAAGAGCCGAAGAGTGGCAGGAGCTGTCACAAATGTCTCCTGGAATTTCTGTTTAACTGCAGAGCGGACGATTGCTTCAACATTCGGGCATGAGTGTCGGTAATGGTCGACATGAAGGTGAGCATAAGCTACAGTAAGGAGGAGTAGAAAGGAAAGACAGTGAAGACTTTTGTTGGGCATTTTTGGGTTCATGTTACTAACGTTTGGTTTGGCTCAGTAATTGGCGCTGCTATATAAGCAACGACTGAGTCAATAGGATGAGGCCCGTCACATTCATCTTTCAAGAAACAGTAGTTCCAGACTCCGAACGACTTGAACAGATACTGCCAAACCAAAAAGCACGCATTCCTTAGTGGAAAAAGCGCATAAAACATAGTACCCACACCTTGGAAAAAAAAAACACCTCAACGTCCTATAAAAAAGCTACAGATGTTAAGCATAGGAGTGAATAATGGCGATCCATAACATTCACCTTAAACATATCCTACAACAACTGTTGTTTTGCTCTCTAACATCACGTCTGACATAAATTACATGTGCATATGCGAACCAATAAGAAGAGGTGATGGGCTCAGGAAAAGAAGGTTTGGCAAGTACAGTCTGGCATGTCATTAGTTTTTGGGGTTCCAGTGACAAAGGTTTCCAATTGCCGACTGCTTTTGCCCATAAACTACCATAAGAAGAAATGGGGAATCCTTATCTCAGGAAAAGAAAATGTCATGAATAAGGAAATAGAACTCTTTTGCAATATGAGGACAAGAGGAAAGTAGTAGTTATCTGCAAGCTTTACAACTGCAACATTAGGTGCTACGAAGGGCACAACGTTTCTTTTATCTTTAATGGCCGAATTGATCAATGGGTTGTCATCTGCTGCCACATGGTATCCACATTCTGCATTTTGTCCACTGGAACGTTTCCTGAACAGCATAAGCTCACGGAATAAAAAGACCAACTGCTATTTGTCGTTTGCTCTCTCTCTCTCTCTCTCTCAGCATTCTTGGGTTCATTGATTTGCATACCTATATACCAGAAAATAAACTTCCAAACAGGAATGCTACTGTGAATGAGTTTGATATAAATCTTGTTTTTTTATCTTTTCTCTGACACTTATGATAATTGTCAACATCCTTTATGCATCAGCGTTTAGAACTTAAATGCAATTCTAAGGGCGGCTTTAATATTTCCATGGATGTCTCACCTTCATTCACCATTACTATGATTAAAAAAAAAAAATCTTGCTTTTTTCTTTTTTTCAGATGTCGGCAATTGGTTTAGTCCATTTAAATAATAAGATGAGATAAGATATTTTTAAATAAAAATTAAAAATAAAATAAAATATTATTAAAATATTATTTTTTAATATTATTATGATTTTAAAATTTAAAAAAATTGAATTAAAATTTAAAAAAATTATAATAATAAAATGAGATGATTTCTCAATCCAAATGAACATACGGTAGAGCGAACATCAGTACCTTCCCTTGTATAGTAGATAGACCCTATAGAATAGGCTTTAATAGACCAAACATCTCTTGTGAAATGTAACCTTTCGGTGGAAAAGCATCTCTTCAATAACACATGCAATAACAGTCACCATGGTTCACGAGAAGACACCATGTGCAAAAATCTCTCTTCCTCTTTAATAAGGAAAACGAACGGCTGAGACGCGCCTTAAATAAATGCATTTAAACTCTATATACCATACAGGGAACATTTTTGCACCGACAATCATCCTCCCATGTACCAACCGTTGGGATTAAATAAATAAAATAATTTCACCGACAACTGCCAAGCCAATAATTTATAGGAATCGTCCAAATCTGCCCTAAATATATAGAAATGAAAATAAACAGCAAATAACGGCCATTGAGTAACCTAGAACAGAGTTATGCATATCGGATGTAAGAGAATATGAATTTGGTGTCTGTCCAAGTTAAAAGAGCCTTGCTAATGTCTCTGTCTTGGGGAAGAGCTTAATTTTACTGCTTAGTGGGTCTAAGGGTTGGAATCCTAGGTTTGGCGGATCAGAGACAGACTCTGTACTTCAATGAGAATATCACATGAGAGATAGATAAATGAAGTAAATTCTTCAATATTTCTTACTACTAATATATATACGTGTGTGTGTGTGTGTGTGAGAGAGAGAGAGAGAGAGAGAGAGTGAGCAAACATTATTCATATACCACTAGAATATTCGAGATGAGGAAAATTTATACATTAAAAAAAAAATAAAGAGAATTAAGAATGAGGAAAAGGGCCATCTACTTGTAGCTGTATACAAAATACTGTATCGCCAAGAACAGCGGGACCATCTCAGGGACACTACTAAAATGTTAACAAAATGAATGCACTTGATCTATTGAGATCATTTCCACCCGGTGTTCAAATGAAACTAATATGCACTACACTGACCAAAAAAAAAAAAAAAAAAGGCAAAAAATTTGCTAAGAGAGATGAGAGTAAAGTGGTAATTATCTACAAATTTACTAATCCATATCCATCCTAATATTGGCTTGGCAATGAGATTTTTTAGACTTGGTGCTGAGAAACGAAGATAACCGTACTCTCTCGTTTTTGCTAAAGCAAAGGTTAGAGCTACCCCCAGCCAATGTCTTCTGCTATAGCTTTGTACAAATCCGAATACGTTAGTCAAGAATCATTTGCTAGTCTGTTGTGACATTTGCTGAAGTGCTCGGGGCAGATTTAACACAATCTCCGCAAATGCTGGGATGGGAAAGCAGAAAACAAAACCATGAAAAAGAAAAACCATAAGCATTCATAGGATATACATGAGAGCAGTTAAGCATATACATAGAGAATTGCAAGAAGCCCAGTACAAAAGTGCCTTGAAAATGTTTAAATAAGGGGAAAAATCAGTCCCTTAACAACTTTCTGTGAAACTGTGCTACAGATCAAATCTAGTTTATATGAGACAGTGGGACGAGGGAGACCTCATGTCTATTGGCAGAAATAAACCAATACATGTAAAAAAAATGTTTATAATTTGGAAAGTTGATACCTTCAGGTAAGCTCATGGTTCGCACAGCATCCTCTGCATATGATAAGCGAACGGGAATTTGGTGACTTCCCAGCACTCCATTTTCCTTCCTGTTCATAGTCTCTGCATCTATACCACTTTTCTTGGATGGCCAAGCAAGCACTCTGATTCTAGTAGGAAGTACAGAGACAAGATCTGCATATCTAAGACTTACTGTTACCTTGCTGCAACAAAGAAAACCACAAATTCAACAAATCAAAAAATAAACAAAATAAAACAATATTCTAAGGATGCACTTCCTTATAGTATACTCACAAAGTTACAACTATGACTTATCAATACAAAAAAAAACCTGGACTATAAGTCAAACTACGCATCTGCTCTGGGGCATCCCAGCACACAAATTCTTTTGTGGCAGAAATTGTCTTTAACTTCTAAAAACTCTCTCATAACAGAGAAAACGCTATGCAAAAACAGAACTAAATAGCCCCCTCCGACCTCCCAAGGAAGAAGAGTACGAGACACTGCTACTATGAACACCAAGTCCACTAGCCTATTTCTTTTTTAGTCACGCCCAAAGTAGCCCACTCACTTTGACCGCTAGTTGCTTTTGCAACTTTTTTTTTTCTTTTCATTTTTCTATTCACATTTTTTAAAAAATTTTAAAAAATAAAAAAATACATCAATATACTTAAAATCACTTTCTTAACCATCAAGTAAAAAAAAAATTAATTCCCGTGCGGTCAAGTAGAGCGGTAAAAATTGGTGGGTAAATTAGTTTTTTCCTTTCTTTTTTATTAATTACTAAAAAACAAAAAACTACAATAATAAACACAATAAAAGCTATAGAACCACGAGCACCGGCGTGAACCCAGATGGCTCGTCCACCGCAAGCATCGACTTCACGAGCCCAAACGGCACGAGCACCCAGCTCTCGCACGAACACCAGCCTCCACTGCGTAGGCGGCTCCTACGCTCGAGCACCGGCCGCACGATCACCAACAGTAGCATCGCCCGCCCCTCTCAACCATCTCTTGCCCCAGATTGCAACCGACCGGTCAGACGGCTCAACAAAAGTACAAACATTCAGTATAGTCACAACAGGTTTTCCTTGAAGTCATTTATTTATTCATTTGGACGTATACAAGATTTATATCAGATATGTGAGGAGGCATCTTATATAATAAAAAGCCCATCTGTTCTCAGAACCATAGTAATGATCACTGAATCATAATGCCATAAAGACCCATTTTCAAAGAAATTAGTTAAATCATGTTAGTTGTACAAATAGAATATCAGCTGGGTACAATAAAAAAAAAAACCAAAAGCGATAAGGAAAAGGAAAAGATACACAGTAGAACACATTTAGTGAGAAACAGATACGAGAATAAAATGTACCAACCAATCAGAATCATCCAGTACAAATTCAACCATGTGGTATGGAAGGCTATGATACAATTCTCTAATTTGATTTCCATACAACTCCTTGATAAGCCGAACCTGCATCAGCATCAGATTTTGAAAGTAAGCATGAGAAATAAAACTTGGCAGAAGAATGTATATAAGGGGAAGATGTGGAGTATTGATGTGATGCAATTGTTTCAACGTAAGCACCAAGAAAACAAAATAATTATATCAAGAAACAAAATTTCAATCATACAATCTTTGTGAACAACAGCATAGCATGTCGTGCTCAAAATTTAATCCTAACTGAAAAACTTATTTTCAGCTTAAGTTTTTTTTTTTCTATAGGTAGTCAAAGATATTATATTCATAGAAAAATGCAAAGCCCAGGTACACAGGAAGTATACATGAAGATCGCCTAGCTAGAGGTTACAATAGAAAGAAGAAGATCGTGGACACTAAGTCCGTTACAAACTATGGCCCCCACCCATAAGAACAATGACTTAAAAAAGAAAAGTTTTAGCTCATCCATTGTTCTCTCTTGATCTTCGAAACTTCTAGCATTTCTCTCCCTCCAAATACACCAACACATGCATATTGGTACCAATCTCCAAATTGCCGCTACCTGCAAATCGCCGTGTAGTCCTCGCTAGCTTGCAAAGAAATTCACCAATCTACCAGGCATAACCCAAGACAAACCAACTCTTGAGAAAAAATCATCCCACATAACCTTGGCCACCTCGCAGTGTAAAAGCAGATGATCAACTGACTCATCATGCTTCTTACACATACAACACCACTCTAGGACAATAAACCGTCGTTTCCTCAAGTTATCTGTAGTGAGGATCTTGTCCAAAGATGCTGTCCAAACAAAAAAAGCTGGTTTTGAAGGAGCTTTCGCCTACCAAATACTCTTTCACGGGAACATAGACATTCTGGAGTTCGTAAGATTTTGGTAGAAAGAACTGATAGAGAAAATATCTTTCTTAGAATGATTTCAATGCATCTTGTCTCCGGTGCCCCCTGAAATACTTGCGGAGTGTAAAACCGCAAAGAACTTCATGATAGAATCCAACTCCCAATCTTGGGCTGTCCTAATAAAATCAATATTTCATTGAGGGGTGCCGTTTGAAACAACCAGAAGGTCAGCAATCGATGCCTCCTTGTCTCTAGCAAGCGCAAAGATAGCAGGGAAAGTATCTCGTAGACAATAGTTACCACACCATTTATCAAACCAAAAATGGACACGCGAACCATCACTCACGACAAAATGTTCATGTCCTTGAAAGGTACCCCAAAGGCTCCTAATGTATTTCCACAACCCCACTCCATGAGTGCCTCGTACCTCATTCGAGCACCATCCTCCCTAAGCTTCCCCGAACTGTGAATCAATAACCGACTTCCATAAGGCCTCCCTCTCGTTTTGGTACCTCTACAACCACTTACCCAAAAGAGCTTGATTGAATTTCATCAAGTGGCGAATCCCCAACCCTCCCCCAGAAATTGGGGTATAAACTGTTGACCAATTAACCAGGTGAAATTTGAATTCTTCTCCCAAACCACTCCATAAGAAATCCCTTTGTAACTTCTCAATGCAGTTAGCCACCTTTGTGGAAAGCGGGAACAAAGACAAAAAGTAAGTGGGTAAGTTTGAAAAAGTACTTTTAATCAAAGTCAGCCTACCGCGTTTCGACAAGTATAACCTCTTCCAGGCAGCCAATCTGCGCTCCACCCTTTCAACCACATCATTCCAAATCCTTACAGATTTAAAGGAGGCACTTAAAAGTAAGCCAAGATACTTCATAGGAAGCGAAAATATCTTGCATCCCAAGGTAGTAGCTAAAATCTCCACATCAGGGACAGTCCCCAATAGCACTATTTCCGATTTTGCAAGATTGATATTCAACCCTGACGCAACAGCAAAACAAAAAAGTAGCGCCCTCAAGGCTTGAACCTGACCTAGGTGTGCACCACAAAAGATGAGAGTGTCATAAGCAAATAACAGATGCGAAATGTTGAGCTCAGCATTCCCTACCGGAAATCCATAGAGTAACCCCCCGTCTACCAGGCCTTCAATCATCTTACTAAGGGCCTCCATGGCAAATAAAAAAAGTAGAGGAGAAAGTGGGTCTCCTTGCCTCAAGCCACGAGAGGAGTTAAAGAAACCCACCGGTGAATCATTTACCAAGATGGAGAAATGAACTGAAGAGATGCAAAATTCTATCTATTTCTGCCATTTCCCCCCGAAACCACATATGTCAAGTAAGTAAAGTAAGAACTGCCACTTCACATGGTCATAAGCTTTCTCCATGTCTAACTTACAAAGTAACCCTGGTTCTCTAGACTTCAATCGACCGTTCAAAACCTCATTTGCAATAAATACCGAATCTAGAATTTGTCTTACCTTTGACAAACGCATTTTGCGGCTTTGAGATTAGCTTTTCCACCACCGAGCTCAATCTATTTGCTAGCACTTTGGAAAGAATCTTATACACCTCATTCACAAGACTAATGGGGCGATAGTCTTTCACATCCCTAGACCCCACCTTTTTGGAAATGAGGGCTAGAAATGTAGCATTAATACTCTTTTCAAATCTAGCGTCAGCATGAAATTCATGAAAAACTTGCATAAGATCCTTTTTGACCACCTCCCAACAAGCTTGAAAGAAACCCAAAGACCAAAAGCCTTGTCACCTGTCATACCTTTGATTACACTATACAATTCCTCTTCTTCAAATGGCCTTTCTAGCCACCCTGCACTCTGCTGGTCTAATGTAGAAAAAGACAAACCATCTACTTTTGGTCGCCAATTGTGTTCTTTCGATAGGAGTTGTTGATAATATCGTTCAATGTGGTTGTTGATTACTAATCGATCCGAAGAAACTGCCCCATCTACCATCAGTGTATCAATATCATTATTCCTCCTGTGGGAATTAGCCATCTTATGAAAAAATTTCGTGCACTTATCCCCCTCCTTAAGCCAAAGCACTCTTGACTTCTGTCTCCATGAAATCTCATCCATCAAAGTAACTCTTTCAAGTTCCGCCACTACTTGACTCTTGCGGGTTTTTTCATGTTTAGACAGAATGTTGGCATCCTCACCTTCCAGGCCCTGTATCTCCTCTACAAGAGCACGCCTCTAATAAAACACATTGCCAAACACTTGTCCATTCTATTGCTTAAGATCTTGTTTTAGCACTTTCAACTTCTTAGCCATAATGAAGCTTGGGGAGTCATAGAAACTGTAAGAAGTCCACCAGAGTCTGACCTGTCTACAAAACCATCAGTTTTAAGCCACATATGCTCAAATTTAAAATACCTTCTACTCCCTTGGATGCCTCCACAATCTAAAATGATGGGGAAGTGATCAGAGCATAACCGGGATAACCTTCTTTGAACTACATCCAGGAAGTGAGACTCCTAATCAGGAGTTATAAAAAATCTATCAATCCTTGACCAAGATAGAAATTCTCGGTTATTGGACCAGGTAAGCGTACCTCCTGATAATGGAATGTCCACAAGCTCCTATTATGCGATGAAATTAGAAAAATCTCTCATGGCTGGAGAGATACGGGATACACCCGACCTTTCACCTGGGAAGCGTGATGTATTAAAGTCCCCTCCCAATGCAACTTGGAAGCTCCCGCCAATTGAGAACTCCCGCCAATTCTTCCCATAAAAACCTTCTTTTCGAATCAATGTTTGGGCCATAAACACCAACAAATGCCCATTTGAGACCATCTTCTAGATTAACAAAAGAGCATGCAACAGTAAGATCACCCACAAACTCCTCCATCCTTTCCACCACCCTTTTGTCAAACATAATTAGAACTCCCCTAGATGCTCCTTTTTTGGGTAGGTAATACCATCCGACATGTTGCCCTCTCCATAGGTTGCGAACGATTTGTCTAGTAATAACTTCCAACTTAGTCTCTTGTAAACATATGATATCCCCCTTCTATTGGCGAGGTAAATTTATGACTTGAAACTGCTTATAAGATCATGCAGCCCCCTCACATTCCAAGATAATATTTTTGGCTTCATGGGACCACCATTTTACCCCTCTCCTTACAACGCTCTCGGTTGGATGTCTTTTTGAGTTCTCTTTCCTTTTTTTTTTGGCCTGACTCAAGGCTTGATCGGAGTTGGATTAGGCATTCACAACCTCCACGGCTGTAAGTAAAGCCATAAATTCAGCCTCAAAATCCCCATAAGAAATCTCTACCAAGTGCTTAATATCCATCGCTTTCTTGATTACCCAATCTGACGCATTGGGATGAAAAGAGTTGAGAGGAATAGTATAATCCTCCCCATCCCTGTTATCTGCAAACAATATCAAAGATCCATCCATTTCACCTGCTCCAGCACCCTTCACTGTTTGTTGCGCATACCCAGCATGTTCGAAAACACTAAGGACCTTTGAAACCAGATCCATAGCCTGCTTTGGCAGGCCAGAAGAGGTCGGCGGCGAAGTCTGTGCCACCACGAGGGCCGACGGCCCAACCGTTTGCTCCCCGTGATCCATGGGGTAGATCTGCGACGACAACGTGATAGGCTGTGTCGACGTCGGGAACCTTGTCTCCGTCAGGGAGGCAGGAGGCAAGCCAGAAGAGGCCAGCGGCGAAGTCTGTGCCACTGCGAGGGCCGACGGCCCAACCATTTGCGGAGCCCAATTGGCATCGAAGGCGTTGCAGGTGTGTGGGTGGGTTGTTGTCGTCGATGAGAGTATCTCCTCGGATTGGGGTATCAGGTCCGGGTCCGTAGGCACAGTCCCGAGTCTAGGCATGGTCATGGGTGGGCTCTCTAGCCTCACACCCGAGAGAGGGGCCTCAGGCCTCATATCACTCGTAACGAGCCCAGAGGTTGAGGCCAATTCAAAAAGGGGCCCAAACTGTTTCACCTTCCAGCTCATCTGATTTGGGCCTTTCCAGCCCATCCCCACTTTGGTCTTTCCTATCGCAAGCCTGAAGGGCTTCTTCCCTTTTGGAGACCCAAAGCCTTGGCCCAGGCCCATACCCCAACCTTTCTCTAAACTGAACGTCAAAACTCCCAATTCCTTCCTAAGTATTTTCAGTTCCTCCTTTACCCCGATAACTTCCTCTTTCCAATAAAACAGAGCCTCCTGCATTCTGCTTTCCACTACACCGACATATGACAGTGACACACTCTCCATTTTAGGTACAACATTTCTGTCATCTTTTGTATTTTTGTTTGAGTGTTCCCCTCCCCAGCACCTCTTTTGTTTTTTCCAACCACCACTTCCTTTCTGCTACCCGCACCACCCAAGACCACCTCTACGAATGATGGCCTCTCCTTCTCCTTACCCTTGCCTTCCTCTCTGTCCAGCCGTGGAGTCAAAAAAGGAGCCCGCTTAAAGGCAGCCCCCATTGACAAAGTAGACTTCAGCTCCATTGCCAGCAACTTCCATCCCTTGCCTTCTACCCCTTCTAGGATTTCTAACAGCCCACGACCACCGGTGCCACCACCATAATCTGTAACTTCCAAGAATCACCCATACGCATTAGAGCGCCTATGAGCAAAAAGAGCTTTGGCTCCATCCCTATAGGTCTTATAAAAAACCTTCCTTCCCCCTGAAAATAAACAATCTTCTACGGTGTTTGCCAACCACCGAGCACTAGCAAGATTGAACATAATCTCCTTAGTAACCTTCCTCCCCCTCTCCGCGATTGGACATAAGTTTCCTCCCTCCAATGACAAAACAAAAACTTTCGTCTCTAATAAAAGATGCTTAAGGAACCCCATGCTTGACTAATCTAAAGGGGACTGATTCTAGCAAGGAGTCACCGGAATAGACAACCCATCGAAGAAGTGTACGGAGAGGATTTTTGAAAAGTTTTTCAGCTTAAGTTATATACATGTATGTGGATAATAATTGGCTCTGGCCCAACACAAGATATGAATACCATAAAATAATTTTTATGATGTTTTTTTACATGTACCAAGAGTATACCTGTTCGCGCCTATCCACATAAGCCTGCAAAAGTTCTCCAACGTAATCTATAAATTTCTGAAAACAAAAAATTGAAAACAGCAATTACAACAAATTACAGTATTGCGGAGTATCAAGTCAGCAAAGGAAATGCAGGCAACCGACCTTACCATGGCGTTGGAAGAGAGAAGATCATTTTCTGCTTCTCGTATCGGTAGAAAAAATGGAATTGTGTGTTCAAGGACAGTCATCTTTTCAAGAAATGATTTACTTTCAAGCACACAGTGGTATAGATCACAAGTTTCACCTGCAAAATTATGGAAATAAAGGAGTTGATTTTCCAAGGACTTAAGCTGACGGTTAGCCCAAAATGAATAAACCATAGCATTCGTAACATGTAACATATATTCTATGTTCTCAATCTATTCGATGGATGGTATTTCTTGAAAAAGACTACTATAGAAAAGGGAACAACTAGTGCACAAGTTGCACATGTTTTTTTATAGGTTTTTTTTATAGGTACAAATTGCACATGCTTTTCTTTCTTACTTCAAAAAAAAAAAAAAAAAAATTGCACATGTTTCTCTTCACAATGAACAAATGAGGTGGAAACAACTTCCAACAACCCAATATTGTAGAAGAAAAACTTCCTTCTTTTTTTTTTTCCTTTTGTTACTAATTTTTGTGTCTTATTGTGCAATTGCTGCATTCAAACTGACAGACCGGGATCAAATAAGCTCTTGATAAATGGTTTACCCTACATTCAACTCATGTTGACAGCAGCCTCATTCGTGCACTTAAATTATTAATTGTTGTCAGTCATGTTATAATGGTGAAACCATTTATTGGTAAAAAGATTATATAACTAAATCACTACAAAGTACCAGCAAAAGACGTCTCATATTGAATGCCGATTCTTGCCCCTTCCAAACAACAAATCACCTGCTCATATGACAATACAACTTGATATTTAATAAATGACTCAATTACACAGCAATAGTTCATAACATTGTAAATCCAAACTTAATAAATGAATAACGTGGTATCAAGAGCAATAATTAATGACCTTATTTGTAGCCTGTATCAGTCTCACCTATATACCTAATCTGGATTCAGGCATTTTCTATTAACAGACGAAAAAAAAGTTGAGCAAGCTGCAACTAGCAACTAATTAGCCCAAATAGTTCATTTTTGAAATATTTAATATTAGACTAAATAAACACCCCCCCCCCCTCCTTTTTGGTGCTCCCAACTTTTGAAGCCATAATACATTTTCTTCCAAAAATCCAATAAATTTGCATTTCTTTTTCTTCGATATTTTCCCAACATTGGGGGCAAAGTGGCAAAATAAAGAAATTTGCATTTCTTTTTCTTCGATATCTGCTACAAGACAGTTACATTTTCATGTCATCTTCAATGTTGTTCCAAAACTTGATTGGTGACATTTTCAAACTTAAGCTTTTTCAAGATAAAAACTTAAACACTTTGTGGGAAAGCAACCAGAATGGGTAACACACATGGCATAACCATATGATGCTAGAAGTGATAAAAGAATCTTCCCATTTTGGAAGCCAGCCTAGCAGATTACATACAGCCATACAAGGAATAATTATGCTAGTAACAAGGAATATTACCTTGCTGCCAACTTTATATGTAATTTTTTCCTGAAAATGTGGACCTGGCACCATGTTTATGTCCCCTGGCATTGCCTTTCTGTCGGCTTCCATGTGAACCTGATAAAACCAGATCAGTCGTATTAAGAATTTTATTAGGCCCAGCAGAAACATGGAACTGCATAACATAGAAGATTAGATATCAATTAATCAGTTAAGATATTCAAACCATTAATCAATAACAGAGAATAATATAAAAAAACTAAAGATATTCAAAACATAGCCATACCCGCTCCCTTATTGTTGCCAATAGCCCATCATTCCATTCTTCACCATCTAAGGAAATCTCTACCCAAAATGAAAAAAAATGAATTCTTAGTTAGAGCAGAGAACATTCATGGGAAAAATAGGGATAAGGAACAATTTAGATTTTAAAGTTATAGCACTAAAGCCAACAAAAATGTGCACAATTGCCAAGTTCCCCATTGGTTCTTTGTCCAATGTTGTAAGACCCATAGAAAACATAAGAATTAAAAATTCTAAAAAGGTGGACCATCAAACCAGTAACTGACACAAAACTACATATCAAGTAGCGCCACATAGAAAACATAAAGGCATGATTAGATGTAATAAAAGGAAAAAAATGCCCCAAAGATAGAGAAAAGATAGCTCCTGCGTATAATCGTTCAACCAAAGCAACTTTTCCAAAAGCATTAACCAAAAAGAAATATGAAACATTAAATTCAAAGCTACCTTCAGTTTGAGAAGCACAAGCAGCTTCAAATTCCTTTTGTAGACGCTCGAATATCATCTTGTCAGAATCCCTATTAAAAATCAGTAAGATCACCAAAACTTTTAATATAAGCTCCTAAATCATATTATGAGAACATGTATGCTTCAGCAGCCATAGCCTTACATAATTCCATCACAATCAATTAGCAACTTAAAACTACGGCTAGAATGCATGTACTAGTATAAGGTGAAGCCATAAAAATTCCTGAGAAAGCCTTACCTAGAAAGACGCTCTGTTAATTCTCCATGCCTCTTGAGAACATTTGAAACTGTCACGTGTGAATAAACCTCAATTTCTTCTTGATACCATAAGCATCAGACATATAGATTAACTTAGAAACTAATAAGAAAAAGTGAGATTGTGTACATCTAGCTCGTGTTGTCTCCAATCGAATATCTTCCTCTTGCATAAGATTCTGTTACAAGATAAGGTATGATTATAGAGAGAGAGAGAGAGAGAGTAGATGAAAGATACCAACGTTCATCACCAATGAATAGTACTAACAACAGGAAATGCACAATGCCAATCACGGGAAAAAAGAGAACTCAGACTTAAAAATGTAACAGATAGAGTTGAAGACAACATTCTCATAAGGATGATAGATGACAAGCAATCACAAACAACATATTCTGTTAAACTTGACATTCTTCCAGGAGATATTGTTACATCAATTGCAATATATTAGAGGATCAATATGCGATCTTCTAAGCACCAAAAAATATTTCTCTTCAAACAAAGACGTTAGGTTTTGTGGAGCTGTGAAAAACACCAATTATCTAGTTCATACACAACCATAGTTGACACTAGTAATTGGTGTTTGAAGCCCCTATAAATATAGGGGGCACAATTATGGATGCAAATAATACGTAGTAATAGTGAAAAAGAACCGACCTTGCGAGAAAATGAATCCCCAGAAAAGGGATTCTTTCTCTGCCTCTTCCTAGGCGACTCTTCAGTGTCGCTATCCATTCCCTCTTCTGCGTTTCACAGAGAGACCGGAGACGCCGCAATGGCGCAATCTGTGGATTCTGCCCCAAATATAAAATTAGGGCTGGCTTGCAAATCTTGCCATGATGGTATTTGGGGCCGGAAAAGTCGGGCCATTTGAAACTTTATAATGGGCCTTCAGTTCACAAACGAGGCTCTGGCCCAAATATATATTAGCTCGGTTTACTCATTTAAAACTTTGAAATGGACCTTCGTTTCACAAAGGAAACCCTGGCCCATTATATAAGCTCGGTTTACTTAACTATACTGAAAAATATACCTCGAGTGTCTTGATCCTACTATTAGCCCATCTCATTCTCATAGTACCGTATTAATGTGATATTACTTTTTTAATTATTAGGTTAATCTTTATTTCTTTAAATAATTAATTTAAATATTTATGAATAATATTATATAGATCAATTAAATGGAATCTAAGGTCTCGTTTGTTTTCAGAAAACATTTCATCTCATCTCATATCATATAATCATTATAATCTTTTCAAATTTCAATACAAAATAAAATAAACAATTCAACTTTTTCAAATCTTAAAATAAAAATAATATTAAAAAATATATTATAACAATACTTTATTCAACTTTTTAACTTTAATTTCAATTCATCTTATCTCATCTATAAAAACAAACGAGTCCTTAAGAAGAATAAAAGTATAATACCCAATATTTACTCAATACTTTTTTTTATTACGATGTAATAACATTTAACCCTTCAACGGCCTAATCTAAATTTGATCAAATGAATATTTTGGTAATAAAAATGTATACATGGTATCTTATCATGATGTTTCAGGGGTTAGGGTTTTTTATAATATTTCATTTTGGCTAGGAGAAATTATATGAATTGTGACCATATTCATGCTCCTAGGCATATCACAATTGCCAATGACTAGGGGTGCTACCCGCAAGGTGCGGGAAGGATATACCCACCCCCACCCCCCTCATCCACCCCACCTCACACCATGGGGGATGGTTTCCTACCCCGCCCCCACCCTGGTACGAGGGGGTGGGGTTGAAACCGCACCTCGACCCGCCCCCCGCTCAATCCAATAACATATTGGGTTTAAAAAAAAGTTTAAATCTAAAATTTGTTTAGACCCAAATAAAAATATAATTGAAATTTATACATTTAAAAAAGATATAAACTCATTATAATTGTATTTTATATTATATTGTCTTGATCTCCTATATATCTTGATCTCCTATATAATAGTTAGCCTAGGAGACCAAGGCAATCCATTAACTTAAATTCAACTTCAAGTTTTTAACAAGTTGTATGTATCTATATAAAATATATTTATATAAATATTAAAAATTATGATTTTTTAACTAAATAGAGAAGAGTGTAGGGCGAGGCCCCGTTGGGGTCAGCCCGCCCCCCACCCCGCTATGGGTGTTCTATGCAGGGCGGGACGGCGCTGCCCACCCCTACCAATGACCTCGGTGTTTGATTAAAAAAATAAATAATAAAAATGATTTATGGGAGAAAAGAGTGGAATAAGCTACAAAAGTAAAAACAACTCCATAAAACTCTTGGCAGTCGAATAAACTAATATCATTTCATTATTATAATTTTTTAAAATTTTCGTATAAAATAAAATAAACAATCATTTTTATATGTTTGTCTTCATAACTATTCCCATCTTATATAATCATTCTGACTTTTTTAAATTTACACATAAAATAAAATATATAATTTAAATTTATTAAATTTTAAAATAAAAATAATATTAAAAATATTTCTGATAATATTTTATTTAAATTTAAATTTTTATCTTATATTATCTCATGTGTAAAAATAAATGAGGCGTTAATCGCATTTATAAGATCTAGTGGTATTCGGGGACGAAAATTGTCAATTTCGATTACTAATCATTACGGTCATATATCTCTGAATGTCAACCCATAAAAAGTTTACGGCCACAAGCACAGCATTGGCAATTTGGACTAGACTCGAATGTATGATGTTTATAAAGGGTAAAAGAGTCTAAGAGTAGGACTCTGATTGAATCAGCAACAAATAATATGCGTGCTGCAAATTACATACCACAAATTGGAGAATAAGGCTTAAATCGAACTTACAATTCCTAAATGACATTCTATATAATATATATATATATATATATATATATACACACTAAAAAGTGGAAATTATAAATCATCTACGATATTTTAATAATTTGAATAGGATATATATTATAAATCATTTGACTGATAACGTTAGATGGTGTATGGGATTATACATTATTTAAAAAAAAATTATTTATAATGATTATAAATTTTTAATAGAACCTCAATTATATCATTAACTAATTATTTTGAAGAATAAACTCAGACATAGATTAAGTCTTTCTTAATATGTTATAAAATAAATATATGTTTATATAATTATGATTATAATAATTTTAAATATTTTGCTGAGATATAGCTTAATACATGCGGAAGAGAGGATTCGATCTTTAATTTTCTTAATAAATAACTAAGATATTGCATCAAAGATATTGGCAGCATGATGGAATTAAACTAATTTTTAACAACAGAATCAGTACCACGGTCTACCTTTGCTGCTTGTAAAAAATATCAGATTATAATTAAGAGGTTCATTAAGAATAATGTTTTAATTAACACGTTGGCAAGCAGAGGGGAGGGGGGAAAAAAAAAAAGAGAGAAGAAAAGGAAAAAGGCACAAGGCAAGGCAAGACCTTGAGAGAGCTACCGAGAAAGAAGAGAGCGGAGAGACAGAGATAGAGAGCAGCGATCAAACTCCTTCAAAGAGCAAAAGCTCAAAGATAAAACCAGTGAGAATGTACCAAAGTGGAAAAAAATAAAATTGGAGGAGGAAATATATCAACAGAGCGAGAGCCGAAGCTTCGACGATTCGAAGCCCAGTCACTCAGGTTAGATTTCTCTGCAATTCCTCGACTTCCTTGAAAGGTCAGAGCTCAATCAATCTCTAACCATCTTTCCCATACTCTCGGCTCTAGTTTTCCCTCTTCATTGTGCTTCATTCCTCTTCAATTCGATTTCCCTGCTATGTTTCCCAAACTCCATTCGGCCAACTCCCCGATCTCTTTTATTCGACTTGGAATTTGGGACTCTGAAGTTTGAAAGATTTTGAATTTCATGAAAGGAACGCGGGGTTTTGATTGGTGCAGTGGTGCAATTTGTGGTTCGTACAGTGCGTGAGAAGGCGTGGTCCTGTGGGCCCAAGTTTGGTGATTCAAGCTTAGGGTTTTATTTAGGCATTGTTTCCGACAAATTGAGCTTGATTCTGGGGGGGATTTAGTGAGTTCCGTAGTGGGTTTGATCTCTAGGGTTTTGGTTCCGATAAGATGAGATTTGGGTTCGCATTATATCGTTTGTGGGTTGGTGAATTCGGGGTTTTTTGGAAATAAGGATTTTGGAAATAGGTTAGGAGTGGGGGTTTTCGGGCGTTTTAGTGATTCGTCGGATTCCGAGTGTGGATTTGCATCGAATGATATGTGGGAGGGAAATTTTTGGATCGTTTGTAAACGGAAAAAAGTGTAAGTTGGGATAAACTGGGGTTACTGGGGGGTTAGTGATTCTGCGGTCGGTGTATGAATCTGTGTCTCGAGACATGCAACCTCAGCAGAGCTCCAGAGTCGATTTGGTTGACTTGAAAGCTCAGATAGTGAAGAAGCTTGGGGTGAATAAGTCAAAACTGTACTTTTATCACTTGAATAGTTTTTTGAGCGACAAATTGGGCAAGATTCAGTTTGAAAGTTTTTGCATTCGGGCTTTTGGGAGGGAGAATCTTCCACTGCACAACCAACTCCTTATTTCAATCCTTAAGAATGCATGCCAAGCCAAGACCCCGCCACCAGTTCATTTAGCGGGTCCTCACAAATCGGGGATACAAGCTGCAAACAGTTCTCCTGGTGGGGAAGATGGGCATGAACAAAGTGGGGCCATTTTCTCCAATCAGAATCAAAATGTGCCTGTTTGGTCGAATGGGGTTCTTCCAGTGTCCCCACGAAAGGGAAGGTCCGGGATACGTGATCGGAAGCTCAGGGATAGACCAAGCCCTCTTGGACTGAATGGGAAGGTCGAGTGTGTCTCACATCAATCCATGGGACCAGAAGATAGCAATAGTAAGTTTAATGTGGAAAATGGGGATTTGACTCCGTGCGATTATCAGAGACCAGGGCCGCATCTTCAGACTGTTGCTGAGGCACATGAGAATGAAAGGGATGGTGCTGTTCGGCGACCTGCAGAGAAGCCAAGGATACACAGTAAAGATCAGGCTGCAGGAGCTGTTATTGACGATGGGGAAGAGGTGCAGTCAACACGGTCAAATTTCTTTAGAAGTCCTCTGCTTGCCCCCCTAGGGATTCCATTTTGCCCAGCTAGTGTCGGTGGGGCCCGCAAAGTTATTCCATCGGCTAGCAGTGGTGATTTTGTTAGCAATTACGATAGTGGTGGATTGACTGATACAGAGACACTGAGAAAACGTATGGAGCAGATTGCAGCAGCACAGGGCCTTGGAGGCGTTTCTATGGAATGTGCTAATATGTTAAATAATATGCTGGATGTGTACTTGAAGCAGTTAATCAGGTCTTGTGTTGAGTTGGTGGGAGCAAGGTGCACACATGAGCCAAGAAAGCACCTTGCTCACAAGCAGCAGATTCAAGGCAAAATTATCAATGGCATGTGGCCAAGTAATCACTTACACATGCAGAGTGCCGGTGGGCCCATGGACGTGATGCAGGAGCAAGGACACCAGTGCTCGATATCTTTGCTTGATTTCAAAGTTGCTATGGAGCTGAATCCTCAGCAACTTGGGGAGGATTGGCCATTGCTGCTGGAGAAAATTTGTATGCAAGCATTTGAGGAATGAAACCTCCATATGAAGGCCTGCTTATTCCAAGCCATGGTTGGTTTGGTGTGTTCTGGTGCAAAGGTATGGACAACCATTGTTGGAGATGATTGACGCACTCAGTTCTGTTCTTACTGCCAAGATAAACAGATTTCTCCCAGTTGGTTCTCTGGCCTTTGCAAAAGAATTGTGGGCATGAGCATTGGAATGCTGTATTTGCCTGCTACAGAGCATGGCTAGTCGGGAAATTATTTAAATTCAACCAAACAAGGGGTGCCTTCAAATAGAGTGCCCATGATTGGTTGCTCTGTTGTATCTTTAGCATTGATCTTGGCTGTATCTACCGTCTCTACAGATCTCAAGCATTTCCTGTAATTCTCAGCCAATGTGGAGGAAAACTAAAAGAGTTTTGAAGGGATACTGTTGTGTATTGTAGTGAAAGGTAAAAAAGCTCCTTGTGTAAGAGCTGCAGTAAGCTCTGTATGTACTTTAGACTGAGAATTAATTGGATTTAAATATCAATAACACATTGACATCCACTGTTATTACCTCGATGGTTTGATATCATTGTTTATAACTGACTGACTCCTGTATAACATGATGCTAATGTATCGTCCCTTCCCCTGGTGTTCTTAAGAACAGTGATTTTAAATGTTGCTGTTTTATCTTGCAAGTAGCAGTGGTGGCAGATCGTTTTCGTATTTGCTGAAACTACTGGATATAGTGAAACCGCTCTATTCCGAGTCTTTTTTACCATTCAGATGGAGACATATATTTCTCTCCATGTTTTGGAGCCTAAAACTAGTTGCGATGCCTCTGTTTGATTTTTGCATAGCCAGCACAAAGTGACATAGAGTTCACAGCTGCAGTTCGGAGAATTTAATTATGCCAATAAACATATTTGCAACTCGTTAAACAACGAAGAATAATATATGATTGTGCAAAATTAACCCAAAAAAAAAAAAACATTGAGAGGGGAAAAAATCCATGAGTACTATTTTTACTTGAAAAAATTAACAAAGAATAAAATTTTGCAGACGAAGTCCTTTCCTTCGTCCATGGATGGAGTTATCAAAATGATACCATCGTCTAACTTGTGTGGATCGGTATATTGATAAAACATCAATCATTTACGAGTATTAATACATGACATGGTGTTGGCCTGCAGATTAGTACGAGTATCACATCAAAGCTTCAAATTCAATTTTTCCCAGCTCATATTGTACTAGTTACTAATTTTGGTAACAGAAGAAAGAATTGTATGATGCAGACATCCTGAGAGAATTCATAGGTTGCCGTGGACCATGCTGGAATGTTTATTTTCATGTTGAATGTTGGCTGTAAGTTGTAATTGGTAGGAGCTAGGTCTGCGCATGAGCTGAAAAGGCACCATGCTTCCAGACTCTTGCAAAAAAAGCTACTTGCATAAGCAAAATTGGGTAAATTTTTGCTTGATTACATGTTTATGCCCGGGCAACAACTGAAGCAACTTGGAAAAGATTGGTTATTTTGGCTTGAGAAAATTTCTACCCATGCATTTTGCGAGGGACGGCAGTGACTTGGATAAAGCCCCGTCAATTGACACATGAAGCCGGTTGTTTCCTCCTAGTTTGAAGGGCTTACATCTGTCCGTTTTCAGACACTGCTGAAGTATTCGTTTTTTCTGTGGCGATGAGAAATCAGAATGGCTCCAGGTCGAGCTAATCTTTAAGATGAATGAGGTCTGAGCATGGATTGGTTTCTGGGTCCTTGTATTAAGCTCAATCTGTGTGTCCCACTGATGCAGTGGAACTTACTAACAGAATTTCCATGTCTGCTTGCCTCATGGCGGATGCAGTTCGTATGGGCCTGAATTTTCTCATCACCAGATAAACAGATCTTGAGTTTTGCGTACAATATACAGCCAATAGTGGGAAACCTGGGGAAATTCTGGAAGGTAAAATAAACTGTCACAAGAACAGTATGCTCTGTTGCTCGGAACTCTGCGAGTTGATAATTGTACACACAAAACATTAACATCCACTGAATATTCCGTGATAATTTGTATTTAACTTCCCTAGTAAACAATAATTTAGAAATCGTGCTGAAGTTTATATTTTAATTTGCAACTAAAATACCAAATTTACCTATCAGAGCTCAAAGCTTACAATTTTGTTGGAACGACTCGACTAATCAGTAATTGACAGTAGAATAAGTGGGGGGAACATGGGGGAGGGGGAGTAGTGTAAGACTAAACTACTGTTATTAGCCGTCCAAAGTTCTTCCCACAGCCATTTCAACTTTGCCCCAATAGATTGGGATGTCCACTAAAGATGTAGATTCCATATTGACAGGAAACACATCAAAGCTCAACGTTGTTTGGATTCAGAGATGAGTTGAGACGGTTTTAGATTAGTTGAATAAAATATTATTTTTTAATATTATTATTATTTTAGGATTTGAAAAAATTGAATTTTTTATTATATTTTGTATGAAAATTTGAAAAAATTGTAATGATGAAATGAAATAAATTGAGATGAATTTTCAATCCAAACCGGAGCGTGGGGTGGTGCTGTTCCAGGATAATAGCACTTGGAGAAATTTCGTAAGATCAGAAGAAGCCAATAAGAGATGAAAATGAGAGGAGTAAGAAGCGAAAATGAGATAAAAGTAAGACAGAAGAAGGAAGAAGAAGATAAAGAGAAAAGACAGAAGAAACATGAAGAGAGAAAAAGACTCTCAAAAGAATTATTCCCTTCAAATCATAATCTATTGGGAATGCAAAGGAGGCTTAAATAGACTCTGACGGGTATCCGAAATAAACAAAAAGTCAGTTGACTCATCCATTCAGCCAGCAATTTTTCTGATTATTTGTGGTGTGAGAGAGATGAGTACTTGAATAATGTATTTGATGATGTGGAGCTTTCCAAAATCATCCTTTCTTTGATTGAATCATCGACCTCCCCATTTAGAGGGGAAGAGTGCTTATGGACGCCCCTGAATCTGATTCTAATACCACGTTGGTTTGTTCTTTTCTTTTGGAACCAGGTTGCTTTGTTCTTATGACTGTTTTCAAGTGCACAAAGTTCAAATAATCCATGAGTTGTAGATTCTACGATTCCTCGAGTTTTGTTGAACTGGGAAGAAATCTTTGCTCTGGTCCTTTTTCCAGTACATGGCATGCTTTTCACATTTATACACAATCCCTTACCTGCTATCAGTTTCTTCTTAGTAAGAAGGAAAGAAATATAGATGAACGCCATGACTGAAATAATGCCTATTAAGCCACTTCTTTAGACGGACTCCGTTTTTCCTCTTTTCAGATGATAAATATTTTTCTTGTTCATAACAAGTTTTAGCAACGATACCATAAGCCTAAGAGGGCACCGTTGGCCAGAGTGTTACAGTCCTAATTTTCCCTCTCATTTTCTTGGAGGAGCTAGCTCCCCTGGAAGAGAGCAAATCAGTGTTTCACTATTTTAATTTGTGAGGTGTGTTACACAGAGATAAACTAAAATCATGAAAATGGTAGATTATATTCCTCAAAACAGAGAGAGAGAGAGAGAGAGAGAGAGAGAGAGAGAGAGAGAGAGAGAGAGAGAGATTTGATTCACAATTTCAACGTGAAGGTAAACCAATCAAGCCAATAGCCTGTGTTTATTAGTTGATTCAGCTGAAAGAAATTTATATGTACATGGACATTAAAGAAGAAAAAAAAAAATGAATGAAAACGAAGAAACAAACTTAATCTGTACCAAAGGAAAAAGCAGGTCTCCTCCAACCTGATCTTTTAAATTGAACTAAGAGGAAGTCAAAAGCGATAGTGAGGGTGCCGCCGATGCTTTGCATATGGGGCACCAATTCTTCAACCGAAGCCACTGTTGTATGCAGCCCAAATGATATAAGTGCTGGCATTGCAGTCTACCCATTTCATCTCCAACCACATACTCCTCCTGTTGTTGAGGGGTAAAAAAATAATTTTTATGAGAAAGAAAGAGAGGCTAGTCAATAAAGAAAGCAAGTTAATACTCAAAACCAAGGCAGTATAGGTCGGTGAAATCGAAAATCTGACTAGATTATTTTTCATTTGTAACTACGTGCAAATACAGTTAAATACATACTGAAGAACCTGACAACCTGCATTAAGATAATGGCTTGTTCTCAGTTGACCACAGGAACTATCTAGAGATTGCAATTGTTTGCAAGCAATGCACTTTAAAACTTTAGATGAATCCAATATATAGCCTCCCCTTAACACTCGTTCTAAGTGATTGAAACCTAATCCAATCCCAGCTTAAACCAAATTCCTCAAATAATTTGACTTAGCTTTATAATTTCTATTTCAAGACTAATTCAGCTCCCATGAAAATATGTAATGCAGTAGAAAGTAAGGGGGAAAAAACCTGACAGATACTGCATTTGACATCATCTTTATCCCCACTGCAGCCCATATCTTCATCCTTTGGAACTATAGACTCATAAATGCTTTTTTTCAGGCATTCCGACATTGCTTCTTCTGGTAGTGCAGTGCTCACAGTTCCCATCCTCTCTTCTAGAGCTAATAATTCCTGTCATATAGAAGTAAAATGGTTTACAGAACAGCTTAGACAAAATGGTTCCAAACTTCTGAACACAACCATTCCACCAAGATAGAACAGAAGAGAAGTGAAGTTTAGCATCAATGTAAGATACCAACAAACCTCATATGACATGTTATCAATATCCAGTCTCATGTCTCTATGCTGATCATGGACATATATGCCATTAAGAAGCAAGTTAGTCTCCAGAACAAGTATTTGCTGCAAAGACAAGAAAGAAGAGTCATAACGAACAGTGAATCATGTTAAGCGAAAATCCATAGAAAATTACCTCATATGTTAGCTCTTCATCTTGTTCAATCCTCTCAAGTGCCATTAAAATCTGCACAAATATTTTAAAGAAAAAGCTCCACATAACGAGGCTTTCTTTCAAGACCATAGTAAGCTGATTTATTTAAAAGAAACTATGTATTCCTAGTACCTCCGCAATACCATCTATGTTGTAGCGCCTGATACTATTCTGATTCATCAACGAGCGGCTAATACCAACTTCTGTAGGACTTGCCGACAAAACACCATGTAAGCTTTCGCTGCTACTGCCTGGTCGACTGAAAGAAATTGCACGACTCGAGGGAGTTTCTGCAGAGAGCTGATGTGACGAACTAGGATCATTCAATTCTATAGGTATGTCAGATTGAAGCATTTGTGGGATGGTAACAGAGGGATGATTTGGTGATAAACTGTTTCCATTTCCTTGATTGGAGAGCCTGGTCCTGGTGTGACCATCAACTGATCCCCTTGTCCTAACTGATGCAACACAAGTATCCCTGTTAGGAGGCATATTTCTGGCTCGTCTTGAATCAGAAATGGAGATGCCATGGCTAGAACTGGAGTTCCGTCCTTCCAATGATGACCCACTCTTCTTCTTCCCTCCAACATTGGAGCTACTTTCTCCTTCGGAGTTTCTCCTTTTCACAATATCTTTCCTCTTACTGAGGCTTGAATCCAAAGCTGAACAACCAGATGGGAGGGCATCAGGTATTGAATTGCTTCTGAGATTTCTTATACCACGCCTGCTTGCCCCAGCACCTGTTGCCTGGCCAGAGCTCTTAGATCCCATAGATATGGAGGAAGAGACTAGAGTGTCCCGGTTGCGAAATCCAGATCCTTGATGAGGATTCTTCTGTGGTCTTATACCTGATGCTACACTAGAACTTCCCGCTTCCATTGATGTGTCACTCTCAGAATCCGCATTTTCAGCCCCTCTGTGAATCTTTCCAGGTGAGGGAGTGGGTTCTGCTACTTCTGGTTCATCCTGGATGCTACTAGTTTCAGATGAATCAGTATCTAACTGAGAAGATATCTTTCTTCGAGGCTCCATGGTAGATTTTCTCCCATTACCAATCGTCAAGCAAGTCCTAGAGGAACTTCCAATTATTTCCTTGCCACTTGAAGAAGAGCGTAAAGAAGGCCTTGAAGATTTGGCCTTTTCTGAACAGCCATTTTGAGAACCTCTTGAGTTCAGTCTGCCACTGCAACCAAGTCTGTTGCAAAATTGTGCATTAGGGTCTCTATTGTTGGCATTATCTCTCAGCACATGACCAGATCCCTTTCTAGAGACCACAATCCCATCAACAGCTCTTTTACCAGAATATTCATCCATCTATAGAGATCTGCACCCTTCAAATCTGCTATGTAACATAAATGAAAGGTTTTCAATCACTGAAACCTCCACCAGGTTGGGTATTAGTGTGAATAACAGAATTAGTTTTGATGTTCTTTAAACTGGCACAAAAAGGTTTGTACAGATGAAAAACACAAGAACAGCAATCATATGCAAAAGAGGTGCCATGGTATTTTTGTCATTAATGGAAGTCAATAAAATGATGCCTAAAAAATAATACTAATTTCATACATGATGAGGTTTAACCCAACCCTTCCAACAAGAACCCAACTTGAAATTATTGATTCAACCAATCAGCAGGAAGTGAAACAAGGGATTTATTTTCTGCAACTTTTGCAAACATATCCCTATCTCTGTGCCTATAAGACTTATTTCCCACACCAACCTATAGCTGAAGATCCACGGCCACTTGGCCACCCTAATATAAATTTCTTTCCAGAAATTTGGCTTCAAGAATCTCTAAGGTAGACATAGTATTCTGAAAAGTTATCAAACAAAATATTGACTATTGAGATTGTAAATAAATTTGTTTTTCCACTGAAAATCAAGGCGAGCATGATATGTTAATTATAATTTAATTAAATTAATTGAAACTGCCAAGCAAAACCAACAGGCCAACAAGCACAAAAATCGGATGCATAAAAAAAAGTGTAACGGGAATATTCTACACTAGTACAAGGATAAATAAGCATAATATGTTCAACCTGCATAATCCTCACTCGTCTGCTGATTCAATCAGACCAAAAAGATCAAGTACCTCTTTTTTGGCTGTAAATTTAATAAAAATTTAAAAAACAACGAATCCTGATTAAAGAAAGTTTGATGTTAATTGCGAGATAAAGGCCTCACAAACATCATCAAACAAATCAAGTAAGAAACCCACTTCCTAACAGGTTAAACGCGATCATTATTACACTTGCAAAAATGAAAATATAAATTTACAACAGAAAGAAACCGAGAAGGAAACAAAGGAGTAGCATATAAGAAGACCTTCTGTCATCGAGTGATCAAGAGAGAACCAAACATATCGACAACTCTCTGAACATTAAAAGGTTCAGATAAAGGAGGAAAGATCGGAACCAGATGGCCACATGGCCATATTATCACCCCGTAAAAAGAGGCTCTCTTTCAACCTTTTTTTTTTAACGACATCAACTTTGCTTGAACTCTTCTCCACACAATCCTTGCGTTTTCTATTTTTATAAACGACTCTTTCTCCGTGATTTCAGGGCTCTTATAGCTGAATAAGCCCACAAAAACAAATTCCAATAGAAATTGAAGAGGAAATTAATTATGGTTTTAGCTTCCCCAATAACCATGGAGAGAGTTATTTGACACAAGACTAATATCTAAATTAGGAGGGAAAAAAAAAACGCAGAAGTTCCTAATTAAAATCATAATAGAGTCCAATTAACGGGAAAAATAAAGGAAGAAGAAAGACGACTCTTTCAATATTTCCCAAGAAACCAAAACCAATTAAATCCAATACCATCATACGCGAACGGGAACAAAACCAATAAAATCCACTCTCCCAAAAAAAGAAAATCATATTTTTAAGTAAAGTAAGAGAAAATAAAGAGCCCATGTCAAAGAAAATAGCAAAAGTACCTTGATTACAGTTCATTGAAAAATACCCCAGAGAAATATTGACAAAAACACAAAGAGAAAACCAAAACAGTTGATCGATTATTGATAGAATTCAAAGGTCG
The DNA here is from genome assembly GCF_001411555.2 of Juglans regia. Classification (NCBI taxonomy): domain Eukaryota; kingdom Viridiplantae; phylum Streptophyta; class Magnoliopsida; order Fagales; family Juglandaceae; genus Juglans; species Juglans regia. The sequence continues at coordinate 34,917,571 of NC_049911.1, read as the reverse complement.
TAGAAAGGGTTGAATTCTCGTGTCACCTTTTCTTATTCTATTCTCCTGCTTCTCCTTCTGCTTTGAATACCAGAAAGAAGGAAAGAGAGAGAGAGAGAGAGAGAGAGAGAGAGAGAGAGGAGGAGTCACAGCTTTTCTTAGAGCGAGAAGGGAAAAGAAGGAGGCAAAAACGTGTGTGAAAGATCCGAGGCTAAGCAAAGTTTAATGTTATTAAGGAGTGCTTTCAGGTAGGGGCCCCATTAGAACCCTGTAACAATTAAAAAACTAATACAAAAACAACCAAACAAGGAGTAGTGGACTGGTTGTGCCGTCCAATGTGTTCGGTGAGATATCAGCCGTCCGATTCTAGGGAGGTTCGGGAAGGGTCAAACATCCACGGCCGTTGGCCTTTCTGACGTCATATTCAACCTCTTTAAACACTTTTTGTGGACGGAATGTATCACTTCTCCTCAGCCCCCCACATCAGGAATTCAACCTCAGCCTAAGCCGCCTAAAGCCCCAGTTGCCTAAAATTATTTTTCCCCTAATTTAGTTCCTCAAATTAAAATGTGAGTCAAATATTTAGGTGGGGATTTGCTCTTTTTTTTATTTTAGGGCATCAAAATTATTTTTTTAAGAAAACAAAACATAATATACATGCTAATAAATAAATAAATAAAGGATTGAGATACAAATAACTAGACGGAAAGGAAGATTAGCATTCTTTTGATTTTTCAGTTAATATTAAATTCTTTACTATTAGAAATTATAAATATTAAAAATTCAAAAATTTAATTCAAAATGGTTATTATAATAGTTAACATATGCACACAACGACTGTAAATATCATTTCTCTATATATAATGAATAATACTATACATCATATTCTCATCTTATTTTGATCATATTAAGTGGTATGTGGCACATTTATTATCATTAGATGATAAAGATGTATGTAATAAATAATTATTTAATGATAATAAATGTGTTACATCATACTTAATGAAATGAAAGTAAGATGATAGTATGGTGTATAATATTTTTTATATATAATATCTGTTAAAAAAAAGAGTATTTTTATATTTAAAATATAAAATTTCTCAGTGAGGTCACCGAAGGCATCATAAAATTAAGATAACAACCAACCAACCAATCAGTGTCATTTCTGATTTTGATTGGGACGTTTTCCTTGCAATGCAATGCCTCTCAATCTCATGATCTCCTTGCTATCTTCTTATGGTTTCAACTTGAATTATTATAATCAGCCGCACTGGTGACGATTAATTTGGTTTTCTAACTTCAACTTAATTAGATTTATTACCCTTATTCACTCACTCCCCATTTATTGTTAATTTTAAGGTTGCAACAAGCAATACAGGTGGCTCCTCGTAGGTCTAATCTTAAATACAATCTGTCCAGAACAGTAGTACTACTTCATAGAATTTTAAGATGAAAAAACAAAAAACAAAACCCAGATCATAGAATGCTCAATCATGTATTATTGACCTGAGAGATGAGTTTTCAATGAACAATTGAAGACACCAAAACTATCACATAATTATTAAGATATAGAAAACAGCTCCTCTGAATCATTTCTGATGTTGATTAGAACATTTTCCTTGCATGCCTCCCGTCTCTTTCGTGTTATATTTTTCTATTGTTTTGGTCAGCTGGACTTTATGGCATGGCATGATATCATATTGCTTCATTTCCCATATTGAATATTGCCGAAAATAAATTAAAATAGAAAAGTAGATTGAAAGTGTACGTATTCTAGAGAAATAATTTAAATACAATAGGCCCCGTTTGAATAGGGAGATGAAATTAGATAGTTTTAGATGAAAGTTGAATAAAATATTGTTATAATTATTTTTTTTAATATTATTATTATTTTAAAATTTTAAAAAATTAAAATGATGAGATGAGATGAAACCGTTTTCATATCCAAATAAGGCCTAAATCAACGATATTAATTGATACTGATTGATTAAACTAAATATGGACTAAAGAATAAGTTATATTCCTATATATGCATACTAGAATATTATGAATATATTCTATAATAATAATAATAATAATATATTAACTAAAAAATCAAAGATGAATCATATTTTAGAAACCAAACATGGATTCTCAGTCAAGAAAAATCTGGATATACCAATATCCAACGTAGAGGGGAATACAAGATTTTTATGAATGATTTGGTTCTGATCTAATCCGAAGAGTAGTTAATGGCAATTAGCGAAGCATGCCAAATTGTAAAATAGGGTTCTAAATTCTAAACCTTGTTGAACTAAAAGCTATTGCTTCCATTTAAGGCATCGATCGAGATGTTTTGAAAAGGAAACACAATCGTACGTGCTGCATTGCAAGATATTGAGGGGATTCCTTTCTTTTAGAAAGAGGGTAAAGATCAGGAACTTGCTTGCTCCCATGGCAAACAAAGGGCTTGACTATCTTCCCAAGGAAAGGAATTAAAGCTCGAAAACAAGTCTTTTCCCTACCAACTTGGTCCATGTCTGTCTGTGATCTGTGATAATTTGAAGAATTTTCCTCTCTTCTTAATTATTAAGAGCAAGGCGTACACGTACTGGCAATTAAGCTAAAATCAAATGAAATTAATGCATCTGTACTGCCTCCAAAAAATAAAAATAAAAACTATAATTTGTTATATATTATAAAAACAATTCTATAAAAAAAATAGGAGAAGTGTTATCGCTATAAAAAAAAAAAAAACCATTCAAACTTGTATATATAGTTTTATATGATATGTTAAATCTACTAATTAATTTACAATAAAAATAATTTTATAATTTAATGTATTATATTAAATCACGTTAATTTATAATTTTACAATACATATTTCAAAAGGAAAGGTAGTTGGTTTATAAAGTTACTTGAGACTAAAGTGTTGATAATAAGAAGCGATCTATTAGGAAAAAAAAATGTTATAATTATAGTATAAAGTTAATGTCTAAAATAATTGAAACCCTATAGCCCTATATTAATAATAATTTAATTTAATCCATGTATTTGTGTACGTGGGTCCCTTTTATCCTTTCTAATGATAATAACAAATACCGAAAGCACCTAGAATATGGACATTGTGGCCCACGAAATTAACCGAAGATGGAATATTAAAGCCATGTCTGGATTGAGAAGTATCTCAATTAATCTCATTTCTTATAATTTTTTTAAATTTTTATATAAAATATAATATTTATTTTTTTAAAAAAATTTTAAAATAATAATAATATTAAAAAAATAATATTTTAATAATATTTTATTCAACTTTTAACTTTTAACTTTCATCTCATCTCATATTAACTTACTATCTAAACAACATCTAATGGTTATGTCCGTATAATTTGATCCGTTTTAAAATTAAAAACTAAGGGGATAAATATTATAATAGAGGAATGTTATATATAATTTTAGAGTTATTTAAAAAAAAAAGATTTATTATGAAATAAATTATTCATGTCCATATAAGATTTATTATTTTTTTAATAAGAGTGCTTGAAAGTTAGCAAGTATATTTGTTTAAAAAATAAAATTAAGCAAACAAAATCAAGAACTTTTGATTTGAGAAAGGGCATGTAATTGGCAGGTGTGAAATGGAGAGATCAGGGTCAAGCGCCTCCGGCCACCACTCGAAGCATATTGCAGTTGTGGTTGGAATTCACTTTGTCGTTTGCAAGCTGCCATAATAAACAGATAAGCTTGAAACTATTTTTATTATATGTTATGGAGTAACGAAGGACCAGCAAGTCACCAAAACGGAAAGGAAATAAAAGAAAAGAAAGGCAAAAAAGCATATTATATAATATATAATGGTGTGACGTAAACTACTCGACATTATTCGCAAGTTAATTATAAGAAGAAAAGAATGTATGTACAGGTCATATTTCAAGATCATGACGTGTCGTTTAGGCAATGCGCGCGCGCCACAACTAGTAGTACTCTTTATAAAGGCAGCTAACTTGTTTCTAAAAATGACGTGTCGTTTATGCAAAGGCTGATCTTAGAATTACTAACACCTGCAGCCAGCGACACGCTGTCAAGTACTATTCCAATTAAATTATTACATTGGGAGACAGCATCCTTTCATTCTAATTATTAAAGTGCAAAGATCAATTGTACTGACCATAATTTGATAAAGTTAGCCTTTTATTTTACTTAATTATAATAATAAAAAAATTGTTCTCATGATCATAAAATCAGATGAATTGATCATGAAGTAGTAGTAGTAGTACTCATGCATGCCACCCTCCCTCGTCTTTGATCAGTTTAATTACAGCCTATCCACGAAATAAATAAATTAAAGCAATAAATGACCGGAATAGCCCTAATCCTTACATGATGATCTATCTAATAATTTGGACCCACCTTGCAATATCGATGAAACTTGATTGATCATTCTCTCAAGCGAGCACACTACAAAAAAAATTATTTTTTATTAAAATAAATATATTTTTATTATAAATAATCGTTATCATCATAAATAACTAATTCTCCTAAATAGAATATTATTCTTATTTCATTTGTTTTTATATTAATTGGACAGCAGTTCATGATCATCGTCTATTGCCAGACAACGTCAATCCCACCTGAAAATTCCAATGCTCCAATTTTTTTTCACACTTAATTTCTTTCAGCTACAAAGATATATATATATATATATATATATATATATATAAAAGCTAGCGCTAACTTCATCATCCAATTAAGGTATTATCCATCCATGCATGCATACGTGCTTGACTGTAACTGGGCACATGAGATGATCAGAGTTTGAAGCCAAGCTAACCTATATATAGCTGTTAAGAAAAGTTGGTCCCATGCAAAGAAATAAAAATTAAAAAAAAAAAAAATCTTCTTCTTTTATTTAGAAAAAGTCAATTATAGACAACTAGTTTTGTGAACAGATCAAGGTGGTTTTGATTTCGTGGCCGCAGACACCTAATTCGCCAGTAGTACCGTAGCACCACTCCTTGAGCTATTTCAACGCAATTCGCGCTTCTTTTATCAATCCCAACACCTTCGTTCTCTCTCTCATCGACCATTCGTTTCTTTTCCTCCATAAATCCGTCTTTCAAAGCATTTTCTTTTAGTTTGTTCCCATTAATCATTTACTCTTTCTTCCATGCATGCATGAATCTTCTAATTTGATCAAGGTATGCTTACCGCGTCTATAAGCACCCCTCTCTCTCTCTCTCTCTCTGTTCCCGTAAATTTACTCTTCCATGGCTTTGCTTTTGATGGTATCTGATCTCTAGCTCTTGGTATTTCTTTTAGCATTTAAATAATGAATATTGTTGCAATGTTGTTCATTTTTTCCAGTCAAATTCGTATCTTTCGGCTGGTAAAGTTTACTACAGAAAAAGTAACCTTACTTTAATTTTCAAATTGTTGCCAAATCGATTTATATTAGCTGGGGAGGAGAATTAATGCATGTTTGGATTGAGAGATGATTTATAAATAGTAATAAAATTTATAAATTAGAATTTATGAATAATAATGAATACTAATGATATATCTCAATCCCAAGCAACTACGTACGGTTTGTAGGAGTTGTTGAGAAAGAGGCTGCTGGAGAGATAAAAAAATGCAAAGTTGTGAATTGTTAGCAATGATATATTGCGTTGCTTGATCATCAACATGTTCAAATGATTTTTTTTCCACATCAGCTCCAACTTTTGGGATGGGCGATGATTTAATTAAGTGATAACAAAACAAGATCGTGATGTAGAATCAATTGCGCTTACCCATTGCTCTTTAATTTGAAAATGCAGCATTTTATTTGGTGATATATACAACCTAAAATATATGGCAACTACGAAAGGAAAAGTACTTGGTAGCAGTAATCTTGGGAAGGAGAAGAGGACTGCAGTCCCTTCAAATTCTCGAACCGCCTCTGCCGCCGCCGCCACCACCACCAAAAGTCGTGCCACTACTACAAGCTCTACACATCATAAAGCTTCTTCTTCGTCTACAACTGATAAAAAACAAGTCCCAAGCTACCTCAAGCCTACATTAAGCTCACGCACTGAGTCTTTCAAGTACGTGATCAAGAAATCTGGCCCTGAAGACACCCAACAGAAGGTCACTCCCACTTACATCAGAAGAAGATCCTTTGACAAGCCACAATCGGATTCCAGACTGCGTAGTGCACTTGTCTCCCCCGGCCCTCGAGTCAGAACACCAACTGTTCGTTCTACTTCTTTTTCACCTAGAAGCACTGCCACTTCTCTGGAACCCTGTGGGGAGAGGACTCCAAAAAAGACATTAATCAAGGCTGGAAGAGCACAGGCTTCCCATGCAAAGACCACGAAGAAGAGCACGAACCCTGTCGCTAAGAAGGAAATTAATGCTGCTTCTGTTTCGACAGAAGCTCCCAAGATTAATGTCGATACAACGGACTCGTTGAGTCATCAAAGTGTGGAAGACGATGGAGATTTTTTGGTTCGTGAGGTTGAGGAAGTGGTAAAGGTGGAAGGTGAGGGTGCAGGTGAAGTGCTAAAATACGAAAATGATCAGCAAACTGATGTTGCAGACTCTGAGGTCAATAATGGAGAAGATGATGAGAAACACGAGTCTTGTAACATCCCAGAAGTTTCAGAAGAAATGAGTACAAATTTGGATGCTCAGAATATTGAAGAAGATGGAGATAAAATACCAGAAGAAAAGGCTGAGAATCCACCCGAAGGAGAAGTGGATAATGGAAGCAAAGATGAAAGCAATGAGAGTCACCAAGAAGAGAGTACTGTGGCAAGCGAGGCAAGAGTTGAGGTCAAAGAAGATATTAAAGGAGAAGATCAGGATGCTGAAGACAGAGATTCTGGCGATGAAAACAAGAATATTGAGGACAACTCGGTGGACGAGAAGGAAGGGATGGATGGAGAAAGCGAAGGGCTTAATTCCAAGGAAGGAGAAGATGTACTTGAGGGTGGAGTAGAAGAAACAAAGCCAGTGGTAGCAGCGAGTACGGCATCATCGAATCGCCAATTCGGACAGGTTAAGAAAGAATCTCAGGCATATAATGATGTGATTGAGGAGACTGCAAGCAAGCTGTTGGAGGAGAGGAAGAACAAAGTGAGAGCACTGGTTGGGGCATTTGAGACGGTCATAGATAAAGAAGCCTCATCCAAATGAAACCGATATTCTATAAATATGAATTCTCCTTGATCGGTTTGACATAATTAAACTACAATACCTACGTATACTATGAGATTTGACAAACACAAACACAAACACATGCAATGTGACAGAAAAATTAAGGTAAAAAATGGAGTGAATTAAGATCAGAAGTTCTTAGATATGGACACATGAATCTATCTAATAAATTAACCACATCGTATGGACGGGGGGGATCGATCAAGGTTGCTGGCCTATGTTTATTCCTTTCCCCAGTACTGGTAATTAATTGTTGTATAATACTGCATTTTAATTAGAGTACGAATCATCATGTGCTTTTATTTTTATTTGTGATTTTACCTTATTACTGTTTTCCATGATTTTGATATGAATCATGCATGTCATCGATCAGAAGTTGCAAATTAAGCATATAATTGAATGGCATATATATATAGACTTACCATATAATTATAATTTGTTAAATTGAAATGATGATGCCTTTAATAAGGTGTATTCTTTTTGGGTGTACTCCATGTCTATACAATGTATATCTTGCTTTACAGCTAAGAAGCCGATCACTCGCTACAACAAATTAGTTTTTTTTTCTTCCCACTGATTTTATCGCAATTAGTCCATATTTTTATCATAAGTGACTTTTTACCGCCACTTCAAGTCGTATCTGCCTCCTTGAAAATGAGTGGCAACATATAGTACTAACACCCACGATCGAGCGAAATATATGCCGGAAATACGTAGTAGTACTCTGGGCTCCTAACGGTAGTACTATTCTTTGTCTGATTTCTCTGGCTAATTACTCCCAATATTAAGGACTCACATGATGGGTTATAAGGATTTTAACTTTTAGAAATTAAAAAAGAACAAATTATAAAGAGTAAAATCGTGCTGCTAAAAATCTTTGCTCGCAATGAATTTGATTTACTAATTAAACAAAGACAAAAAGATTTCATAATATATATTATATATATGTGTGTGTGTGTATATATATATATCATTATATTGGCACAGCTTAATTATAAAAAAGATGTTCACACTGCAAAAGAAAAAAAAAAAAAAAACATGCTTGTTCTTGATTCTAAAATTGACAGACAAACGTCAAAACGATGATCGACCAATTGATTTCATGAGGACGTAAGACGTTTACTCCAAAGAAACCTGTCTTTCTAAACGAAGGTGGCGACGAAAATTTGCAATAAAAATCTCCGCTCTGCCATCGATATCATCATCATCATCGGAAGCAAAACATGATGTAGCTCGTTGAACCCCTATCACCGAACAATTTCCATCGGACTTTTCGTCTTCGTCGATCACTTCGATGCAACGTCGTCCATGCAGCAAGCCCCATCGATCATTAAAGCTCAACCTTTGTCTATTAGAAGTACAACCTAAAATGGAATCTAAACGCAGTCGCCTCAGGTTTAATCTAATAAAAAATGTTAATTTTCTCACTGCCTTATTCAGGCGGCCGCACGGCAGTACTAGCCAGCTCTGATCTCTTATACCCATTTTTGTTTTCTTTCTTTTTTTGGCTGAAGTGAAACTTTGATGCAACAATATGGGGATATTAAGGTTTTTATAGGCCAGCAAAGTGATCGTGGATTCTTGGACAAGTTACTATATATGTATGTTTCGTTAGAAGTAACAGACTAGAAAGCGCGTTTGAAAGGATGATCAGCGAGTGAATTAGCTAGCATAATTAATAAGGCTATATATATTTTTACTTTGGAGTTGCATGGAAGAACATGGTAGGGGACTTGCGGATGACTTGGAGGTCGCAAGGCGTATGACTTTCGTTAATTTGTTCCCGAACTGTATGTAAATTGAAGTCACAATTACATGAGTTATATAGCTAGCTAAATTCGAAATGGATATAATTATATATATATATATATATATATATATATACACAGAGAGAGAGAGAGAGAGAGAGAGAGAATGTATATATATATATATATATATATATATATATGCATGCATCCATCCATCAGGGTTTCGATCTAGAAGAAGGCTGCGACCACGAATATCACACCCCGGCCCCATAAATATACATGACTACTGAAAATACCATCTGAAGTATACTACTGGATCTTCGATGTCGCCCACACCTTCATCTTCGGGTGCTTCGTTCACTAGGATTGCGTCACCGGGCTTTTCCAATATTTCCTCACTCGAGAAAAAGTAAACTCGTAGTTAAGTTCATTGTGTGAACAGAATGAATACCATATATAGCACGTACGTCCACGTCACCCAACTTGGAAAGAGAGCAATTCTCTTCAGTCTTCCTTTATACATGGTTGTATATTGATGAGAAATTACTCTGGTAATAACAAAATCCTTGCTACTTTTTTATTCTGTTCATTCATCAACCATTGCGATTGAATGGAAAACCAATATATTATTCTCCATCACATCGTTCCAGGTGTATAGGGAGAAAGCGGTATTCAAGATTTCCGAAAATTCAAACCCATTCTAATTGCTTTGCTAGTTTCCATTCCAAAACGGTTTTGGTCCCTCAGTCCTGATAATGCAAGCATGCAGTACTACTTCCAAAAACAAACTTAAAAGAGAATCAAAATTTCGAGTAGACGTTGGCCAGCAAAATTTTGAAGCTGAACAGGCCGAACTTAGGAGTTTGCAACCAACGGCTCCGGAAAATCACCATGTGAGCTTCCATCCCCTATTCTTTCAGCTTCCCTATCAGTCACTTGGCGGCCTTCTATTAATTTGTCCTTGATCTGCCTCTGTTTGTCTGACCAACTGTGCATCCGTCTCCTCACTTCCCTACAAGCTGCCCTGTCAGCTAGTTTCAGATCTTTAAAACCTTGTTCGAATTTGGCTTCATCCTCTGGTGAAAACAAAACAACTTCCATCTTCCCAAGCTCTTCATACAGCTTCTCAATCTTAGCTTTTCTTTCAGAATTGGCCCATTTCTGTGTCCATCTTTTGGCAAGGAGTTTTCAGCAGGTATTCATCAATCCCACCTGCCTTGTCTATGCGGCTCAGGCATAGTGGCGACTTTAACTCAAATATGGTGGTCTAAAATGTAACTGAAGAGCCGCTTCTCCTGGACATTTGGCTTCCAAGTTCTCCTAGACCTATCACCACAGTTGCAGAGAAAGATCTCAATAATATAGTTCTTCAGAGTTGATAAAAGGCAACAAAACATCATGATGCTAAGAAGTAGCAAACACTAGACTCGGTCTATGTAGCAAAATAATACAGCTTCATCCTATGAATTGTAATGGCACCAACACAACAATACATACCATATAGTATGAATGTCCAGACTAACCAATCACTACATGCCACTTTGTAAAATCCCAATCCAAACCTAGACAAAACAAACACATATACCATATCAATAAGCACTTCTAATACTTGAATAGAAGTTGTTCAGATCATATACCTTCATCAGAAATAATCGAGTGGATGTATTCGCTCAGAAAAAAATAGAAGTGGGTGTATTCACGTTTTATCCAAGCACGATATAGCCTTTTCCATGATCAAGTCAAGTCTAGTGAGGATCCAATGGTGTGACTAGAAGAAATCTGCACCAATGAGCAATGATGGTTATACATTCCCCTTGAATCAGCTTAATCATAAATGAGACTCCAAGGAATCAGCAGCTTATGCAAATGCTTCAATACTTCATTTAATTATGTAGAGTGGATTAAAAAAGTCCTTCACAATTCATTATTCCTAGTTCAGTGGGCGTAAGATATCACCATTTTACGCTTTATCTCTTTTAATAATTAAAAGAATATATATATATATAGAGGAGAGAGAGAGAGAGAGAGAGAGAGAGAGCCATATACAATAGCTCTAATGGTGCTAGGACCAAGAACGTTGGGCTCAGTTTCAAACTTTCAATCAGGGCGATGTTCTCTGGCGTGAAGCAAAAATTACCAATTCTTGAAAGGAAATACAACATTGAACATGTGTCCAATATTACTAAAGAAAAGTCAGATTCATAAGGGCCGTTGGTCTTGTAATTTCAATTAACACCTCCTTCAGTTCACTTGCTACTACCACTAGTATTACATGCATTTTACAGCAGGGAATTAGAGCATGCTAGGCATTCTAGCTATAGATCAGGAATCATTTGAGGCACAACTGGTTATATGAAAAAAAACGCTAATAGAATACAGATCAGTCCTTAGTGAAAAACCAGCTATAAAAGAAAAACCAACTAGCACACCACCCAATCCCCAGTATAAACAAAACCCTCAGAGACACATCTTTCTTTACAGCTCTTCCCAAAAACAAACCTTTAAAATCAAATCAACAACTATCAGAGCATCACGTTATCAGAACCATACAGACAAATTTCTTATTTATAAAAAACAAAGCAATCACAGATAAATATGATACTGTAAACAGCCCTGCTGGGAGCATGGCAGCGTATTGTATTGAAAATATTATTGCAGAAGCAAACAAAGAGAAAGCTCAATTATTGCAAGCCTTTTCGCCATTATAAAACTTTGCATCTCAATCCTATTGCTATTATCACTAATTTCAGAACCAGTATAGAGCTATATAACGGTACGCAAAACTTCCAAATGACGGTACCGCAAAGCAGAACGAAATCCCAGTACTAAATAACGGTACAGCAAAGCAGTTATAAATATAAAGACCCACTAGCAAAAACAGAACGCATACCCAATATTTCTAATTCTTTCATTGAAAAATACCATTAATAAAATTGAGAAAAGAAAAAGGGGGCAAATTGAGCAAATAAGAGAGACCGGGGTGGTGGGGAGGAGGAGTAAGAGTACAGACTTGTTACCGACGTCTTCGCTGACGCCATTGACGAACTGGATGTGGCGGTCGGTGTAGAGGCCGCGATTGGCCCTGGCACCCTGCCCATCACCACCTTGCTGTCCGGTATGCACTTCTTCAAAGAGTCCCGGTACCAAGTTCTTCTCCCCTCCCGTTCTTAAGCACTTTCTTCATCATCTCCTTCCCTCTAAGCGCCATATCTCTTTCTGTGTGTGTCGTCTTGGCTGAGGTTCGTTTGGTTGGGAGAGAAAAGTTGAGAAAAAGGACTCAAGTAGAGGCTACTGGATTCGTATGAGAATGGGGCTCCACTTTCTGGACTCCGAAACTGCTCTAAAGGTATTAAGTTTAGGAGGAGGAGAAAGGTTTGGCTTCAATGGCTGGGGTTTGGGTTCGCCTCTGCAATCGGCATCTATACGGTTAGTTCGTTTATCTGCCTTCATTTTTGCCATATACCAGTGGCTTGCTCGTCCCCGATACCGAAAATATATTATTTATTTGGTCATCTTATCATGTGCCGTCTGTTAAAATTACGGTATGTTTGGTAAGTGTGAGTCACTATTATTTTTTATTTATTTTTTATTTTTTATCTATTTTTTATTATTATTTAATATTTTATTTTTTATTTTATTTTTTTTATTATTCACAAACATTCTCAATATTTTTCACTACCCAAAACGTACTCTATTTTCGAGATTTCTCGTAATAAAAGAAAATAATGTTGGTGGTGAGCATTGGGAATCAGGATGGGCTTTACGGGCTTGTTTGAAAAAAAAAATTAGATTTTATCAGTGGTTTGGATTTAGATAGATGAATTAAAATGGTTTATAAATAGTAAAATAAAAATTAAATTATTTATTATATTTTATGTAAAAATTTAAAAAAAATATTTTAAAATTTGGAAAATTTGAATTGTTTATTATATTTTATATAAAAATTTAAGAAAATTATAATGATAAGATAAGATGAGTTGTGGTGAGTTGAGATAGGTTACGAATACAAACGAGGTCTTAATCACACATCACTTAAGCAAAAGTTGTCTCTATGTGCTTATAAAAAAAGTAAAAAAAAAAAAAAAAGTGGCTCCTAGGGAGCTACCTTTATAGTTATATTATCATTTGTTTTTTTGTGTTTTTTTACATATATTTTTTAACATTTTAAAATATTATTAAAAAATATTTTTTAATCACTAAATAAAATAAAAATCACAACAGTAACTCCGAGCAGTAAGAATAAGTGATAAGAGAAGCATTTTTCTAAACAAAAATATTTTTAAATTAATTATTATAATTTTTTTAAACTAATCATTATAATTTTCTTAATTTTTTTAAAAAATTAACTTTTTCAAATACTCAAATGAAAAATTATATTTTAATAATATTTTAATTTTATAAAATTTTATTTATCTTTATTACTATTTATAAAATTTTTATCTCACCTCACTGATAAGATGATAGGTTAAAACCAATCGTTCAACACTCTTGTTAAATTTTTGCAAGATATCCATATTTTGGGCCTAAACTCCCATCAAAAGCCCAAATATTTTTGGGGCAGCTGAAACCCAATAAAGAACCCAAACAATTAACTAAAGAAAAGTCACTGAGAAAGGAGTTATGTGACTGTTGATTAGCATTGCCAATAGTTCTTGAGATTTTTCAACCATTCCCCATCCCCTACCACTACCGGACCCCACTCTTAGATTACGTTTGGGTAGTTAATATATATCAATATTTTTTAAGTATTCTCGTATTATTAAAAATATTCTACATACCAAATAATTTAAAATATTCTCAATGAGATCCACAAACTCACTTCAATCTCTATTCATAACTATTCACAAATATTCTATAATATTTATCACTATTAAATATAAATAAAAAATAAAATCACTATAATATTTATCACTATTAAATATAAATAAAAAATAATTTCACAATAATATTTATTTATATTATATATAAATAAAAAATAAAATCACAATAATATTTATCACTATTAAATATAAATAAAAAATAAAATCACTATAATATTTATCACTATTATATATAACTAAAAAATAACATCACTATAATATTTATCACTATTATATATAAATAAAAAATAATTTCAGTAGAATATTTCTTTATATTATATATAAATAAAAAATAAAATCACTATAATATATAAATAAAAAATAGAATTACTATAATATTTATCACTATTATATATATAAAAATAAAATTATTATAATATTTATTACTATTATATATAAATTAAAAATAAAATCATTATAATATTTATCATTATTATATATAAAAATAAAATAAAATAACTACAATATTTATTAATATTAAAAAATCACTATAATAAAATCATTATAATATTTATTACTAAAAATAAAATCATTATAATATTTATGGGACCTATACATTTTTCAACTACTTATCCAAAAGTCAATAACTCAACATACTTCACACATCCAAACAATTCAAAATACTCTTAATGAAATCTATAAATTCACTCCAATCTCTACTCATAACTATTCACAAATATTCTCAACACTTCTTAAGTATTCTCACTATCCAAACGTACCCTAATCATCAAATTCCCCAAACTTCAAATGCACTTCACTGTCTTGGACTTACCCAATCATGCGCTCTCATCCCTCTCTCTCTCTCTCTCTCTCCCAAAAGTAATATGTTTGTAATGTTTATTTAGGATAATGACCAAAATACAATACTATAAGATTTGGCAATCCACATGAAAATGATATATTATACTCTCTCAAGTAGATTCCATGATTCGTATAGAAAAGCTATAAAATCTTGGTCCCAGTTTTTCAAGTAAAAAGCCTAATCGCATCATGGCCACCACTTCCGAAGATAAGTAAAACTAATTAGAAAAAGGAAAGACTGGAAACATAAACATTGATTCACAGTCAAGCTTTTATTGATTAATAATGATGGTCCAAAGTAGCATGGACGGCTTTAACTCTGGTCACCGCCGGTGTGACGTGTCGTAGATAGAGGAACGTCACCCCTCCCGATTCTCTGTAAAAATTTGATTCATTTTCATACCGGCTCCTTTGATCCGACACAGACAAGTCTTTGTTCTTCGGATTTGCCGGAGTTTGGTTCCATCATCCCTTTCAATTATTTTAAGGCAATTTTTTAATATTATATATACGTGTGTGTACATGTCCTTATATTCTGGTTTATAGAAAGGAGCCACATAGTATGACCCAAACCAATACATATTAAAAACGACTCATAAAATGCTTTTCGCAATTTCCAGCCCAATACCTCTCCCTAACTATATCTGTAAAGTAGATCTTCCATCGTCATCAGGCCTCTCTCTCTCTCTGCTGGCCTTTCTTTTCCTATATATTTCTGGAGAAAAAGCTCTGCAAACTGCAAATAACCATTCCATGTTGTCGATCCACTTTTAACAGTTTCCACCCACTTCACAATTGTCTACATAATCATCGAAAGTTCCTCAATTTCTCGAAAGGTATCAGCAATTGTACATCAACAAGTCTTCTTCTTTGGTTTTTTTTGTACCAGTATTAGATTTCAAGAATGCCGATTCCGGGATCTTCATCCACGACGATGGGAACTGAAGGTCCTGAAGAAAGTGACAAGAATTCCGAGCCCTTGATTCCTGGGTTACCGGAAGAGATCGCCGAATTGTGCCTTCTTTTCCTTCCTTACCCGTACCAAGCTTTGGCACGATCGGTTTCATCTTCGTGGAAACGAACCATTACAGACGCTAGCTTTCTGATCTACAAGACAGCCCTATCGCTTTCTCTGCCCTACATTTTCATATTGGCGTTTCAAGAATCGACGGCCAGTATTCAATGGCAGTCTCTCGACCCGCGATCCAGACGTTGGTTTGTCTTACCTCCCATGCCATGTCCCATCGCCGCGTGTCAATCTGGGATTGCGTGTGCCTCACTGCCACGTCAGGGGAAACTATTCGTTTTGGGTGGTAATGGTCTGCGGTCAGGCGCAGAGACTGCCACGCATACGACGTTTGTCTACGCTACATCAACGAATCAATGGTCGGTGACGTCGCCTATGCCATTCAAGCGATCATTTTTCGCGGCTGGGAGTATTAAAGGAAAGATCGTAGCCGTTGGAGAAAGTGGGCCCAGCACCACAGATCAAATCGCAGCCGCAGATTGCTATGATCCAGAAAGCGACACGTGGACTGAGGTTGCCACGTTAGGCATGCGGTTAGTGAGGTACGACTCCGCTGTGGTGGAGAACAGGATGTACGTGACAGAGGGGTGGACGTGGCCATTCAGATACTCGCCCAGAGGTGGAGTTTACGATCCAGATGAGAACAGGTGGCGGATGATGAGTAAAGGGATGAGGGAGGGGTGGTCAGGGCTGAGTGTTGTACTGGGTGGGAGGCTGTTTGTGATACCAGAGTACGGAGATTGTCCGATGAAGGTGTACGTTCCGGATGATGACACGTGGAGGTATGTGGGTGGGGAGAAGCTACCGCGAGAGGCAATGAAGAGACCGTTCGCAGTGAATGGGGTGGAGGGGAGGATATACGTGGTGTCGCGTGGATTACACGTGGCGGTGGGGAAGGTGTTTGAAGGAAATAATAAGAAATGGGAATTCAGGGTGGAGTGGGAGGTAATGGCGGCTCCTGAAACGTTTAACGGCTTTTCTCCTCTTAATTGTCAGGTACTCTATGGATGATACAGATAAACATCATCGGATGCGATTCATCATAATCACCATTGATGATCAACTTTCAAGTTTCTTTCACTGAATAGGAATTTTGATGCCAACTCGGATGTTCCAGTCTTTAGACGTATATTCAATGAAGATGACGAGGTCCTTGTCTTGTATATAAAAATGATACAGCTCTACTTATTGATTGGATGTGTGTAAGACTTGTTTCATTTTTCTTTTCCTTTTGTCTATGTTAGGCACTTTATCTTACGTTTTAAAAATTTAAGGATTCTTTTGGATTTTGCTAAGCGGTCAAGCCCCTCATTAATTCATTAAACTTTAACTGCAAGACAATCTTAAACAAAAAATAATTCATTCAACTTTACATCCAACTCCCCATTTTAAGACTCGGGTGTGTGTTTGTTTTTGTTTTTAGGTCGTGTATTGTGTGAAGCCCGAAGCCCAACATTTTGTTTTAAACCCAATCCGTGTGAGATAGCCCAACCCGTGTGCCTGAGAACCTAGTCTTATACATGTAACCCAGCCCGTTCAGTTTGGCCCAGCGCGTTCGGTTTTAACCCAGCCCATGCACCTTGCAGCTTAGCCGAAGCCCATGCTGTGCGTTTTGTCTGAAATCCAGCCCCTCATTTAGCAAATGGCGCCGTTTTGAGGAACCCAATATTCCATCACTTTCTTTTCATGCGCCGGACTACTTCATATTCTTCCTTTTTATTTCTTATTCTTCTTATTCCTTCTTCTCCTAACAGTTGTTGTCATGACCTGCAGACTTAGTCACGCACTTCATCCTCAAGCCGCCACCTCTTCCATCAAATTGATCTCTCGGTGTCGTTCGGTGGGACTTCAATTTTTGCTCGCTGTCAAGCCGTCCCTCTTCGCGGCCACCTCCTTCCACCGTGAGCAGCTCCGTGTCAATTGGTTGTGAATTTCGGGTTGTGCTGTCCTTGCCTCCGCGCCATGCGTCCGCACGTAATGCTTCTTCTCCTCCACGGCTTGTACTGCCGGTTTCCTTCTCCCTACCCGTGTGGCACGCAGCCACCTGCTACCGCCTTGCGTGGCCTATAAATAGGTCACGGGTTCCTCAATTTAAGTATTTCCAGTCACGTATTTTCCCTCTCTTGCTTAAGCTCCTCGCATTTGTTGGTGTTTGAGATTTGTTCTGTAATTTTGTTGGTGAACCCGTGAGCTTGTGTTTCTCTATTTGATTCTAGAGTTGTGAAATTTGAACTAAGTTTCTTGGAATTTTCATGCTTACCGAGAGTTGATTTTCCACCCATTTGTACTAGATTGAATTTCTTTTAAGGGAACCCTCTAGAAAAGCCATTGTTTGATTCTTGAAAATCATTGTTGCCGCCGCTGTGTCGCCACCTTGAGCAACGCTCCTTTCGTTTAATCTTTCAGAATTTTTTATTTTTAGTTGTATATAATTTTCCAGTTTTATAATAATATTGTTGTAATTATCTTTTGTAAACTATTGATTCTGTTAATCTGTTGGTTTGATTGGAAATTGGGCCTTGGGCCGGATTGGAGGACGGGATACGCGTGTAGCTGTGAAACTGTATTTTTTGTATTTATTGAGATTTTGTAAATGAAATATTTAAATGTATTCCAATTGATTGTGAAATGCATATTTATCGTTTTATTAAAATTGTGTTGTGATGTCACGTGGTCTGTTTGTAATTATGACTAAATATGTGGGTGCGTGTGTATCACGACCCCAAGCCGAGATGGGGCATTATCTTGATGGAGCTCCTCTTATCACTCAAGAGCACAACAGACTGACGTGACTTCCATTGAGTTGTCGTAGGGCGACGACGGGAACGGACGAGACGATAACGCTTTCCTACCGATTCCGTGACCTTTTGGCTGGCGAGGTTACATGATGCTTAGCCATGTACGTGCTGGGTGCGGAACTGGGCATCACTCGTTACCCGTGGTGTGACGATGAGAGCCAGGTCGTGCGGACGGTCCATAAGGAAGATCGTGGTGCATGGTTATTAATCAATGGTTATAATTGGACCAAATGTGATTTTTGGCGTGAGTAGTAAAAAGGGTATTTTGGGAAAAGAATGTGATTCCGTTTTCTGAAATATTTGTCCGTATGTGGACGCGTGATTATTTATGTATCTCTTGGATGTTATTTTGGTTAATTACTTGTTGAAATGTCATAATCTCATTGTGGTGTTTTACCCTACGATTTCGTCTTATGGTGTCGTAAAGTCTGACACAGAGTCCGAGTATGAACCCGATAGATCAGCTTTGCCAGAGGTTTGAGTTACTGGGAAACTATTCAGCGTTATGGGATTTGTTTCCCTTATGTTATTTCATGTTTTTAATGACTGTTTAATCCTTGTAAAGTTATTTTACTGTTTTTTAACAATTCTGATACTTAATAAAAAAAGACATTTTATTTATCTACTGCGAATATTATTTTGTACACTTATTGCATGATGTACACACTATGAGCGCTGGTCGTTGGGGTGTGTGATCCGTATGGTCATCATTTCGGTGTCACGAACTCCACAAAAAATAACACGTGGGGGTCTAGGAGGCCACAGCCCCTCCGGTAGTCGTCTCCAGTAAGGTTCACGCAAACCATACACACTCACACTCTCTATCTCTCTCTCTCAACGAAATGCTTATGCCTATTCTTCTTCTTCCTAATATACATCAGTATTGTTTCATTGTTTTCAGATTCTATAGTCTTTTACATCCATCTAATATCATGCTTTACTCTGTGATTTAACTCGATGTTAATGCCGCATTTACTTGATTTTCTTAGGTCTGATTTACACCTTGTCTTCCCTTGTTATTTACTCAAATTTTGTATTATGCAAGTCGAACTTGTGATACCAAGTCGAACCTCTCTGTTCTACAAAATTGGGGCTTTGATTTACAATGTTGGCCTCAGACGATCGATTTAGGAATTGCCATTTTTTGAATTTGCATCCTTCAATTTATATTTTCTTACATGTGTGCTCTGATTACATGTTACGATAGCTCTCTTGCATGAACTTATCATTTTTGCAGCTTTGGACAATGTACATGTCTAGGGTTTGACATTTGGATTTGTGATTTTGTCACTATATTACTGTTATATGTGAAACAATATGTTAGCGATAGATAAAGGACAAAAAATATTACCGTTACACTTCGAACAAAATCATAATCTTTATTTTTATTTATCTATTACTAATATCATCACGTTGGAAAATGCACATACTTAAAAAAAATTTTATTTTTAATACTTAATAAAAACAAACTAGTATTGTACTAAAAATAAAAAAAAAGATTGGAGTTCTTTTTACAAAATTAGGTTCAAGGTAATAGTTGAAAACATAAGAAAAAATATAAGAGTTCATAGTTAAGTTTGGAAATAAAAGTGAGAGAAAAAAAAAGTAATAAAGAAAAAATAGAAAAATATTGTTTTAATAGAATAGAAAAATGATAGAGAATGTGATGTAAGAAATTTTTAAAAGATGAATAAAAATTAAGATAAAATTTTTAGAAATGTGGTTTTTAACCAAGTTATAGGAATTAGATGGTGATGCTCTAACGTATGTACGAAGCTCGAACTAAAAAGTAAAGTAAATATTGTCGACCGGATGAGAAAAAATCAGTTATGAATAGAAAGTAGTATGCTTATTATTATCTTTTCTATGTCATCCTGTTTCTGTTGATGAGGTGGATAATAGATGCGTCTTCATAGGACGTTTTTTTTTTTTTTTTTTTTCAGAAGACTAATGCACGAGTCTATATTCATAATGTATTACGATAGATTTACTACTTACCACAACTATTTTACTATTCTCTTTATTCTTTTTAAATTTTTTATTATTTTTTTATTTAATAGTTAAAAGATTAACTATTAGTAAAATTGTATATTTTTTTAATTTTTTTTAATAACTATGTATGTTAAAAAATACTTAAAAAAAATTTAAATACAATATAGATTATTAAAAAAATAAGAGTAAATAGTAACATTATCACAGTAGAAATTTGCATCAGGACGCGCTTATGACATAAGATTCTTTTTTTTTATGGCATGACATAAGATTCTTAAGAGATAAGAATGTTTGAAAAAATATCGGGTCGGTGGAATTTTCTAGACACGCGCTTCTTACAGAGGGAATTCCACCTTCCACGAAGAAGCCAGACCCAGCTCAATCCATCCAGAACTCGAGACCCTTCTTTAAAAATCAAACCACCCCACTCGCATCCTCTGTCCACACAACATCGTCAAACTAGAACCAGCAATCAACTATTATTTCAGGTTTGTGAATTCTCAACGTAATACAGACAGGATAATTTAAAGAAAGAAGAAGAAAAAGAACAAGGATGTGTCTGGTGTTTGTTTGCGACGAGGATGAGAGGGTTATGTCAAGGCAGCCAGCACAGGGGGCGTGTCCGTACTGTGGAGGGATGATACAAGCTATGGACGTCCAGAGCCAGTGGAGGTTCTGCTTCGTGCCTCTCTACTTCAAAACCAAGCGCAAATTCTACTGCACCATCTGTGCCAGACGTTTGGTTATTCAGTAACATATACATACCGACAGCTCTCTGATCTCTATATTTTTTTTCCCTTTCTTTACCATGTACTGGTATCTGTTAGTCCATAAAAGCTTCTGTATCATACTATTTTTGAACTTTTTTGTAAGTAGTTGAGAAGTAGAAAGAGGTTTTCTTGTTAGTCTCAGGTTCATTTGATCCAGGCCAGTCTATGATCCCGTTTTGAGGACAGGACATTAGTAAAGCGTGGCCGACTTGTTCTGCTAGAATGTGAGTTTCCAAGAAGATCATTACCCCTCGATGATCATGCCTTGTAATATCATTTTATCTTCTCTACAATTTCAATCATTCAGACACGCATGAACAACATATACTACTCTGCGTGTGGGCTGCTAATCAGATTCCAAGCTTTACTTCAGTTGTTGAGATAAAATTGAATTCAAATCTAAGCATATCAGCCACTAGTTCAAGTCATTTCCTAACAACACCCACATCAAATATAATTGGGATGGTCAAAATTTTAAGGTTACATCACTTACAGAGTTTCAACTTCTTGAAAAATGATGAAACTACAGATTTGGGGTAGGGCTTCGTAGCAAGGCATGTCGGAATGTTCTCAGGTTGTTCTATCCACAGCTTGTGAGTTATGCCAGCAGTTGTTAGCTTTTCTGACAAGTTCAATATCTGAGGTTCACCCTTCACCTCGAGAGTAACCTGCATAATCCAACAAGAAAAAGGGACTCAACACCTTCATTTCCTACGAGTTTCAGAATTTTGCAGATTGGCCGACCAAGCAGGTACAGCATGAAAAAAATATTGTCAAAATGAATTACAATTTTACAAGCAAGTAATTCCAAGGTGGACGATGGCAGTGCCCATGCTCCTTGACATGCCAAATACATATTGGAGCAACTACTGATATGAGCATTGAACTTTGATAAGGAAGACGGAGAGACCAAATCTCACGGTAACATTTAGGTAAGCATCATTTCTTCTAGGTTATATGTCTACAGATTTTAAAGGAAACGAGAAATCCATTGAAAATGCGTATCCCAAGAGCAATTAAGATCTATCGCCCAAGACACATTGGTCAAATTGATGTTAATTGTACGCTAAACATTTCTTCAAGCATTATCAAGGATCACACATCAAAACTTTAAAGGTTCCCGACATAGAGCAAGTGAAAATCGGAAATCATGTTTATATATGCATACGTGCTCTAGCAAGTAAAATTTGATAGTATCCAGGGCCATTCCTAATCTATTCTTCAAATGTAATTCTATTTTGGCTCAATTATTGAAACTTCTGTGCTGAATTTTGAATAAATAATTCATTACAAGAAAAGCGAGAAACAAAAAGGGAAAACCGTATTGAAAGTTAAGAAAGAAGAAGGCTTTTCACCTTATGCATAGAATCAATATTCTGGGCACTACAATAGTCGACGGTGTGAGGATCGTCTTTATGGGACCAAATGGCACAAACGGAGGCATGGCAGCCCTGTGTCACGACGCTTCCGAGCGGCCACGTGTCGATTAGGTCTCGCCGGAGCACAACGTACTGAACGAGGACGTCGGAGTTCTCTGTCTTGACGCCGTCTTGGTCCTGACAAGGCAGTGATTCCGGTCCAGCGGATTCACTCATTGATTTCGAAGACCAAGTCCAGACACGGCGGGAAGGTGAGACGCAGACTCTGATTCTAGGGCCTGAGAAAGGGAAGCGAAAATTGGAAGAAGTGCAAGTGAAGCGCAATGGCGAGAAGATAAGAGATGCCATGATCGATCAGCTCAGCTATTGGGCTTTATTTATTGGGCTCTATATTAAAATGATAAGAGAGATCGTATTTGGTCTGGCTTTCCCCAGCCAGCCATCATCATGTTGGGCCTCCAAAACAAAAAAAAAGTAATTGGGGCCCATTTTTGGTCAATTATATTTATGGGACTGTCCTCATCTGAAAAATGTGTTAAAAAAAAATATCAACCACTGCAAAGCATCGTCTCTTTTAATAGATGTCTGAGACGAATTAAGGATGTTAATATGATGACATTTACATATAGATTGTGTTTGGAAAGAAGAATTTGGATTTAAATTCTGAGTTGGAGTTCACGAATAACGGTGTTAGTATCATGAATTTCAAATAAACCATTAATTTCAAATCCTATATTTTGAAAAGCTTAAAATCTTATTTGGCTGTGATGCTACAAATATTCCATAAGAGTAGCCCCTTGTATTAATTAGCATTCCTAATGTTTTAACAAGGACAAAGTTAAAATTTTTTGGTTTTTTTTTGGTAAGAGGTTTTCGTGTTAGGAATCCTAGTCTCTTCTCGTTGTCCTTTATTCCCACAATGTATTAACGAAATGCTCATACGACAGTTAATGAATTCTATACATCAGTTTCTATTTACTTTTCCATCTCACACTTATAATTTTATTTTTAAAATATAAAAATATTTTTAGATATAGAATAATAAATAGTAACTAATACATACAATTTTTCTATTGACTTTATAGATGATGAGACCTCCCATAAACAGTAGAAGAACTTTCATTTTTTCCATCACTGATCATTGACTTTATTCTCTCTCTCTTGTCTCTCTAAAAAAAGAGAGAACATTTTGGATAATAGGAGCTTTCTAATGCTGCCCACGTAGAATCTTTTAACGTTGCGAGGCATGTACCGTTGTAAAAATAATAAAGCAGCATGATCCGCTTCTGATCTGTGTGCTGCAAAAGCGTACGAATTTCTGTTGATGTTTGTGTCGTGGGCACTGGGCCAAGGTTGTAGCTTTGAAGCCATTGGATTATATCAATGATAGGGCATCACGTGGTGGAACTGCTGTTTCAGTCAACGACTCTGCTGTATCAAAAGGCCACTTGGAATTGCACCAAAACCAAAAGGCCAGGACCGCTTATCCCTAATCAATGGGCAAAACTCAAAACTCCAGTTTCTCTTCGTTACCTATTAATTCAGGCACCCAAATTTATTAATTAAAACCAAAATCTTATCTCCTCGGAATAGGTTGAAAAGAAAATCCTTACAATGGGGAAGAAAAAAATCTCATGCCTCAGCCGATTTTTTTTTTTTAAAGGATAATATATTATACTACGGATTTTTTTCCCCTTTCAATGATTTTTGAGTGGGCAACCATACAAAACAGCTAAAGATAAATGGAAAAAAAAAAAAAAAAGATAAACCCACAAAAAAAATTAAAAACTAAAGCTAATCCTCATCTTGTTCATCATGTTCTTGCAGATCTGAGAGAGAGAAACAACTCCTTGACTTGAAACTCAAGAGTCTCTTATCAATATATTTTCTGGGTACCCTCTCTTCTTCTTCTTGTTCCTTGTTCTCTGCTGATGACGATGATTGTGATGAAGATGATGTGTATTCTAGTTGTTGCTGATGATGTCCGTCTTCCTCTTCATCTTCCTCTTCATTCAGAGCCAACAGAGGCATGGATTTAGGGTTTGAGGAGCTGTAGAATGAAGATCTCCTCGACGACCACTTGGCCGACACCAAAACTCTCCTCCTTTTGTTGAACGGATTCTCTGTCTTCTCCAGATCCTTCACTGCGCTCACTTCTAATAGATTCGCAAACGACTTTGATTTCCCCGTAAAATGATTCGACAATCCCCTCCTGCACATATCGATGCCAAAAATCATTCAGAACCTCCAAGAGAAGTTTCAAGAGTCGTTTTATTCATCAGAAAACTGTTGGGTATAGATTCTCTCCTTTTTTTTTTCTTTCTCCATGTATTGGATTAAAACCCAAAGAAGATAGATATTTGAGATTCTCTTCCATCGAATATCTCAAAGAATCAAACAGAGATTCCACGTCGAATGCAACCAACCAAAAAATACATTTTTCCGTCAGGAAATATGGCAAAGCATCAAGAGAAACGAACTCAGTAAAGTATTGGATCAAGTCCGTATCGGACGTAAAATCTATGAAAGCGAAGAATAACAATTCATAGTTTCAAATTGGTACTTGACGGATACGGATGAGTTCTTAATAAAAATAAAGATATAGCCACAAATTTAATAACTTCGCTGAACAAGCTTCTGTCGGCAAGGGAAAAAGAAATTACTTGATGGGAAGAGAGTCTTCCATTGAACCGAAAGAGCCCAACCCCGCACCGTTGAAATGGCTTTGAACCTCCTTTGACAAAACCTCGTCGTTATCTTCGTCTTCGCTATCATCCGGTGCTCCGATCGATGAAGAACTGTCGGAAGATTCCTCGTTTTGCTCCGGAGCCTTTCCCCTAGAACCGATCCCGAACACCGACCCGGGGCCATTTCGGGTGCCGGTGATATCGTCCTCCAAGAACAGGCAAGAAGTCACGGCGTGCTGATCGGCGGCAACCGGAACAACACCGCTCCGGTCCCTTCCGTCGATGCCGAAATTGGGACCTAGGAGAACCTCCATTTCCAACACAGACACGATCCAGAACTATCGTGATTACACGGTTTCACCCTTGCCCCTTGCCCCTTTCGTCTTCTCCTCCTTTTGGGCTTCCAGACGATAAGGCTGCTGATCATCAATCGTCGGCCGCTGTGGAAGATACAGGCAGAGAGATACAGAGTATAGCCAAGAAGGGGGGCGTAGGATAAGAGAGGTGAGTCGGCACAGGTTAGGGGTTTGTAAAAGACGAACAAAGATAAGGGATCAGGTCGGTCTCTCGCTGTCCATTAGAGAGAGAGAAAGAGAGGGAGAGACCGCGTGCGTGCTATAGAGAGAAAGAACAAAACATGGGTAAGAGGATTTAGAGGAATTTGGCTTATATAATCCCACCAAGATTTCTTTGACCCAATTTTATGGTCTATATTTGCTGTCCGGATGGACACTTAATCTTCTTCATTTTATTTATATTTAGAGAAACAGATCAAATAATATTATATATTATAATTATTTTCATTTTATTTATATATTATTAGTATATAATATCTCATTAGCATAACATAATAAGCTTTTTTTTTTCTCATTTTCTTTCCACTACACTCTTGTCTATTAACACTTTGAGGGTTTTCTTTAAAAAAATGATTCAATAATTATAGCCAAGCCATTTCAACACAGAACACGCCAATTAAAAAATAATAATATTTTTTAATAAAATAAATAAATAATTATATTTTAGAAATGTATGATATACATACATAATTTTTAAATATATAATATATGTTTTAGATTCAATATTATTATTATTTTAAAATTTAAAAAAATTGAATTATTTATTATATTTTATATAAAAATTTAAAAAAATTATAATAATAAAATAAAATAAGATAAAAATTTGATATCTCATCTCATTTATAAAACATAATAGAATATCTTGAAAATGTTGATAATTCTCAAGATTATTTTCCACAGAGAGAGAGAGAGAAGGAGAGAGAAAGATGTGGCGGTCGTGTTTGTTTTTAAAGGGGAGGGGGAGGGGGAGGGAACGTCCAACAGGGGCGTAATAGGAACCAGAGGGGTTTGACACGTTCGTGATGACGTGGCAATGATAAGGACCAGAGACACAGACCAAACTTATCCTGTTTCCTTGTTTTGGATGAGATCAAGAAGGGGGCTTTGGTTTGGACAGAAGTGCAGAGGGACTCGAACTGGTGGCCCCCATTTAAAAAGTATATTTCACATGCATATCCTTTGGAGAAAGTGTAAATTATTTAAAATTATTACTTAAAATTCTGACAAATATGAAAATAAAAAAATATAAATAATTAGAAGAAGAATTTGTTTTATTTAATAGAATAAAATATTTATAAAAATTAATTTAAGATTAAATAGTAGCTCTTGAGGAGTTACTGTTTATTTTAGATAACCGGATGGGAATGATTTTTGTTAAAAAATTAAAAAAAAAAAAATAGGGACTTTAGGCGTTGGAATGCGGATACACGTAAATGACGTGATATCATTATATATATTAGATGCAGTATTTTAAGATAAAAATAATTTTCGAATAACTTATAAATATCAAGTTATATTAATTCATAAATTTATTTTTATATAATTTTTTTATAATTAAAATACTTCTACGTAGGAAATATATCATGGCATAAACGCCACGTCGGTGTGAACATATTTTGAAAGCGAAAAAAAAAAATCAATGTATTTATGGTCCATATTTGTTCAAACTTCAATGTACGACCATCTCTCTACCCACGTGATACACATCACTCACAAATTCACAATGCAACGTACCAACTGGCCTCTCTGAAATATACTTTAAATGTATATATTTGAAATTAAAAATATTGTTTTTAATTCTAAATTGTATCATAATGTCATTATTTTAGTAGTTTTTTTTATACTATACGAGATTATATATACACAATAACAGATGTGTACTACCTTCACAAATAAATTATATAAAATAGTCTTATAGATTTCAATTAATCTATTAAATTTATTTTATAATCTAATAAATCAGATAAATTTATAAAATTATTTTTATATAATCGCTTTAGAGATAGAATATTTATCTTATAGTTATGGAATTTATCAAAATCTCCTATAAATTAACTTAAAAAATAAGCTAAAAACTCCTTGAGAACATTCTTTAATCATCAGAACTTTAATTTTGTGTGGATGATGATTTAAATACAAGACAACGTGGTATATATATGCATCATCGATTCATTAAACAGTAGCATTTAAGAGTGGTAGAGTAGGATTAAAGCTGTTGTAATAAATTATATTTATATATATTCACTAATATTAGTTGTCAAATATTCATGTGTTCTTAGATAAGGTGGTTGTAAATGCGAATGATATCACATCTTTGATTATATATATATATATAGTAATTATTTTAATCAGAATTAAATGAGAGTTTATCCGATTGATAAGCACATGCTGGCAACCATAACATGATCTTTTTAGATAGCCTACGACTTTCCATATTCATTGATCATTTAATCTATGCAACAGATACCACATACGTCAAAGTCATTTTTCCTACCTAGCTTATCTCTCTTTTTTTAAATATTAATAGTATTATACATTATCTTATGGACAATGCTATTCCCCGTGAATGTCCCCATTTTGTCCCTAGTGTAATTGTCTTTTTTTATCTACTAAAAAAAACACACTTTCAAGGTAAGGGACATTTTATTAAATTAACTTTATTAACATGCATGATATTATCTGTACTAATTCTTAAAATTACGAGATAATAATTTAGACGTATATGGTATTTCCTATATATATATATAAATAATATTTATAGTCATGAAGTGTACAAACGTTGTAAATTTTTTTTTAAAATATGAATAAATACAAAATCTATATGAAAAAATATAATTTTTTAATAGTAGACTATATTTTTTTTCAAAACGATTGCATCACGTTTACGCATTTTACGAGTATACATAGCATTACTCATATATAATAGAGATAGAGAGATTATTTTCAAAGTAATCGGTTGCTGGATTAATGAAGAAAATATCAAATTGCACTGTGTATCTTCTGAAAACGTCTCTTGTAATTAAGTTATAGAGACACGTAAACGTCTCTTATATATAAGGGGGATAATATTTGAATGGTCCACGGAAAATAAAATGTGATCCAATCTTTCTATAAATGAAACGACGCGCGGTCGTAAATGAATCATGCTGGCCTAGTGTTGTCAGTCTGAATGCATGCGTATTGAAAGAACTTAAACGTACATGCCAAATTTTGTCGCAAAAGTTGACGCGATCAACATCAACATTGATAAATACAAGGACTGATGATCATGATCGTCATGCTCAACGCAACAAATGTGCAAAGGATCATTGGACATGTTTCTTGCAAAACACAGAGAATGATATATATATATATATATATATATGCCAGCTATGGTACTTAGTCGTAGGATGATTTATATCACGTGTTGTTCCTTAAATTCCAACGATATATGATGTTCAAATCATGAAATTGCTAGGTTTAGGTCCTGGATTTGGCTATTAATTCAAGTGATATTAACCGATATTTGTGAGAGGCCTCGTTTGATTATTAGATTCAAATCAATTTAGTTCAATTTAATTTTAAATCGAGTCTAATATTTAAATATTTAAAAAATTATTTATTTATAAATCCATGTAAAAAACGTATGTATGTATATATATACCGTGGACATGACATATTTTACATAATTTTTTTTTTTTTTTTTTAACAATGTAGCTTTTTTTAAATTGAACTCGACCCCAAAAATAATGAACACGATAAAGAATCCAACTGGCCGTTGATGTACAAGTGGTTATAAATTGATGATGATCAACAAGTCGTATCGCCGAATAATGTCGGGTTGTTGAGGGCACTGATCGATGTGGATCGCTCAATTAGGGATTATATCGAGTATTGGGGGTCGGGGTGGATATCTAAAGCCAAAGCTACATTAACTCAAAAGGACAGGTAAGTTGTCCACAGCTCAGTTTGCATCGTACTGAGTTTTTTTGTTTGTTGCGTGACAACACATGAACAACTTTTTTTTTTTTCTTTTTTGTTTGGTTTTTCTATTCGTTTTTCTGAGAGTTTAGTTTATAGATAAACACTAAAATTTCAACGGAGGATAAGATATAAAATTAAATTATTTTAAATTTTAATAAAATATTTTATCTTATCTTATCTTATCTTATCACATCTTAATTATATAAAATACATCTAAATTAAAATTGAGAGTCAAAAAAGATACAGGATAGAATTAATATAAAATCTTATCGAATCTTGAATAGATCAGCCCGTCCGGCCCCGAGTCGACCTATCTTTTTCCATTACCAAATTTATTGTTGATACAGCACCCACCATTAAAATTTTTTTTTTAATGGGTACATGAGAAAGTAATACAGAGACTAGAAGATAAGTGGGGCCATGTACCCATGAAACCGTACGGAAAGAATATTTTAGCTATTATTATTATTATGGATGATCATCCAGCTGGTTAATTATTCATTACATGCAGCTAAGCTAAGGGATATTGCATCCAAGAGATGAGATGATGGGTTTTGGTTAAAGTTAAAGGTAAGCAAACATATATATTTTTTTTAACACTTAGACATGAATATATAAATGCCACTTATCATGCTGATTCATGTGGTGGACTTTGTCTTATTGGCAGACAGATATTCCAACCCTAATTAATTAACATATATTAATAAAAGGTAATTAATAAAAATAAGAAAAAAAAACTGATTGGTACGAACGAGGTCAACGGAAGCTCATGTGAACGACCAATGGATGTTCTCTAAGCTTAGCCATTTGCAAAGCTGTCTTAGATCTTTAGATTGGATAAGCTATTATATATTAATCTACCGTTCATATATATTAATGTTGTTTGGTGCAAGTGGCTACGCACAACTTGAGGATTAATTATTATCGTTGTGGGTCCACGCGGGTCAAATTAACTTGTTTGAACAGACTCAGTCCATCTCGAGTTAGCATTAATTCAATCTTAGCCCGGTTTACCCGAAATCCACCCTAGTGATCTGTTTCTTCAAAGTCACGACATTAACCAGTACTTTGACAATTAAGAATATATATAGACTCTTCTTTCAACGACTACGTACGTGACGCTATTAGCAAGCTAGCTAGCTAGCTTGCTAGATAATAATTATGTATGCATGAAGAAACTAGCTGTACATGAATATCTAGGGGCGCTTTG
Source organism: Juglans regia (assembly GCF_001411555.2). Lineage (NCBI taxonomy): Eukaryota > Viridiplantae > Streptophyta > Magnoliopsida > Fagales > Juglandaceae > Juglans > Juglans regia. The sequence goes on along the minus strand of NC_049911.1, from coordinate 34,886,826 downwards.
GCTTTTGCTGTCAACGTGGTAAGCTCCATCCCTACATATAGCTTATTGCTATCTCCTACCTTAATAACTTGAAGAGATGGCAAACGTATTTGATCGAGACAAAGTGAGATGGAATCACTTGGGTAGCTCTGATCACGTCGTGTTGCAGCTAGCTAGCTTGTTGACCACTTAGATAGCCGGGTACAATGATGATCAATTTCTGAACAGGTGTCAAGAAACTAAGATATCTAAAATTTCGTGGCAGGAGGAAATTAAGGTAGTACGTACGTGACACAAACTTCATGGCATGGTCGGCATTCTTATTCAGATCAATGCATGCTTGGTACTGATTTTATTATTATAATTTTATTTAATTTTTATATAAAATATAATAAATAATTTAATTTTTTTAAATCTTAAAATAAAAATAATATTTTATTTAATTTTTCACAAAATATTTCATCTTATTTCATTGAATTGTATCAGGCCATTCTCGAATCTTATAAAGTTTTAAATGTAAGAGCTGTTTGATCTTTATATACACTAATATATTGACACTGGTTTATTTATATACTAATAATTAATCACTAGAGCTAGGGATTAATGTTGAACCACTCAAATTCCGTTGAATTGGTCGTCGTGAATCTCGTACTTATAAATTTGTTGTCAGGCTAGCCGGCCGGAGAGATGAGCAAATCTCTGCACTGATCAACGTTTTCTAAAGGAACAAGCCGCAAATCGCACATCACGTCGAAACGAGAGAAAAAGTTATTTCCACCTTACTGTAACGATTCGAGCCTCTTGTTTGAAGTCCAGACAACAGCTTGGTGCAGTTATACAGTATCCATCCGTATATCCATGATAACGAATATATCAAAGATAAATGAAAAATAAAAATAAAAATATAAAGATTTACATAATTTGATATAACATTTATATTTAGGAATCGTTTGTAAGATAATAATTCATTATAAAAAAATTATTTACAATTTCTCATAATATATCATCTTTGCTATACAATGAACGTCTGTGATCTATTTTTGAAAGAGATCTTCATCTCCCTGGAGCTCTCATCACCAGGTTAAAGAAGTCGAAGTAGCAGTTTAGTTTGGAAGCAGTCCCTCATTTTCTTCTGTCCATTTTCTTCTTTACGTCACATCCTTCCTTCCTTTACGTCATATATCATCTTTTTCTCCTACTATCCTTTCTAGGCTTTTGTCCCTCCTTTACACCTCTCTCATTTCTCCAATTAATGAGAACCTCATCCTTAGATAACCACGGAATCATGCATGAGAAGCCAAGCTAGCTAGCTAACAACCGTCGTTCCTTTCCAGTAATTATTAAATATAGTTAGAAATACTGATAATATTTGTGCTAGAAACTTCAACGAAATGACATGTAATTGAACGAAAATACGACGCAGGTCATGATCTAAATTTAAGATCAATGCCTAATAGCTTTCCGCTTCTTCCATGCACACCAAACTATTATGGCCCGCCAACGACTGAAATTACTTGCTAGCATGTACGTTACCTACGATCTATCTATAGATCAGTATAATCTTTGGCATCTTGGAAAAGTATATGATGCGCGCAGAATTAGAATCTGGATATATATATATATATATGTATATATTTGAGAATCTAATATTGGTGCATATATGGTTCGGTTTGATTCAATACCTTAATGGAGATTTCAAAATTCTTTTACTTTTAGCATATTTTTAAGAATCCTTTCTAAGGATTCTTTCAACTGGACAGATTTAAAATGAGAAATAATTTGTATAAGTTCTAAATAGATAAATTTTATACAAATTTTTATAAAAAAGTAGACCGTATTTTAAAAAAATAAAAAAACTATTCTTTATTAGTAGGATCTATTGTTTTACGAAAGGTTTATATGAGACTTGTCTATATAGAACTTGTATCTAGCATTACTCATTTAAAATATCTCACATGCACATGAGTTCAATTTTGTTAGACAATTCTCATAATTTTATCTTTAAAAAACTTAAATAAAGTACTAGCTAGAATTACAAAGTAGATATATAATTATAAAGAATACCACCACATCAACTATCTCTTCGCGCGTTTTGCCCTTAAATTATCTAGTGTGAGCGTAATTTTTTTTTTTTTAAATTGGAAAAATTAAAACAAAAAATCTTATAATCTAAATTTATTATATGTGCTCTATACACAATGAGTTGATAATATATTTTTTCATTAAAAATAATTATTCTTTACTCCCTGTAAATGTATTGATTCTCTTAGTTTATTTTTGTAGATGAGTTGAGATTAAAATTAAAAATTAAATAAAATATTGTTAGAATATATATTTTTAATATTATTTTTTATTTTAAGATTTAAAAAATTATAATAATTAAATAAAATAAGATGAGATGAGTTGAAAAATTTCTTGAAAACAAAGTTGGACAATCACCTTAACATTATCGAGATTTATTAAACATTAATGCATGGAGTGTGCACAAAAATTCAAAGGCGTGATCATGGGCTACACAACTGAAGGGCCCTTCTCTTGCTGAAGAAAGTCAAAGAGCGTTGGTGAAAGCGAAAAACTAAAGCCACATTCATCCTCAAGACACCTTCATCTACAATTTAGCGTTCGTTCCAAGCCCGATCGGTTGGAAGAGTTGAGTTAGACACCCACACGCAATCAGTGCGACTCCATCTCCATCCTCTCAGTTAATCATTTCTTTCCTTCTTCCTCCTTTTTTGCATCTTTGTCATTTGTCTCTAGAATCATTAAATTCTCTTCCGAGACTCTTTTAATATTTGTTAAAAAAAATAGTAGTATTTGCACAATTTTATGCATAACATTATACATATTGATTGATAATTTTCTTTTATCAATATATATATTTTTTAATTTAAGTTTTAAGTTTTCGTTATTTTTAATATTTAAGATATCAGCACGTATCAGTAAAAATAAAATTCCAAGTATAAAAATGACCAGACTGACGGAACTTGTAGAACCCAACAAACCCAAAAGACCTTTTTACTTCAAGGAAGATGAGGAAACGCATACGTACAAAGACATTTTAGGTACGGTTTAGATAGTAAAATGAGATAAGATGATTTTAGATAAAAATTGAATAAAATATTATTAAAATATAATTTTTTAATATTATTATTATTTTGAGATTTAAAAATATTGAATTATTTATTATATTTTATGTGAAAATTTTAAAAAATTATAATAATAAAATGAGATGAAATATATTCGTTATCCAAACAGATCTTTAATCTGTGATGATCGCATAAGCAATAAACTATCGCAACACGAGAACACTCCGATAACGTTCCAAGTCAAACCAACTTGCAATCAAATCTTTCAATTCATACCATCGGTGTCCTTCGAAAATTATATAAAGCAGTTTTAAGGAATTCGATCGGATTCGTGGAGAGGGCAATGAAATTCACCTCTCTCACGTCATGATTCATGTCACGCACGGATGCTGTCTCCATTGGATGGATTCACTATCGATTTTCCCCTTGAAAGTCATCTTTTTCCCAGTTCGTTTTAAGTTCCCCCAAGGGGCATGCAGTAGTTCAAATTAGCAATCTTGGATGTATTTGAATTTGCTTTTTGCTTCTCAATTCTGTTACATCATAGCCGCCAAATGCGAAAAACGTACATCTGAACTACGTTTAGATGTTGAAATTAGTTAAATTGAATTGCAAGTAGTGATATTTTGGTGATCCCTTTGAGTTGGGTTTAATTTTTTTAAGTTTCAAATGAGTTTAACTTTTTAAGTTGAAATATAAGAAGTAAGTTAAGATGCATTTAATTTTTTTTATAAAAAATTAAAAAAAATAATGAATCCAATTAATAATTAGTCTGAGATGAGTTTAATTTAATTAAAACAACCTAACGCAACCTTAAATCCAAATCCACTTGCACTGGACCATCATGGGCAATTGCAAAAGAAGAGTCAAGTTGCTCAAATTGCCAAAGAACAGTCAGATAACGCACCCCAAGATGGCTGAAAGTTTTATCCGTTCGACCATCAATATCTATAAGTTACGTTTTCAAAGAAAAAGAGAAATAGTTACTTCCTCAGAGCCACAGCATCAAAGAACCATCTACTGTCCAGATGCAACCTCTTCCCATCATCATCATATCATCAACGTCACAAAGAACCCATCAAGTCCACCGATGGCACAACTACCACCAAATGGACGACAATAAAAAAGATAGCCTATCGATACATGGTTCTCACTTCAGACGGTTTTGCTGCTTGCCATGGGTAATAACAACAAAACTTGTTTTCAACATCTGTGATTGGATTTTCCCACTCACCATTAATGGGGGATGTGGATCCCAGCTTTGAGTGAGAGGTGCACATGTTACCACTCGGCTTACTCACCGGGCTGTGAGATTGAATAAAGATCAGAAAAGAAGAAAAAAAGTGGGGGGCCGGAGGGGAGGAGGAATTAGTATTATTAGTAGAGGCGTCACAAGGACAATCAAGAGTCAACCCAACTCCGCATCTAAGCCTAACACCTAGAAAGCAACAAGTTCGAGGGAGGGAGAAGCTAAAGAGAGCAAAACCTAAGAAGAAATTACAACTTTACAAGTAGAAATGGCGGAATCATCAATGCATGCATCAAGAGTTGAGAGAGGAAACCTCAACAACCTAGCATATTCATATTGAAGCAAAGCTGTCTCTCATATCACTTGTCCAACAAAGAAGAAGAAAAATAGTGAAGGGATGCAAGACATTGCCATTTTATTGTCAATGATGTTTCACTAAAATCATGCCTGTGATACACAAGTTCTCAAAAACAACAAGCATCCGGTAGCATAAGCGACAAGCATTTCCGCAACATCCCAACATATACAACCTTTTCAAAATACTAATGATAATTAAAGAATTTCAATAACAGCTAGACCTCTAGATGAACTTTTTATCAAGAAATTGTAAATGATGAATTCCAGAGATTACAATATTTGTTTTTTTCCTGCTGCCTTTACCTGGAAATTAAACCAACAGTGAAGATGGGAAAAATTGGAGGGGGATATTATGGGCTGGGAGTATTACCAACTAACCTTATCAATACGGCCGTATAACCTTTTATCGGCATGTCTGGCACTCATATGGCTTTTCTGAACCCTTCAGGCATGGAAGGCAATTCTAAATTTTTCATCACGGTCAGACAAGCTACAAAAATTCCTTCTAATGGAGACAATCCAAGCAATGCGATGGTAACGTTCAGAGGAACTTCCTTCTATAAATCCAATAAATGAAAACATTTGTGCAGTAGTTCCAAGGCTCTTGGTAATACAATATATACACAGGTAATTGGCGAACCATTGAACAATGGGCGGAGAATATAGGAGCACGGTAAGCCTTGGGGGTTAACCAGGGCAAGCCAAATCAGGCTAGACAATCACACAACTGCAGAGGCAGTGCGACGAAGATCTGCTACACCATTGTTGAATTTCCCACTTGGCTGCCTGCCTTTGAAACTTCCATATCTCACCGGCTTGGGCAGAAAAAGAGACATTAACATTTTCTCCAAAGTTTGCACTGTGTACTTTGCATACTTAGCGGAACTTGCATCTTGCTCCACCAAGGGCCCGTAATTCTGCATGTAGCTTCGATAAACAGGCACAACTGCCTGCACTATAACCTGGCACGTCCTCTCTCTCAGATCCTTTTCCAATATAATCCAGTTTGACTGCTTGGTGTACATGTCATCGAAAGCTTCATTGAACGCTTTCAATCTTTTCTTGACAAGGTCACGGGCAGTGGCACGTCCACCTGAGAACATAAGCAGACCTTCCCTGCTCAAGTGACTGGGAAGCTTTCCCCAGCTCTCTCTCAAGAAGACTGCTGCATGATAATCCTTGGACTGTTCATGTTCTTTTAACCAAGAGTCTCCTAAGAGATCCCCGACCCTTGTTCCCTTCAGGTGCTTGTACAAATGACAGTGGGTATTCATTGAAAAAAAATTGGATAGGATGAGATCCTCCCCATAAGCCTTCTCCCATGCCGCCAAATTCAGCTCAATGGCCTTGATTATGTTTAAAACCTCATTAATAAGGAGCCTCTCCCGAAATTTCTCATGCTTCCAACTCCGATGAATGACCAGAACCTGGGTTAAGATTGACTTGTAGTCATCCCCAAGTAGTTTATTACAGTAATCAATAATGAAGATCGCCAATCTCGGTACACTCCCATCTGAAGGAGGCGAGGTCTGTCGCTGCAACTCAACCTGACCCAGAAGCTCCGAGAACACCTCTGCTGCCCCATCAATCACCCTCCTGATGAGATCCCTTGTCAAGTTTTGGATTTCAGCACATGCTGCTCCACCAAACAACCGGTTAAAATCCAATCTCAATTTGTTCAATGATGCAAATATATCCAACAGCTTTAGCAGCTTATTGGGGTCTTTCCTGCTCTCTGTAACAGTCTTCCCAAATTGAAGAAATGCAAGAATACCAGCCTGAGCAGCTATCTTTGCAAAGCAACCCATCCACACATCTAATCCCATCCTCTCAAAAACATCAATACAAAGCTTATACTCCGCCTCAAACAAATGCTTCACTGCAAACTCCAAATGCTTACCCCACTGCGCGATATACCCCTCTATGCTTTGGACATCATTAAATTCAGATACTGAGATCTCGAGGTAATCCAAATTAAGAGACTGTAAACTTGCTCTAACATTTGAACTACGAACTTCAACGTAGATCACTATGCACTTCTCGAGTCTGTTATTAGCAATTAATCTCCCAAGAATTGCTTGCAACTTCTGAATAATAGAGACCGGTAAAGGTGATGGTGCAATGCATGCTTGCTCAGCAAGGGCAGATGATGATGACATCGGAAGTGGCACGCTATGTTCAGTCAAGAGCTGCCGGAACTCATTTTCCAACTTATCCAAAGCGGCATCTAAAAGTCCACCATCAAGGTGTGCCCTCTCCCCATCATTCTGCAATTCTCTAAGATTTTTCAAGGAACTCTTTAAATTGGAAAGGTACCGATCATCGGCCACCATATTATCCTCCAGATACTCTACTATATCCTCCAGCCACTGAATTGCCAACCCACAATTGTCACCCAGAAACTTCAACGCCTCCTGCAGGCGTTTCAACACTGACAAGTAGCCCGGGAGATCGTTCCGGGGATCAGATAACAACGACTTTTCAAGGCCGTGGACAGCATCAAAAACCTTAAGCACCGCTGCGGCAGGGCTTACCGCACGGTTAATGTGGCCCCCGACGGCAACAAGGGCTTCCTTTTCTGCTCGAATGGGCCGGACGGCAGCTCCCAGGGAAGGCAATCTTAGGCTAATCTCTTCTAACCTAGGCCCAGATCTCTCTAAAGCTAACCCCAGGGCCTTTGATTTATCTAAGCTTAGTTTCAATGATTTGGTAGCAGATATTAAGTTACCGATCTTATGGTCATTCACCGACAACGCCATCGGAATACAAAAACCCCAAAACCCTAAGAAAACAGAAGCTTAAACGTCTAAATCTTACGGAATCGATAAAAGCAAGTAGCTTCGGAAGACAGCTAGTACAATCAGCAGCTAGTTTTCCTAAAAGGTAATCTCGTCAATCTCTCTGGGAATCATCGAAAAAGGTGTTCCAGATCAACAGTTTTGCAGGTGTTTCTGCACCAAAATCTCGCCAAATCATAACCGAAGCGAACGCAAAGAAGCGGTTGCGGGAAATGTTACCTAATCGGCAACTACCTAGCATACGAGATGATTATTCTTTTCAGGTGGAAAGGGCAAGAAAAAATGTGTATGCACGGGCGCGTGAGAGAGAGAGAGAGAGAGAGAGACTCACTTGGAAATGGAGAGAGTGTGAGGTGAGGAATTGGGAGAGCGAGTCGACCCGGCTAGTTGAATCAGAGGGAGTTGAACTGGAGAGAAACGAGAGAGAGAGACAGAGACAGAGACAGAGATTGGATTCTGAATCGGAATGATCGAATCTCCAGCGAGGATTCGTAAGAGAAGAGAAGACCGCAACAAAACGCTGATGCGATGAGATGCTCTTTACAAGTACTCCCCCCCTTCTCTTTTTTTTCTTTTTCTTTTTTCTTTCTTTTTTTTTTTTCAATTTTTTTGCTTTTTATGGTACAAGTCCAGTACATTCCAGTCCGACCCAGGCCAAGTGCATGACAGTAAGGCACCTACCTATACGCGCGCGCAACTCTTAGAGCTCCCGTTAGTTGTTTTTTAAGTTTTTTTATTTTTTTATTTTTTATATATATTTTTTAACACTTTTAAATATTTTTAAAAAATTATAATATTATTAAAAAATATTTACTTAATTATTAAGTAAAAATAAAAATAAAAAAATACAATGATAACTTTCAGCAGAGCCACCAGCTGAAGCGGAAGAGTAGCATTTTCCCTCTCCAATTCTACGAGGGATAAATAAATAAATGGCTTGGAAATTGGAGACTGAACAAAAAAAAGATGCAGCCTCCTTTTTTTTATTCTTTTCCTAATCTTTTATTTTTTTATTTTTTTATTTTGTTGGGTTGTTAGGAGCCTTCCATAAACAAAATCAGTGTTTTTACCTTTTTAGCGGTATGATTATGAGTATGATTGCTATTGTTTTTCCGTGGTGTCTCAATTAATCACATGATTACAAATCATTGCCATCCAATATTCCTCAGCTTGAGTCTTGAGGGCGGCCTAGAGTTTAAGGCCCATGCAGGCCCACTGCGCCTAGAAAACCCAATCGTATTTGTATTACGAGAAATTGGGCTAGTGCAGTCCTTCTATACCTGACCCAAGTTCTAAATCTATATTATTAAAAAATTAATTTTTTTATATGAATTTCATATTTATTTAAAAAATAATACAAAATATTTACACACTATATAATTATAAATATTATTTCTCCCATTATATTTCGATGAAAAATGACAGGATCGAGCACAATAAACAACTCCCATCTAAGAGTCGTGATGGTGATGATGCTATTGCCCATATGTCCAACCACAAAAAAGTCATCTGATTGCTAGGCCCATCCCCACATCCCTCTCTGACTCATTCTCAGATATTTTCCACTCTCTTTTAAAATCAAAGAATCCGCCGCCCCAACACACAAATGTTTGCACTGAAAATGAAGCAGCACCACATTAATTGATTTATAATTAACCAAAATTTGAGATTTTAAACGGATTGTCCCTCAAATCAAATTAACTTTTACATAAGATCGATTTGGTCAAAGTTAGATTATAGTTAACTTGGGTTCCATTGACAGGCTAAATCGATGTCGCCCATTAGGACCAAAATATATATATATATATATTTGCAATCTTATAGTATATAAGTTCTACGCACACCCTTTTAAAAATTTAATAAATTTAAAATTTAAAAAAAATATATATTTTATTTATTTTTTAATGATAGATCATATTTAAAAAAAATAATATGCAAGACTTATACACGCGGATAGTTGTGTTGCATTATGCTTAGGTTATATATGCGCATGCTAAGATGTGCAGCCATTTGGAAAGAACACGGCATACCTCCTCCTAGTCTCATTGACCAAATAACACTAGTCACCCAAGTCAGGTAACTCGTCAAAAGTGTGCACTTCATCTTCATCTATCTATCGGCATCGACATCGCCATCCGAACACAAAAGTACCCCCACAGTAGTAAGAGCATTAGATTCATCAAATTTATTTTTAAAATTTAATAAAAAGTACATATTTTTCATAAATGTAAAACTTTCATATCCATAATCTCACATTGGATTATTCATTGAATTCATCAAAATAATAATATAATATTATTTTTTCAATAATAATATTTGTAATTTATTCTTTCATATCTTGCAATTACACTAACCATATAAATAATAATTTAATTTGATAATTAAATTAATTTTTTTCCTCAACCTAATTATCCAACAAACACATTTTGTCAACAAATTATTGCTTTTATTGCTTTTATTATATAAGGTTAATTGAGGAGTTTTATCATAATATTGAAGTTCTATTAAACCGCACAACATTTAAATTTTCAGTTAAAAAAAAACATTAATTAAATTATAATTTGAAATTAAACCACAGCATCTGCTAATCAATCCTCATATTGAAATATTGAGCATCTACAACCCAATTGGGTCAAATAGACATTCATACCAAAATCAACTCAGATTCAACTAACTCAATTTGGAATCTGTTATCATCACACAAAATAAAGAGAGAGATTAATCTTTCAGAACATTCAGATTAACGTAACTCTTTAAATTTGCTGCTATCACACAAAATATTTAACAAGCATCTACAATTAAATTAATCTATAGTCAGAACTTGCTGCCACATGACATTCAGATTAATCTAACTCAATTGATCGCTATTACACAAGATAAATAACAAGCATTTACAATCAGCCTACAAAAAGTTTTCCTTCCAGTCACAATTCAGTTTACATCAAGTGACATTCAAATCAAGTGTGAAGTTCCACTTCCAGCCCACTTCCAATTCAAACCCCTGCTGCATGTTGCTTCTTCAAAGCTCATTTAGATTAAACTGTTAAGTACTAACAATTTTCTTCAAAAGATTATGACAACTTGAGTAGTATCTAAAACAAACTTAAACAGTAAATATCTAGAGTATGAAAAAAAATATCAACAAAAACATAGATAGTCAATAACTGAAAGGAATTTAGTTAAGACAATCAAACAATGATAGTAGTTGGCTAAAGAATCGAGGATTGCAATTCCTATTCTTTCAATGAGATGTTATTTTCAACTGTAAAGAGAAGAATCAGCCCATCATATTGACATCTGGATGAATGTGTAGTGTAGTATGAAGAGAATAATCCCCAAAAATAAGTTTTCCCTCATAACATGAAATTACAATAATGATCATACTGTGAGGAAGCTCAGTACATGACATTAAAGACAAAAGGAAGTTTGCAGTTTAAATTTTAACGTGAAACAAAAGGATGGCTTATTCTGGACAGTCATCCACAACAAAAGGCATTGAAATTTAGATTAATCTAACTCAACAATAAGATGCTATCATCACACAAAAATAGCAAGCATCTAAATAGACCACGCATTCAAATGAATCTAACTCAAGTTGTTGTCATAACACAAAATAACAAGTATCTAAACATACCCAACATCAAGTCACAATTCAAAACCCAATCAGCCCATAAAAAGTTAACATTTTCAAAATACAATCATCCATTTAAAAAAAAAAAAAAAAAACTCATGAAGAAAATGACAGAATGAAAATCCAAAATTATTGAAAAAAATGGATTGAAAAAATAACATTTTGTTTCAAATAACTAAAACAACAAAAGGATTGAAATACATACATGGAGTGAAATTTCTTCGCATGAAAAAATACATACATAAGCATACAAATCTCTTATCAAAATCTCTCATACATGCATATAGGATTAATATATAAAGACGACTCACGGAAATAGATTATGTTCGGGGTGGACAAACTCAGAAATTCGAAGAAGATAAAGGAGCTGTAACAGCTTGCCTAGAGGTTTGTACTCGTAGAAGAGCGGATAATCGAAAAAGAGAAGAGACCCCGTACTCGTAGGAACTTGAACTTTAGTAGAGGTTTAATTTCAATTAGAGAGGAAGAAAGGGATTGGGGATTTATGGGAATCGAGAAGAAAATAAGAGGAAGTGAAAAGGGATTGGGGAAGGTAGAGGATGTGAGGGATTTGGGAATTTTCGGGCGGAGAGGAAGAAAGGCAGTGAAAGGGATTTCAGGAGGAAGATGAAGAAAATAGAGGAAAATAAAAGAAAAAAGTAATGACATCGCAGGCGAAATGGTATAATTTTGCTAATGAAATAATGTGTTTATGAATATGAAGTCTTCAAATTCGAATAAGGGAAATCTTAGTGTAGCTAAAAGCTTGACATTTGAGTTTGAGAGACGTTGCTACGTCCATAAAAGATTGCGGTAATCGAGATATTCTACTGGACACTACAAATATTTTTTATCCCTTCTTTCACTATTTTTTTAAACTATTTAAATATTTTAAAAAATTACATATTCATTTAAAAATATTTATTTAATTATTAAGTAAAAAAATAAAATAAAATAATTTTGATTAAGAATTTCGGTGGATATTTTCCGTGGAATTAGTGTTTTACTGAGCTTGAATGTCTGTACCATACGCAATCCAAAACGACGAGGAGTTTCAAAAGATAATATTAAAGACAATAAAGTGTGTAAAACATACAAGTGATTTGAAAAGTTGGAAAGAGATTTGTCATAACGGAATCAATACTTTTCTTTTTTTTTTTTTCAAGGAAAAAAAAAAGAAAAGAAAAGTCTTATTTGAAGCGATTATTTGGAATAAAGTAGAGAGGAACAAGAGTTGACAAATTGATCCAACGTGAACTTTCAAGCAGCCCATGTGATCTTTTTTTTCTCCTTGTTTGAACAGCTACATCAGACAAGCATGAAGCATGCGTCGTTTAGAACAATTATTTTGTATATTATAATGTGAAAATACAGCCACACGTTTCTCTATTAAAGTTCCAGTACGGTTTGAGCCTCTAGGGCCTGGAAATTAAGGCCGATCTCACTTTTCTACACGCAAGCCTGCTGCAGACCATTGAGGGTATTGTAGTCTTGTAGGTACCTACCTAACTGGTCAAGGCTGGCTCAGAGACCAGCATTCAATGGGGAAAACAAAATTTACAAGGCAAGAATTTAATGAAATTACCATCAAGTCAATGTATAAGCGTAGTTTTTACTTTCTATACTCCAGCCTTTTTCCTAAACTTGTATGTATGGTCCACAGGGACATCCACCAGAAAATTCTACTTTATTGGTGGGGACATGTTTCGAGTTGAAATGTTGACTTTCAACCCAATAATCAAGACTCGTCAATAATGAAGACTCGTCGATAGATGAAACTCTAATTTATTTTCAGAGTTTATCTCAATTTATTTTATTTAATAATTATAATTTTTTTAAATATAAGAATAAAAATAATATTAAATATTTTATTCAATTATTTAATTTAAAATTCAACTCATCTTTATTAAAAAAAGAAATTGAAAACAACCATTTGTGTCGTCCACAGACCACCACTCATTTTTTTATATCAATTATTAACCCAATCCTCTCCCCTTCCCAAAATTTCAGTACCTATAATTAATTAATTCTGGATTTTAGTCAAACTACGCCTTCCCCTAATCATAGCACGTTACATATATGATTGTGCCCTATATAAATTTTGCACAAAAATATTCCCTAGAATGAAAAATGACTTGACCAATGAGTAGTGTCCACCTCATCCATTCTCCAATGTTAAAAGTCGCCATGATGAGGATGACGATGCTGCCATGGCCCATCTCCAACTACAGAGCTATCTGATTGCTCGTCCCACTCTCCAACAACCCACCTCCCCTCCCATCACGCCTCTGACTCTTTCCTATTTGTGTTCCCCCCATCTTTTCCAATCCATAGTCGCACATTAATTAATAATTGACGATCTAAAAAATAAATTAATTAATTAAACGGATTGATGAGATTCCATTTCCACACCCACTGAAGTTATCTTGTTTAAAAATACAGCAACGACAAAATTAAAAAGAAAAAACAAAAACGAATCAATTTACAATCCAGCCCTCCCACTACCTCGAAATTACGAAAGTCTACGTCGCTTTTACTGCCTGCCTTTTATTTTCTTTTTTCTCACGTTGACTCGAAGACCAACCCCACACCTACACCGGCACCCACGTTCTCCTGCACCCCGGGTGCACCAGTGTGACGGTGCTCCCCCTCGTAGGTTACGATCAGCATCGCCGGATCGTCCGGAGCTCTCTCCACGTGTTTCCTCGCCGGGCAGCCCCTTATCGTGCTACACTTGTAATATCCACTGAAACAAAACAAATTGGAGAAAAAAAAGTGTTAAAAAGATTGATTCGTAGAAGGATCAACGGTCAGGTACGAGAGTATACAGTAGGTACCGTGGGTAGGGCGATCCCTTGATCGGTTTCTGACCGTATTTTCTCCAGGAGTATTCATCTGGTGGAATATCGGCGATTTTTGAACTTATTGCTGGGACTCTGATTGTTTTCTTCACCCGATTTTTCCTGAAAGTATTTAATAAATATAATTATATACAAAAACTAGAGGCTAAATTCTACTTAAAATCGCGATGTAAAGGACAAAACTGTGTCGTTTACGACGTTCAAACGTCCGGATTCCGGAACCGGTTTTTTTTTTTTTCTTTTCCTAAAAATATCCACCCCTAAAGAATAGTGTGAGTGTCACGCGTGCTGTACGTGCACAACGGAGGAATAACTGTTTACGAAACATCTGGTTGACGGTTGACCCTGATCTAGGACTTTCCACTTCAACAAACAAACAACTCCAGCGATTCAACTCATTCTCAATCGAGTTGTTTACCTTCCTAATAAAAATTAAGGTCGTTTTACAAAGCTATCTTATTTTATTTAATTATTATATATTTTTTAAATTCTTACATAAAATAAAATAAAAATTTTAAATAATATTAATATTAAAAAATATATTTAATAATATTTTATTTAAATTTTAAATCTTTTATCTCCTTAGTGAAAACAAAGCAAAGAAAAATGCTGTATCGCAATCAAAAGTTTTACTCAAGGTCGACTGGTAAGAGTTACAGAGTAAACTCGGTTCACTCGCCCAGCTAAATCAGCCTCATGTGTTACTAAAAACGCTGAACCACTAAGGTTATGCTAAGATGCACAGATGGAGAGGAACACGGCGTACCTTCTCTTAGAGCAGTGGCACTTGCTACCGGAGCCGGATAACTTGCCGGAGAGATTGTCGGAGTGCTCGTGGCACCTCTTTTTGTACGGAGCCATCGAGAGCGGCGGCTTACCACCGGAAACTGTCGGTGCAGGAGCTACTAAGATCGAGGACCCTAGCTTCCCGTTCGACACGCTGCCGTCTCCGGTGATTGCCGAAGACATGAACGACGAGCTCGACGACACACTGAAGGTCTCCTTCGTGAACTCGAGCTCGGTGGCCTTAGAGCTTGAGGAAAAACCATTAGGTTTCGTGAAGTCAAGTGTCACAGTCTGAGACTGAGAGGGAACGAAGTTCGGCTGAGAAATGATCGGAGCCTGATGTAAGGCCACCGGAGTAACGATCGGCGCCGGAGGCAAGGTGGGCTTAGAAGTGATCGGAGTGGGAGCTAGGGTGAGGGTCTGTGAGTGAGGGACAAAGATAGAGGCAGACGAGGATGAGGACGAAGGAGAAGAAGAGGAGTGAACGGGTCCGCGTCTGAACCGGGCGTGACCGGTCCGGTTCAGGAGACAAATGACTTTTTTGAACTTGGAAACGGTGCGGTCCGTGATATCGGTGCAGTCGGAGTGATTTGGCTGGTGAGACAAGAGGCGGATCAGATGCTCCATGCTCTTGATGCCTTGAGACGCAGCTTCTTGAATAGCCGTCTGGTCGTCCATTGACTTGGGGAAGTGCAAGAGCTCCACGGCCATTTCTCAGGCTCTATATATGGAGTAAGATAAAAGAGATAAAAGGAGGAGCTTTTCAGGGAGAGAAAAATACGAGAAACTCAACAAGTCATTGAAGTCTGAAGCGGAAGAAGACGAACGGGGAGTTTGGGAGGAAGAGTTGGATAGAGAGAGAGATGGTGGATGATATAAGGGCGTGGGAGGGGTGACCGGATGACCTGGGTAAGAAGTGGGAGGTGGAAGTCAAAGTGGGTACGTGATCTGAGGGCTGAGATGGGTTTGAAGATTTCAATGGAAGGTAAGGGAAAAAATAAAACAAACAAACAGAAGTTGGACCGTATAAGAGCTGTGTGGTGGGTCCTTAGGTTTGAAACTTTGAATAGATAAAGAAGAAAGAAATAGAGGACTAGTTGGATTTGGTCTAACAAGTTGATAAATTGCCCTTCCAACTTTTCGAAGAGAGAAAAAGTAAAGGTTGACGCGTTTAGAAGAAGTAAGCTGTATGCTTAATAAACTTCTTTCTTTAATTGAAATTTTAGTTTTACCCTTTTTTTTGGTATTTTTATTTGTTTTTTACCTTTTAAGTCAATCCATAATAATTATCTACTTACACTTCCGACCGTAGGAGAAATCTCAGTGCCGACACTATCTCTCCCACAAACTCCCTTT
Source organism: Juglans regia (assembly GCF_001411555.2). Taxonomy (NCBI): domain Eukaryota; kingdom Viridiplantae; phylum Streptophyta; class Magnoliopsida; order Fagales; family Juglandaceae; genus Juglans; species Juglans regia. The sequence goes on along the minus strand of NC_049911.1, from coordinate 34,870,723 downwards.
AATATTTTTATTGAATTAGTTAAAATTAAATGATATTTTTTATAAATATAAAAAAAAATATATTTTTAATTATTTCATTCACATAAATTTTTACAATGAAATAGTTATTTTTTTATTATATAATAATAAAACAAATGATATAAAATATATTTGATGGATAAATAATATTTTTTAAATTTAGAAATAACTTTAGAAATTACTATAACTATATTCTAAATATTTAGAATATAGTTATTCCAATGTGATATATTTTATGATTTAATAGCTAAATTTTCATTAGATTGTGCTCTTAAATCCTCTAAATCGCTGGAAGAAGAGGTGGGGGAGAGCTTCTACATCCATTTTTTCTCTTCTTTTTCCCTTCTCTTTCCCATCCCTCTTCTCCCTCCTACTTTCCCTCTTCTTTCCTAATTTCTCTTTTTTTCTTAATTTATTTTATTCCCTTCAAAATTGAAAAGATGTATCTACAATTCTTTAGCACCCTTTATGAGACACGAGCAGTATAAGATGCTTCCTAAGCCAATTGTTGAAAAGATAATGGTGAATCACTAGATCAAATCGTTCAAATATAACTTTTTATGATTGATTTTGAAGTATATCGAAATATATCTAAACTGTAATTAATCATTTTCATATCTATATTTCTATTTTAATTGTTGTTTCATTTTGTTTAGTTTTTAAAAAATAATCTATGAGTTGTTTTGTGAGTAGAGGTTAAATCATTCTCTCTTGTGGAGAGTGGAGTATAAGTTTCTGTTTTAGACAAGATGTTGTCTCTTATACGATTTGTCTATAAGGAGTTACAACAGTAGTTAATATCATACTAGTCATAAATGAATTTATGTACAAATAAAATTCAAGATGCAGTAATTAACTTGTGATCTGTAAATTTTTCTGAATGTATTCGTTCATGAATATAACTTTTCACTCATGAATAAATGAAGTTAATTTCTTATCAAATAAAAATTATCTACTTACGATTTGTTATAATCAATTAGTACAATAATGTCATTTTATTAATATTATATATTTTTATAAAAATATAAAATAATAATATACTCTTTTGAACTAATTAGAACTATATGTATATATTATTATATACACCTATATATATTAATATATGCATAATATACTCTTGCCTCCGCTGCAGCAAAATCATGATCCAACTATTAATTAATAAATAACCTGTGAGCCTAATTTATTGTTAATTTGTCGTTTATAGTAAAACGAGGTACGTTGCCTAAATTATGAAGAAGAGTAAGTTCGCTTAGGAGTTTTACAACTTGACAGGTGGAATTGAGTGAGTTATTTTAAAAAATAAAATTATATACATTATTTTATTATATAATGTGTTATATTTATTATTATTAAATAATTATTTATTATATATTTTTTTATTATTTAATAATGATAATGTGTTATATATTATTTAATATAATTAAAATAAGATGAGAATATAATGTATAATATATAATAAAGAATTAAAAATCATATGCCTAATTCATCGCGGGGAAACGAAGTGATACTCCCACGAGAATTTGCCGATCAAAACAGCCAAAAAAAAAATGGTGAGTGGACACTGTGCTTGGAGTAAGAAAGCTGACCAAAAAGTGGGGATCACGTGGTGTTATTTGCTTTCTTTAATCAGCAAACTGTTGACCAACCTTTTTTTTTTCTTTTGTTTATTATTATTGTTATTTGTTTTTTACATAAAAACTGAACTTTGCCGGTATCTCTGATTTTCAACCGTCTGATTCCCCCGATGTAATCTACGGTCACAATTGAAATAGATAGTTGACCATGGCCGTGTTAATTCTCGACAATCCCGAAGTGGTACAATTTGTTTCCGCCACGTGGCATGAAAATTTGTATTGTTTTGATAGTGAATAGTGAATTGAGATGAATATTAAAAATTAAAAAATATATTATTATAATATTATTTTTTAATATTATTATTGATTTAAAATTTAAAAGTTGAATTATTTATTATATTTTATATAAAAATTTTAAAAAATTATAATAATGAAATGAAATGAAATAACATTTTTATTATTCAAACCGACCCTTAATCACTTCTAAAAATTAGTTTGAACTTTGAACCAGCTGAGGAATACATCTCCCTTCCATTTACCTATATATAGTAAAATATGGTATATTTTGATTATTTGACTTTAAGAGGTTTGGATGGTAAATTCATATGAGATCAAAGTATAAAATTAAATAAAATATTTTTTAAATATTTTTTTAATATCATTATTATTTTTAAAAAATTGAATTATTTATTATATTTTATGTAAATTTAAAAAATTATAATGATTATATAAAATGAGATGAAATGAGATGTGTGAATATCAACTTTGAATCTAAACAAGGCCTTAGAGTTTTCTTGTTATCTATTATAATTACATAAATACTCTATATCTTAAATAAAAATATTATTCCCATTAAATAAGTTATATTCTATCTAATTGTGTTCGCGTTGTGTGTATTATCTTTATCAATTTTTTTTCAATATTTGACTATTTAAATCATTTGGCCAATCAAATAAACAGAATATATGAAAAAAATACGTAGACAAAATATACTGCAAACTTGTGATTTTTTTTTTTCTTCAAAGTCCATTCATATCCATTCCAAACCATTAATATTGTTGAGTGTTTTTTACTTGCTACGATGTTAAAGATAATGAAAAGGGATTGTTACCCTTCCATCTAGGTGTGTGTTCATTACTACCAAGTCTAAGCCAATTGGATATCCTTGGATCAAGATGCTATCATTAAGGGTCACACTCCACCAAAATAAACTATAATATAGAGGGAATAAAGAATATCATAAAATGTCACTAGGCATGTCAAAACATTAGTTTTGTTTTGTGGGATGTGAGTGCGCATCAAAGATATTTAATCATGATTTTAAAAAAATCTCATAATTGGGGAAATAAATTATATTCGGCTTCCTTTAGCTAATCTTATCATAATTGTGAAAATTTGGTCTCGTTTTTTTTTACAACTTATCTCATTTAATCATTACAATTTTTTTAAATTTTCACACAAAATATAATAAAACAATTTAAATTTTTTTAATTTTAAAACAAAAATAATATTAAGAGTATATATTTTAACAATATTTTATTCAACTTTTTAACTTTAATCTCAATTCATCTCATTTGTAAAAATAAACTAGGTCTTATAGTTATTCAATTTGCACATTAAATTACCAATTAAGTCAATTTGAACGTTCAATCATTGTATTCTAGCAATTTTTATTATCATTTAAGATCCGATCAATGATATTTAAAAGTCGCGACAGATTATTTTAGTAGTGTATTGATACACGCTTGGATTTGATTCCTTGCTTGGGATATTTTTCACAAGTAGAATTGAAAGAGAACGATGTTTCAATAACATTTTGCCTTCGTTGTCTGATAAAGTCAACTGGTACTAGTACGTATTTTTTTTCCCCTCGAGAACGAGACCATCACATTATTATACAGCAAAATTGATTTTGACCTAACCCCTATAAGGATTGTTTAAAAGAGATCATCATCTAGAAATCTCCCAATCTATAAGCCTCTCCCATTCACAAACTGTCTCTGACGATGTCGTATTGTTTTGACTAATACTCAAATTCATTTACCGCTATTCTATAATTATGAGATGAAATGAAATTGCTCTGTATAAAATGAATTTTAGTTTTGTAAAACTACTCTGTATTTATTTAGTATGAGATGCTAAAGTAAGTTACAAATTATTATTATTATTATTTTTTTAATTTTATTAAATACAAAATTTAGGATTATATATATGAGATGAAAAATCTGTAAATAGTAACGAGAAAATTTATGAATAATAGTAAAATAATTTGAGTTAAAATATTTTATAAAATAAATAAATAAATAAAATTAAAATATTATTATGATTTTTTTACGGAAAAAAAAACTCATACACGGGCACGAAGCACAATGCCACAAACTTTTTCAGGATCACTGCATGCCTTTTTCTCATAATCAACAATGATTACCTTCTTTAACAATCTTAATAATGGAACCCATATTGGTTGACTTGACTCGTAATAATGGAACATTTTAATGGAAAACAACATTATTGCAGACTCCTTGGAAATCTTATTAAATACTGCTAAGCAACATTCCAGCCGATCTGGTTTGGGATTTGATTCCTCGTTACAGATCATTTGTCCCATAAAACTATTATCGAACGGATCTTAATTTGTTACGAGACATTATTAATATTACATTTTTCTGGTCGGAAAATTATTATATTTTATATCACGTAAAATTATCCACACGAATCCATACATTTAGATCACATAATGATTATGTTGTTCACAATTTACAGAAAATGTAATACTATTAAGGGTACGTTTGGGTAGTGAGAAGTGTTGAGAATGTTTATGAATAGTTATGAGTAGATATTGGAATGAGTTTGTGGGTCTCATTGAGAGTATTTTGAGTTGTTTGGATGTGTGAAGTATGTTGAGTTGTTGACTTTTGAGTAGGTAGTTGAAAAATGTATGGGTCTCATAAATATTATAGTGATTTTATTTTTAGTAATAAATATTATAATAATTTTATTATTGTGATTTTTTAATATTAATAAATATTGTAGTGATTTTATTTTACTTTTATATATAATAATGGTAAATATTATAATGATTTTATTTTTAATTTATATATAATAGTGATAAATATTATAATGATTTTATTTATATATATATATAATAGTGATAAATATTATAGTAATGTTATTTTTTATTTATATATTCTAGTGATTTTATTTTTTATTTATATATAATAGAGATAAATATTATAATGATTTTATTTTTTATTTATATATTATAGTGATTTTATTTTTTATTTATATATTATAGCGATTTTATTTTTTATTTATATATTATAGTGATTTTATTTTTTATTTTTTATTTATATTTAATAGTGATAAATATTATAGTAATTTTATTTTTTATTTATATATTATTGTGATTTTATTTTTTAATGTTTGTGAATAGTTATGAGTAGAGATTAAAGTGGGTTTGTGGGTCCCATTGAGAATATTTTAAGTTGTTTGGTATATGAAGTATTTTTAAAAATATGAGAATATTTAAAAAATATTGAAAGTAGTTTGGTACCCAAACATACCATAAGTCTCGGGCATTTCCTTCAAAAGAAATTGAATTCACAATTAATAAAATAATTATTTTATGTACATTTTAAATTTATTAATTTTTTTGAAAGAAATATACGAGATTAGTACATTATATAACTGTAAATATCATTGATCTAATATAAATCAATGGGTTTGAACTTTGAATGGTTATTCTAGAAAACCCAAGCTAAATTATTACTTTTTTTTAAAAAAAATAAAGCATGCAATTAACAGATCAGAATCCCAAGCATATCTTATAATTAATGAATATGATATGATATGGTTATCTATTATTTAATATACATTATGATAGACTTTGACCCATAGCCATAGGATTCCAGATTGAGTAACATTCACGTGCTACGCAATAGGAATTTTGCTTTGGACCTTTTTTTTTTTGCAAGTTGCCTTAAAAAAGATGCCCCGCATTTCTTTAATCGATTGAGCTACTGTTAGGGCACAGCTTCTCTCGGTGGTTAGAGGAATATATAATAAGAATAATTCAAAAATATATATATATATTCGATATCGAAGTCAATATTTGTTGGCGTCCTCTTTCATCGGGAATTAAGAAGAAAAAAGAATATCGACGACTTGTTTACAGAGGATATAAAATTGCACTGACTTTAGACCGTTTAAACTTTGAATTAAAGAGACAAGCCATGCGTAAGGGCTGCATGTGTGCATTTTCTTATGTTACATTATATATTAAAGAATAAATCAATCAACCTAACTTACATAAGAATGTTGAAATTTAATGCCAAAATAACTATGAGTTATAAATAACAATACAGTTCATATTAGATAGGTACCAAAGCAAGACTAATATCAACAGCACGGTGAAAATGTTTTTTTTTTTTTTTTTGAAAAATATATGTATTTTACAAAAATTAATAAAGATTAAGATTCAGTTTGGATAGTGAATTAAGATGAAATTTAAATAAAATATTATTTTTTAATATTATTATTATTTTGAGATTTAAAAAAATTAAAATTTTATTATATTCTGTGTGAAAATTTAAAAAATTGATTATAAAAAATTTAAAAGATTTAATAAAGATATTTATTATAAAAAATAATATATTTCTCCATATATTATTTTCCATTTTTATGAAATTCAGTCCGGAATATTTTCCATACAGAGTATTATATACCTATAATTTTGTTACAACTCATTTTTAAACAACTAATAAAATTATGTCACTCAATTAAAATCAAATCTTAATATTACAACTTTGATAAGGGCCGCTAAAGCCGAAGACCCCATTCTCTCTGAGCCGTGATTAGAGGCCCGTTAAATATAAACACCGGGCCGAATAGGCCCAAAAAGACTGTGCGGGCTCGAGCCCATATGGGTCTCCTCTGTCGCTTACTTGCTACGGAAGTATGTATAGCTGGCATCTGCAACACATACGGGGATCGGACGGTGGCTCGAAACCGTTTGCTTTGTGGGCCTATTTCGACATTTTACCTAACGAGCCCACAGAGAAAACGAAGGTCGCGTTAGATCTAAAGAGAAGTAAGCTAAAGAAAAAGACTATCACACATTCGGGCTTTGGTTTATTTTTGAAACGGAAGCAATTGGCACCAAACGGGAACCCCACCGTAATCAAGACGACAACGTCGAATAGATCGAGCCGAGAGGAATCGAGGTGCGCTTTCATTTCGTTTAGTGAATCACACTGTTTTCGTTTCATTTATTTTCCCTTTTCTTGGTTTTGTTTTGAATTTTCGTTTGGGGGCGTCTGTGATTAGGGTCCTATAATTTGAGTTTTAGATAGTAGAAAGTTGGAATCAGGTCTTTCTATGTTTTGTCTGGTCGCTGAGAAAATACAAGAAACTGGGATTTTGAATCTTAGGTATTCGTAAAGCTTCGGATTTACTTACTCTAGGCGAGTGTCTCATTTTCTGAAAAGGACAGGAAAGCTGGAGTTTTATTTAATCTTGTTGTATTCTATGTGCGAACAAATTCTCAATTCGGTAAATGTTATCTATTCATTCAGTTTTGATTATTTATTTATTTATTTTTCATTTTTCGCTGGTCATGGTATAGAGGCAGTTTCTCTAATGGTGATTGAACCTTGTCGGTGGGTGTGATTTGTGTGGAGTCTCAGCGGCAACCAAGAACAGAGCCGATCGGATGGACAAGAACAAGAGCCGTACCGATCTGCTCGCTGCCGGACGGAAAAAGGTCCTTATCTATCATTATTATAGTTTACAATTTCCAGATTTGAAACTGCTGTTAATTGGTACTTCCTGTTTGGTTGCGGAGTAACTTTGGAACTTAAAAGGAATAGGTTCTAATCGCACGTTCTGTGATGTTGAGTTCCTCTTGAAATAATACTTAAAACTTTGGGTTCAAATTCAATAACTGTGTGTGGACGAGCAAGCTGGTTGCTTTTTTTGCGGGACTAGAGCAGAAGAAGATTGAGTTTTCACTTCCTGGTTTCTATTGTTTTTTTTTTGGTATACCAGCAAGGGGATAGAAAAGGTTTTCTTGATGATATGATGTTTGGTGCTAGACATTGGTTCTTGAATCGTTGTTTGGCTGTTTATGCTCATTCCCTAAGAGTGCAAATTTATGTTTGTTTCTTTTTTTTTTTTTATCACCAGCTTCAACAATTTCGTCAGAAAAAGGAAATTAAAAGCAGTGCTAGCCATGGAAAATCATCAAAAAAATATGATAAAGCTGAGCAAGCTGATGCTGATGCATCTTCCACTACTCTTATTCCAACAGCGCCGCCTGAGGTTACTGAAAAGGAAACTCCTCGTGCCGATTCACATACGGAGATCTCCGATTCACCAGTATCGCACTCAATGGGGGCTGGCGAGCCTGATACGTCCTCAACTCAGCTGAGGGAAGATCAGGTAACAGATATAGGTTGTGCTCTCCTTCTCTTGATACTTCTTGTAGTGTAAATTTTGTCTCATCTGAGAAATACGTTTGGCTGGTTAGTAGCAATGATGCATGAATTTGATGTATAATCGTATTCACTCATTTGTTGCTGGGTAGGGGCAATGCAGGAAGCTGATGTTTTGGACTCAAAGCAATCTGATCGAAGCAGTGAAATAGAGCTTGAAGGAGACCAGCAGCTTCCTTTCTCTGAACTTGGCGAAAGCGCTGAAGCTCTTTCAACTATAGTTTCACTAAAGACTTACGTGGATGAGGTATCCCTTGAACCAGAGCAAACTGGTGAGTCAGGAGATGTATCTGCATATGATGGTGCGACCTTGTTGGATGGGTTTTCAGCTTCTGTTTTGACTTTAAATGGGGTAGATGGGATCTCATCTAATCTTGCCATGACAAATGAGCAGAGAGAAGAAATAGTGCCTGGATCGTATTTCGAAGAAAACTTCTTCATTCCTTTTCCATCTGGGGATGATGGAAGAGGCAGAGAAGAAAAGAGTTGTGCAGTTTTGGACAATAGGACGGCTGCAGAGGGGTACAATCAGCAATATATGTCTGATGAATCTTTTGTACCTGAAGGTAAAAGTGAAACAGAGCTTAAAGTAGACCAGCAGATTCCTCTGTCTGAGCCTGGCATAAATGCTGAAGCTCTTCCAAGGATAGATTCAGTAAATAATATTGTGGAGGAGGCATCCCATGAAGCAGAACAAACTGGTGAATCAGGAGAAGTGTCTGCACCTGATGTTGCGACCTTGTCAGATGGGTTTTCAGCTTCTGTTTTGGCTTTAAATATGGCAGATGGGATCTCAACTGGTAATCCTGCCATCCAAAATCAGCAAAGAGAACAAATATCATCAGGTTCATCTTGTGAAGAAAACTTGGTCATGCTTTTCCAGTCTGATGGCCTAGGAAAAGGCAGGGAAGAAAATACTCATTTTGTTTCAGAGAATAGGACAGGCACAGATGGTTACAATCGACAATATATGCCTGAAGAATCTTTTATAGCTGAGGCTAAAGGCCCTGAAAGACCTCTTGAAGCTAAATGTTATGCTGAAGGACAGACTGTGTCTCCTGTTGCAGATGTGAGTGCAATCAGTCTCATGCAGCTCACGGAAGTGATAAGGGGGCTCAATGAAGAAGAGTTTAGGTTTTTGCTCGATTCAAGAGAATCTGTTTCTAATGCAGAGTTGGGGACTGATTTTGGGGCTTTTGCAAAACATGGCTTTACAGAATTATTGCAGAGACTCAATGAAGAGTTAATTCTCACACATTTTACAAAAGATATCTTTCACTTGCAACTTGCTGAACACTCAGAGCTAGAGATGGAGTTAGAGCACCAGCACCATCAGCTGGTTGATGAAATATCTGTGCTTAATGCTTCACTCAAGGAAGCTCATGAGAGTAATCAATTCCTCGCTGAAGAGCATGTTCAGTGCATATCTGAACTCCAGACTGTTACTAGCAGGTGGGAGGAGCTCGAAGATCAATTTCGTAAAGCGAAGGCAGAAGTTGAGGAATTTTCTTCTGGAGCACGCGAGTTGCAGAGTAGATTGGAAAGGTCAGAAAGGGATTTGTTGAGCCTGTCAACAGAGTTGGATGGCTGCAAGATTTTGATAGCAGATTTACAGGTGGAAAATAAGAAATTAGATGGGACCATTGCTTCTATGACTGAAGAGAGACAGAAACTTGTGGAGGAGAGGGTGCTTTTACTCAATGAGAATGAGAATCTGTCAAAAGAATTAGCTGATGACAAGAGTTTGGTGGCAGCTTTACAGGTTGAAAATTCCAACTTAAGTGGGAGTCTGTCTTCAGTGACAGAGGAGAGAACGAAGCTTGAAGAGGAAAAGGAGCATCTTTTCCATGCTAATGAGAAACTATCTCTAGAATTGGCTGACTGTAAAGGTTTGGTGGCAGCTTTGCAGGTTGAAAACACTAGCTTAAACGGGAGTCTTGCTTTGGTAACAGAGCAAAGAAGCAGGCTTGAAGAGGACAAGGAGCATCTTAATCTTGAGAGCGAGAAGTTTACTTCCAAACTTTTTGTTCTTCAAGACCAGTTTTCTACTGAACACACCGAGCGGATGAAGGTTGAAAGCAGCCTGAAGGAAATGACAATGCGCCTTGAACAACTCACTGAGGAAAACATTCTACTTCAGAGCAGTCTGGAGGTATTCAAAGCTAAAGTAAGAGAGATAGATGGCCAGCAAAGCCCAATACCTTGCCAAGCTGGTGAAGCTGGGAATGAAGTCAGTCAGGAAGTACGAAGTAGGGGCCATGAAAGTGTGACAGATTATGAAGATTCTCACCAGACTACTAGGAAGCAAGATGGTGAAGTTTATTCTCCTGTGTTGGAGAAGCCCTTATCTGATGGCCTTGCAGTAGGACCACCAATCCTGCTGCCTGAACAAGAAGTCTTTGACGACCCTTGTGGGTTTGTTACCTTGAAGGGACACTTGGAGGGGGCGGAGAAAATATTGCAGAAACTTGAAAAAGCAATAGAAGGGGCACATTTTCATTCCACTTCTTTTAGCCGGAAAGTTGCTGCACCGGGGATATCAAAACTGATTCAAGCCTTTGAGTCAAAGGTGCATGTTGATGAACAAGAGGAAGGGGAAAGGGATCCTACTGAAAATCAATCACCAGCAGCAGATCCATTCATGGTAACAAAAGAGCTAGCTGGAAATTTGAGAACATTGATAAAGCAGTTGGGAATGGATGCTGAGAATGCCAGTGTACTCTTCACAGGGGAGCAAGATGGTAGGAAAATAGCTGATGCCACATTCAGGGAACTCATGGCTGAACACGAAGCTCTGAAGGAACATAGTAACTATTTGGAAGCAGCCAACATTGAGCTTGAGGTTCTATTTGAAGCTTTAAAGCAACATGTTTGCGAGGTTGAAGCGAAGGATGGCGAACTTGAAGTTCTCTTTGAATCCTTAAAGCTGCAAGGCATTAATCTCAAAGCAGAAAACCGTGAGCTTGGTGAAAAGCTTTGTGGGTATCAATCAAGAATTAGTGACTTGCAAAGTCGTTTGGATGATTTACAGCATGGTTCAAATGAGATGGCTGCTTCCATCAGCAATCAGTTGGAGAATATGCAGAAAGAAATGGCTGAGAGGGTGTTGTTACTTGAAGATTGGAATTCTACAGTGGCCGAAATCCTTGAAGCTGTTGGGAAGCTTGATGAATCAGTTGGGGAACTTTTAACCTCGACTATCTCAATTGGCACTCAGGATGGCATGAACGTCAGTAGCCGCGTTGTTGCTTCTGTTAGTGCTGCTACCAAAGTGATTGAGGCTCTGCAGGGGAAACTCCAAGCTGCTCAGATCGACCATGAGGAAATCTGTACCTTACACAAACATGTGAATGAGAAATTTGATGATTTGCATGGAAAGAATGAATTGGCTATTAGTATATTGCATAAGATGCATGGTAGACTGAGGCAACTTGTGATCAGTTCCTGTGGATCTGTGGATGAAAGTGAGAAAAACATACAAATTGAGAAACTGCTTGATCCTTTAGATTATAGTGAATATGAGATGCTGTTGGAACAACTGGACGATTTTTTAGAGGAGAAGCTGCAGCTCAGAACTGTTAACAATAAACTCACAGCAGAGTTAATTCGTAGAGAAAGAGAGTTTGAGGAAATAAGCAGAAGATGCCTTGATGCATATACTGTCCATAAATTAGTAGATGATGTGGAAAGTGTGCTAAAACTGGGTGAAGATGAGATTAACTTGGATAAAACTCATGCTTCTCATTTGGAGACGGTGGTGTCTCTTCTTGTTCAGAAATCTAAGGAGCTTGATGTGCAGGTTGGCTTGTCTAGAGAAGAGTTTGGGTCCAAGATGATTGAACTGACTGAATTGCAGGATAAGATACATCAGTTAGAATCCTTGTGCTTTGAGCACGAAAATGAGATCTTTATTCTTAAGGACAGTTTACACCTCGCGGAGGAAACCCTCATTGCTGCACGCTCTGAATTACGGGAGAAAAGAAGTGAACTTGAACAGACAGAGCAGCGAGTATCTTCTATTAGAGAGAAACTCGGCATCGCTGTTGCCAAGGGCAAAGGCTTGGTTGTGCAACGTGATGGTCTCAAACAGTCCCTGGCTGATACTTCTAGTCAACTGGAGAGATGCTTGCATGAGATACAGTTGAAAGACTCTAGGATTCAAGAAGTTGAAACAAAACTTAAGACCTACTCAGAGGCTGGTGAGCGTGTGGAAGCTCTGGAATCTGAGCTGTCATACATTCGCAACTCAGCCACTGCATTAAGAGAATCATTCCTTCATAAAGATTCTGTCCTGCAGAGAATAGAAGAGATTTTAGAAGATCTAGATCTGCCAGAGCATTTTCATTCTAGAGATATAATTGAAAAGATTGATTGGTTGGCAAGGTCAACTACTGGAAACTCGGTGCCTCTGACTGATTGGGACCAGAAAAGTTCTGCTGGAGGAGGTTCATATTCTGATGCAGCTTTTGCTGCTTTGGATGCTTGGAAAGATGGTGTACAGCCAAGCTCAAATTCAGAGGACGATATGAGAAGAAAATTTGAGGAGCTTCAAAATAGGTTATATGGGTTGGCTGAACAAAATGAAATGCTTGAACAATCTTTAATGGAAAGGAATGATTTAGTACAGAGATTGGAAGAACTTTTGGACAGGATTGATATGCCTTCACAGTTTCGGTCTGTGGAACCAGAGGATAGGATTGAGTGGTTAGGAAAAGCACTATCGGAGGCTCAACATGATAGAAGCTCTCTCCTGCAGAAGATTGATAATTTTGAAAACTATTGTGGATCACTAAGTGCTGATTTGGAAGAGTCACAAAGGAGAGTGTCTGAACTCGAGGCAGACCTCCAAGCAGTTAGTCGAGAGAGAGAGGACCTCTCTGAAAGATTGGAGATTCTGACTCATGAACATGAAAAACTTTCAGTGAGGATGGTTGAATTCAAACTTGAGAAAGAAAAGCTGCAGAATGAAGTTACTGGTTTGAGTGAGAAATTAGTTGAGAGGCTCGGGAATGAGGAGAAGATTGTCATCATTGAAGGCAAAATCAAAAGATTGCAGGATTTGGCTAGCGACGCATTGCAAGAATCTGGAACCATAGATCTGGTTTCTGGAAGTGATAGTATTCATTGCCTGGAAGAGTTGCTGAGGAAGCTTATAGAGAATTATGCAATTCTTTCTTCAAAGAATCCTGTGATTGGGGATGTGGCTGACAGACACCATGCTGAAAATGTTGATGCTATTGCTGAAGTGAGAAGTATAGATACGCATGATTCCAGGGAACAGGCTATGGCTCTTCTGAAACCAGAACTAGAGGAGGCTATGCGTGAGTTGATGCAGGTGAGGGAGGAGAGAGATAGATATCTGGAGAAGCAGCAATCTTTGTTTTGTGAAGTAGAAGCTCTCAGTATAAAAAGGGAGGAGTTGGAAAAGCTACTCAGTCAGGAGGAGCAGAAGTCGGCTTCTGTGAGAGAGAAATTTAATGTTGCTGTTAGAAAAGGGAAGTCACTAGTGCAGCAGAGGGATGGTCTGAAGCAAATAATCAATGAGAAGAATGCCGAGGTGGAAAATTTGAAATCTGAGATTACCTACAGGGAAAATGCTCTTGCAGAGTATGAGCAGAAGTTCAAAAAGTTGTCCGCTTACCCAGAAAGAGTAGAAGCCCTAGAATCGGAGTGTTTGTTGTTGAGAAATCGTCTCACAGAAACTGAACATTACTTGCAGGAGAAAGGGCGCATATTGAGCATGGCTTTGAATGCTTTAAATAACATTGATGTTGATGGTGAATTCAACAGTGGTGATCCAATTGAGAGGTTGGAACAACTTAGCAAACTATTCTATGATTTACGCACTGCTGTGGCTTCTTCAGAGCAGGAGATGAGGAAATCTAAAAAAGCAGCAGAGCTGCTCCTTGCAGAGTTGAATGAGGTGCAAGAGAGAAATGATGTTCTCCAGGAGGAGCTGGCAACAGCTGCCAATGAAGTTGTTGAGCTTACTAAGGAAAGGGATTTGGCAGAGGCTGCCAAACTTGAAGCTAATTCACGGCTTGAAAGTTTATCTACTGTTCGTTCTGAGGAAAGAAAGAACCAATTATCTGAATTTATGGGAATAAAATCTGGTCTGAATCAACTCAGGAAGGGATTTCATGATGTTAATAACTTACTAGCTGACGTTTTCTCCAAGGACTTGGAATTTTTGCACAATCTGGAGGCTGGCATTGATTCATGTCTGAAAACAAAAAATGTTGAGCAAGTTGTTGTGCCTTTTTTCTGTGGGTCTGATGGCTTTATAACTGGCGATTCAGATAGCAAGGTATTGTTCATGCTTATCTATTTGTTTGTGTACTTTTGCACACATTTATCTATCAATGGTCATGTTGCTTCAATATTAGGAATCTTATCTTTGTTTTTATCTCCCACAGGTTCTAATGTAAAACCTCTGTAGATGCATCCAAGAACCAATTTTGTTCAATATTGGTTCTTGAAAGTTTTTTTTTTTTAAAATTCAATTTGGAGATTTTTGTTGTCTTATTTACATTTGTGGCTCAAATGCCGTTAAGTCACTTGTAGACTTGTCCCCTCGTTGGCCATTTGCAAAAAACACGTGTAATTGAGTTCTGAAGTGAGCTTCATGTTTTCATGCCCAAATATTTTGAGGGGGTGTCTGACAGTCGTTTGATGTTGTGAGATAAAGCTAGGGGTAAAAAAGAAGTTATTTATTTTTCACCATAAAATAGTTATTTGCCAAGCCCTACAATGTTGTTGATTGTTTCTTGCAAAAGCTGGAACCTCCTTATTTTTTATTGAGAGTAAGAACTCCCGAGCCACTTATATTTCAAAATTTGAGGCCTTGTATAGGCAGTTATGCAAAAGGGTTTTGAAACATACAGATAAAAATGATTGAAAATCGTACTGTTTACAGTCTAATATTCTGTACAGAAAAAGAAACCACCCTTGTCTCAAAGATTACATACTTTACTGTTTCATTTTTGTAAAAGAAAATCAAAGTACTCCTAGCAAGCCTGGATATTTTAGATTACTTATGTGCAATTGATTTCTTCATGCTCCCTTAAATTAAGAAAGCCAACCTCTAGGGCTTGTCTTAATGGCAATACACATTTAACTTGCAGGCTCTGTACTTGTTCAACCTACACGGATCTACATTTTGTCTGTCTTTGCTTCAAGTCATTTGTGATAATTTATATTGCCTTGCAGTTTTTCTGTAGATCTTTCTTTACAACTGAATAAAATAGTTAACAGATCCAAAATGTTTTGGGAATGTTTGGTTTAAAAAAATTATTCAACTTTTCATTCAACTTTTACAAATAAAAATAAAAATTAATACAATGTTTACAAACTCCAAATTACAAAAGTACTCTATTATTCAAACAACTTTTCAACTCTGCCTATCTACTTTCACAAACTCCAATGCAAAACTTATTTAAAAAAATAAAAAATTCTCTCCTTCCTCAAAACCCAATCTCAAAAAAATTCTCATATCTACTTTCACAAACCAAACATACCCTTGTAATTTGACAATAAGATTTTTGCAAATCAAAGATTATACAATATTCTCCTTAAGTAGCTTGTTACCTGCTGTATTTGATTGGTGGTTGTATCAATCCTTCATTAGTTTCCTTCCTCACCGAATTATCTTGTTCAGGAAATGGATTCTTGGTCAGACTCCAAAACTCATGGGCAACTTGATGAAGATGTATTTGGAATTTATAATTTTGTTATGCATCATCTGCATGAATTTGTGACAGAAATTGGCGATCTTGAAGAAAAATTACGCAAACACTCTGTCTCATTACATAAACAAAACAGCAGTCTATCTAACTTAGTGGCAGCTGTTCATGGGGAGATGACTTCCCAAAAAGAGTCAGTTGAATCTATGAAGAGAGACATTATTCGTGTAGAGTCAGTCAAAAGCAAAAAAGATATGGAACTTATTATTTTGCAGAGAAACATTGCCGTGCTTTACGAAGCATGTGCTAGTTCAGTGATGGAAGTCGAAAACCATAGAGTTGACCTGGTTGGTAATAATATGACTGCTGGAGAAGTGGGTTTGAACTTAAAATCAACAGCATTTGCTGATGGTGGACAGGCTCATTTTTCCTCTGAGGAATCTATCAGGAATATGGCAGATAGACTTGTGTTGGCTGTGAGGAATTTTGCTAGCTTGAAAACTGAAACTATTGTTGGTAGTGGAAAGGAAATGAAGATTACAATAGCAAATTTACAGAAAGAGCTTCATGAGAAGGACATTCAGAATGAAAGGATTTGCTCGGAGCTGGTTAGTCAAATAAAGGAAGCTGAAGCTGCCACAAGAAGTTACTCGCTAGATCTTCAATCTTCCCAAACACGGGTGCATGATTTGGAGGAACAGGTTGAAGCGATAGAGACGGAAAGGAATTTACTAAAGCAGAGAGTAAAGGAGCTGCAGGATGCGCAAGTCGCCTCAACAGAGTTACAGGATAGGGTTAGATCATATACTGATGTACTTGCTGCCAAAGACCAAGGTCAGTTACATTTTGCTTGAATCTACCCCTTAATTTATGTATGGTCTATAATGGTTAATTTAGTTGTTGGTACTTAACCACTTGTTGATCACAGAAATTGAGGCACTGATGCAAGCACTTGATGAAGAGGAGGCACAGATGGAAACTCTGACAAACAAGATTGAGGAATTGGAAAAGGTTGTGCAACAAAAGAATCTAGATGTCAAGAACCTTGAAGGTTCCCGTGGAAAGGCTCTGAAAAAGCTCTCCATCACTGTGACCAAGTTCGATGAGCTTCATCAGTTTTCTGAGAGTCTCCTTGCTGAGGTTGAAAAGCTTCAAGCACAAATGCAAGATCGGGATGCAGAGATCTCTTTCTTAAGGCAAGAGGTTACTAGATGCACTAATGACGTTCTTGTTGCATCACAAATGAGTAGCAAGAGGACTGCAGATGAGATCCATGAGTTCTTGGCATGGTTTGACTCAATGATTGCTCGGTTTGGGGTGCATGATGTGCATCTTGATGATAAGAATGACCGTGACATTCATGAACACAAGGAAATACTACAGAAGAAGATTACATCTATCATATTGGAATTGGAAGATCTATGGGCGGTCGCTCAAAGTAAGGATGCATTGTTAGAAGTTGAAAGGAGCAAGGTAGAAGAGTTAACACATAAAGAAGAATTTCTTGAGAAGTCTTTACGTGAGAAGGAATCAAGATTAAATTTGCTTGAGGGTGTTAGAGATTCTGAAAGGGCAACTAGCATGACATCTGAAATTTTGGAAGTTGAACCTGTGGTGAGATTTTGTAGATGTTTATTTTCTATTGCCTTGATATAGCATTCGTATTGTCTTTGAAAACACGTTTTGGATGCACATTAGTCTCTTTATCGCAGAATATGCATTAAGTTTTGTTGATGTCTTTGAAAACAAGTTTTGGATGCACATTAGTCTCTTTATCACAGTATATGCATTAAGTTTTGCTGATGTTAACGTTAACATACTGTTGCATACACTTGTCCCCCCACCAAAGAAAAAAAAAAAACGTAAAAAGAGAGGAATTCCATTTACGTATTCTTTTACCGAAAGAACTTGAAATTAAACAAACGCTTATCTTAGCCTAACATTTTGCATTCTTTTGTATTATTTGTACGTACAAGAACTATTTGGTGATATTTACATAATGTTAGAATTGGTTCATTAGTTAGTAGCATGGCCATATCTTCATTGCGTTGAGTTTTATTTTTATAGTTGTACACATTTCTATCTTCTATAATAATTCATTTTTACTAGTTATATGGAGCAATTATATGGTTTTATCTTCTTCTTCTTCTTCTTATTTCTTTTTTTTTTTTTTTTTTCCTTATTGTTAGATTACTCTTGGCATGAATGACCAATTGTCGTGTACTTCCGCACAGGTGAACAAAAGGACAGTAGCTGGGACTTCCATTGCGTCTCAAGTCCGCAGTTTGCGCAAAGGCAACAATGACCAAGTTGCTATTGCTATAGACATGGATCCTGGTAGTAGTGGTAGGTTAGAAGATGAGGATGATGATAAAGGTAAACCTAGAACAATGCAACTATTGGCCTTCTCTTCTTCTATTTGGACAAGCTTATAATCCGATGAATTCATTTCTTAATTTTTTTTGTCCTCTTTGTCGTTTTGTTTCTCCACTGCAGTTCATGGTTTCAAGTCACTTGTTACGTCAAGAATTGTGCCAAGATTTACGCGACCTGTGACTGACATGATTGATGGCCTTTGGTAGGCACATCCCATTTTATTATTTTGCTATGGAACTCTTCTACATTATTAAAGCTAAAACCATTTTATACACAATCTGCCAGGGTTTCCTGTGATCGGGCTCTGATGCGACAACCTGCTCTACGGCTGGGTATTATAATCTATTGGGCCATATTGCATGCACTTCTTGCCACGGTTGTGGTTTGAGAAGAAAAAACGGGTCAGTGAACCTTTCTTCTTAACAGCATCTGGTAGCTGTGTCGCAAGTCTGCTTGATTGACTGGATGCATGGCTTTTGTTGTTCTCCTGTTGGTATTGTCATGCAATATTTGTTCTTATTACAAAACATATCATGCGTTATTTGTGCATTACCAATTTGTTGGACTGATATGATAGGAAATTCTGTTTCAATGTGAAATGACTCGATATTGGTCTAAATTAACTTTGTTGCAATTCCTGACTTGCAGGGTGGTATTTTTAGTCGGAAGGCTAGAGGGCCCGGCCATGATCTGGTTATTTCTAGTATAATCATTGATTTTTTATTCTTCCTAGATATGATCTGATTGATTTTTATCCAGCTCAGCCAAGCAACTGTGATTTCCTGTTTTTATTCTTGTTAATCTCAGATTGCGTGGTGGCACCCAATAAGAAAAAAATGGACTGGGAGTTTGTTTATTCAAAATCCAACCCAAGGTTGTAATTCGTAACTGTTGTACTTACAGTTTGCTCTGTAATCCAAAAGAATATCTCTAGTTATCCACCTTTAACAAGAGGCACGAACTGGCAAGGTCCTTTGGACCAATTGACAGCACATTGATTTCCCATCAAGAGAACCAATGATCAAATCTCCCCTTCCCCATGTTAAAAAAAAACAAGGCACGAACTGTACGTTTTGCTGCTTGTAAAAGTCAGGCCGGTATATATTATCGTGTTCGAGCAGGTTTTGTTAAAGAGATTGTGACTATCGACACATGCCTTTTGATTACTAACCATCTCTGTGCATGACCCAGATCAGGAGTTGTTACTTTCCAATCTTGTTTATTTAATTGGAAAATCTCTGGAAAATTCATTAACGATCCTCTCAAGGTGGAGAAAAACCTTGGCTACATCACATTTCTGTAAACACATCTACAAACCGATCAGAGAAAAGAAAATAATTGTAAATAGAAGCATCAATGTCGAAAATTGGGTAAACCCAACTTGTCAAGAACCATCTGGCAAAGCAAATGTGTTTAGGGAGCTGAGTAGAGGAGGAAAAAAAAGATACCATGATCATCCGCATCGTAATTAATTTGCTAGTCTATACGCAAGACAGGTAGCCTTCTTAATTGCATGCATAAAATAATTAAGAGGCAGTAGGGGAATCAAGGGTTAAGCACTGGCATGTGATGCATGTCGTGTCAAATGGAGTGCATACATGAAATGTAGTTGTGCATGTTACCCTTGAGAGTGTTAATTGTAAGAGAAGTGTTATAGCTACAAAGAGATTGTAGCCATTCACCATCTTTCCTATGATCATTCGCATTTTTCCATTGTTAACTAGGTCATCGACGCATACAAATAAGTCTTTTGCAGTCAATATATTTATCAAGAGAAGGCATCTTTGGTGTTAACATCGTGTTTCGTACTCTTTTAGGTCAGGTTCCAGCATATTGCGTCTTGGGCCTTTCACTTGCACACATAAGAAAATACAGAGTGGGGGGCCTTAGTAGAGGTCGGGGAGTCTCCGATGCTTAAATCAATATATCTTCTTAGTAGTTTATGCAAGAGATTTCGGGAATTAGAGAGAGTTCTTCATACTTGGGGGTCGGCTTTTCTATTAAGTTTTTGGGCGGGGACAACTCATACATTGCCTTAGAGAGTTCATGTCACTTCAACTATTTATTTAGTCATAATCCTTTAATGCAGTGTGAAGTTTGGGGAGCGGCGTCATTAATACGGTGTGGCTCCCTGACTTATTTTATCCTGTGGATGTTCATTATTAAGCCCATTCATCCCTGCTGTTAGGAGATCGAGTGTTCCCCGTATCTCTCATCCACTTGCCTTCACAGGTTCTCAAGGGTTAGGTGTTATCGGGAGGGTGTCAGGACGGTGAGTCTCACTTGCCCTTATATTCCGCTTTTCCCATGTGAGAGTTGCTTCCTAGGTGAGTTTTGTTCATAAGTCGAGTACTTTATAGAAGTCTATTAACTCTTTTTAGAGGAGGGTTATTGGACCTGATCGGACTCTCTCTCTCTCTCTCTCTCCAAGAGACCCCTCATTGGCTCGTTATACGACCAATAGGGGGAAATCCCCAGTTGAAACTAAAACTAGGATATATTTTGGCAACGTGTAAAAGAGTGGGCATGAGGAAAATCCACCCAATATAATTTCAGAATCAATATAATTTCTAAATGTTTTTAATTTAGTCTGGTTTATGTGTTTTAGCCTGTATGCTTATACCAAAAAGAGCGGCGCGGGGGGGGAAGGCGCTTTAGCCCTAAAAACCATAGCCAAACATGAAATGCAGTACCACTCTGTCATGTTCTGTTGTGAGATCAGGCCATAAACTTGTACTACAAAAAGTGTGAGCGTTGTGCTTATGTGTTTACTCTTTGGCCTTTTCGCATGTGTTTCCGTCTGCTTTTGCATGAGAGAGAGAGAGATTTCTGATACAGAGATGTATACTTGCTTCAGCAGAGTAAGACTAGAGAAAACGGGTGTGTTTTCATTCATTATTCACTCGGTGGGGACCGAAACAAGTGACTGGAGATTAGACTTTTGAACTTAAAAAATTCTTGACATTCCCTTTGGGATTCTCCTCAAACCTTCCCATCCTAAAGTGCTTTAGCTCCACTCCTTTTGCCTCCCCACCAAGCACAAGGTCAGCCAGTATCCTCCCCACCACCGGGCCCATCTTGAACCCATGCCCCGAAAACCCACCTCCGATCACAACATCCTTCCCGAACTCCCCGCCCAAGAAATCGATCACAAAATCCTCGTCCGGGGTCATCGCATACATGCACAATTGCGTTGCCACAGGCCCTGCCGCCGAATCAACCTGCCCTGCCAGCTTTTCCTCAATCCATTGTTTCAAGGACTCCAACGCGATTCCCGGGCCCCATGGCCTCTTGTCCTGATCGCATGGATAACCACCATGCACCGCCACCTTGATCAACCCTGGAAACTCCAGCGACGGCGTCCCGTATATATACGGCTCCCCATAGTACGCAAACGTCGGGAAATCCCCTCCGATCCTATACTTAGACTCATGCCCCTCCTTAATTCTCCAATAACACACGGTAGTCTCCAAGGGTTGTATAGGCAGCTCAACCCCGCTAACCCTTTTGACTAACTTGCTTGTCCAAGCCCCAACTGTCACCACGCATTTTTTGCCCCAAAACTTTTTACCATTGCTTGTGTAAACCCATATTCCCCCTTTGATACCGTCTTTTCTGATATCTTTCACTTCCATGAAGTCCCTAAGAACAGCACCGTTTTGAAGCGCTAGTGTGTGGAACATGGATACTGCCTTCGTGGGCTTTATAACGCCGCCATACTCGTTAGACACTCCAACGCAATTCTCCGGGATATTGAACATGCCGGAAAACTTTTCGGCCAGTAGTCGGGGGTCGAGAACTTCGTGTGGGACGGAGTGTTTGATGCAAGTCTCTATGATGCCATGGAGGGACTTGTCGTCGGACGCGCCCATGTCGAGATGTCGGGCCTTGAAGTGGACCTTGTAACCGATTTCGGACTCGGCCTCCTCCCAGAGTTTGTAGGACTCCATTACCATAGCGTAGTAGTAGTCCTCCGGGTAGGTTGCGCGCATGGTGCGGGACTCGCCGTGAGACGACCCGCGGTGGTGCAAGAAATCGAATTGCTCGATTAGGAGAGTTTTGTGACCCCTTTTGGCGACTTGGTAGGCTGTGGAGCTGCCCATGATGCCTGCGCCGACGATAATCACGTCGAAGTCATGGCCTGAAACTGCCATCTCTCTCTCTCTCTCAGATGGACAAGGACAAAATATTATTGTTGAATGGAGCTTACTTCTTAATTGGCTTGGGTTGGATGCGAGTGTGACATGGTTTTTAACGCCCAAATTCTCTCCTTAAAAGCACCAAGTTTCTCCCCATCGCCATCGTTTGATTCTTATTTTGTTTGGTTGGTCATTTGTTTCTTCCCTTCCAGAAAAAGAAAATATCAAAATGTTTCAATATTATTATTAAAATGGAAATCGAAATGTTTCCATACTAAAATGGAAAGGAAATTAAATTGGAATCGTTGTAAACTCAATTGTTCGATCTGATAGCTTTTTATTTTTATTCTTATCGTTTAAAATATTTTATTGAAGTATTAATTTATGATTAGGAAAAATGAAATTAATTTGAAGTTTTGAAATTTTGTCTTTGTGTTTTCTTTTAATTGTTTCTCGTATTCTAAAAGAGTTATGCTACACGTAAGCCTCACATTCTATAGACCACTTAAAAAATATGTAATTTTATTCTTTTATCCTCATATTTTATATTTCATGAAACATAAGGGTAGAAAAATAAATTTACATACTTTTAAGTAATGTACAGGAATGTGAGGCTCATGTATATAATTTTTCATTCTAAAATAGTTACGAAAATCATGCATGAGATGATTGATGATGATCATAAGTGTTTGATTGTGGCGGGGCCTTTTCAGTTTTGATTATGGCGGGGTCCTTTTCACCATTATTTGCATCCAACTCATCATCCCAATCCAATTTATCTACCTGTGATATGTTATTTCTTTTAACGGATTAAACAAAAGAGGAAAATATTATTATCTGATAATCATCTTTTGTTAAAAAAGGAATTAGAACTATATATTAATTAATTAATATTGGATGGACTATATATCGATCCGAGTCAACAATGTGGCTGATCATGCTCTTAGAAGCTGCATCTAAAGCCCTTTGTCCTCATCTTCGTCACCAACGTTAAAGCCCTTCGAGAAGAAACTAAAATATTCAAAAGAGAAATTTCTCCCTAACATGCAGTGTTACAATTCTATATTAACTAAGTATGTGATTGATTGATGATTTATAAGTTCTTATATATCCTTTTCTTGTAAGTTAATTTTTAAGAATAAATTTTACTTAACAAGTTCATAACATGCAGTAATAGTAGTACTTCGATCTCCGACCCCTTCTTCCATTTCATTATATATATATTGATCAGTCCTTGAAAATACGAAAAAAATATTTATCAAAGCCACTGATCATCTATATAGATTATTTTGTTTAACTTTTGTGGGTATAGCATAGTTGGTGCATGCGATGATAGAGCTAGGTAGCTAGCTACCACTTTCGATGGGACGGGAAGGATTTTTTTTATGTTTTTAATTTGTGATTAAAAAATTATTTTTTAATAATATTATAAATATTTTTTTAAAAAAATTAAAAGTATTAAAAAACTACATATCAAAAAATGTAATAATAAAAAAACACATCAAAATAACTAACCGTAGCCCCCAAAAAGTTATCAGCAGTGATTTTAGTATCTTACTTTTATGTAATCTTTTAAATAAAATGATATTCTTACTATCGGTTTTTATCACCCAGTATTATTATTGTAATTTTTTATTTTATTTTTTTTTAAATTTTATGATTAAGAAAATAGCTTTTAATAATATTGTATTTTTTTTATTTTTTTAAAAATATTTAAAATTGTTAAAAATAAATTTTTAAAAAAAAAATCAATTATATCTAACAATAACTCAACGGGAGATAGTGGATGTAGCATCGTCCTTTGATATATATATATATATTGAATAATGCTAGAGCTTCTGTTGAGGGCTCTTGTTGGAGTTTTAATGTGTTTTCATGTTTTTTTTTTGAATTATTTTTTATATAAATCTTTTTAATATTTTAAAAATATAAAAAAATTCATAATATTATTAAAAAATATTTTCTTAATCACGAAATAAAATAAAAATTAATTAAAAAATGTTTTTAATAATATTCTAAATTTATTTTATTTTTTAAAAATATTTAAAAATTTTATATAAAAAATAACTTAAAACAAAATACATGAAAACACATGACAGTAGCTGTAGCATTGTTTTATGGAAAATGCTGGAGCTCCCGCTGGGGGCTCCCGCTGAGAGCTCCCGTTGGAGCTCCAGTGTATTTTATTATGTGTTTTTTTTAATTCTTTTTATATAGATGTTTTTAATAATTTTAAATATTTTTAAAAAATAAAAAAATTTATAATATTATTAAATAATACTTGCTTAATCACGAAGTAAAATATAAAATATTTTTTTATAATTTTTTATTTTACTTCGTGATTAAGGAAATATTTTTTAATAACTTTTTTTTTTACTTCTTGATTAAGAAAGTATTTTAAATGATGTTCTAAATTTATTTTATTTTTTAAAAAATATTAAAAAATATTAAAAAAAATTATATAAAAAACAACTTAAAAAAAACACATATAATATATCCTACAGCCCCCAGCGGGAGCCCCCAGCGGGGGCTGTAGCATGATCCTTGTTTTATATGTTTTGTGACGTTGTACGAAAATATCGTGTCAAATCAACCACTTAAAAGTTGACATGCCAGCTCGGATCGATGTCCTTCAAGCCATGTGCTAATATTGCTTTGATGTTGGATGAATCTTGGAACATGCAGCCTTCCATCTGTCACCATCCGCCCATTATCGATGCATCTTATATATATATATATATTTTTTTATGTAGAATCTTAGAGATCATATTAATCAGCTTTTTCTTTAAAGATATATATGATGGCGGGCCAAGCAACTTTGATATTGATATGATATATCATATATATATATATTAATTAGAAAAACAATATAAATATTCAGTATTATTGACACTTAAAAAAAAAAAAAAAACAGGTTAGCGCGTTGCACTTTGCCACTTCCACTTCTTTGGGATAAAAAACAAGAAAAGCTACTGTCACTTCTGGCCACTTAAAACAAAGGTGGAACCATATACTTCCACGAAACTTTAGTATTACTTGATAGTTAAGGTCAAAATTACGCACGCATTTGATTTTAATATGTTGTAATGTTTTATTCTAATTTTTCTTCTAGGCCACCATTAATATGGACTAATAAAGTATGCTTTCATTAATATTCAATTCCCAAAAAAAAAATTATTATTTATGACGAATTAATTGAGATAAAAATATATTCATTTTGACAAAAAATAATCATATTTATAATAAATAACTGATCACATGTAAGTCTATATAAATAGTTTTTAACAATTAATTATTATGGTGTATAGTTGGAATATTTAGTGCTGATCTCACTTTCCATGCAGATGATCGATTCGATGTAGCTAGCTTTTTAAACGTTATATAGTGAATAAACGTTATATAATATTTTAACAAAATAAATTAATATAAAAATAATAATGATTTTTTATTAATAAATTTTATTTTATTTTAAAATAATTGTACGAAGACCGCATATAGCTTTAATCTGCGTACAAAGACAGTAATTTATATAGTTTTGTCTCCATTGAATATTTATATTTCTATGATCTCGTGGTGATTGCCACTGCACACTTGCACCCATGCAGCAGCAGTACCTGCCAGTAGGCGCGCAGTACGAGAGAATAATTGCACACCAATGGATCATTAAATATTGTCTAGTGTTTTACGAAAATGCCTACGGCAAATGAGAATTTATTTTATATATATCTTATATATAATAAGCGCATTATGTCTTTTATTTTTTTCGTTTTTGTTTTCTCATTTTATGTCCTTGTTTCTATTCTGAGTGAGTTTACGATATTATCCTTTTTATCCTTATATTGTTCTCGAATTCCTATATTTCATTTTATCGGATTCTAAATTTGTCTTCTCCCATTTTGTCTAAATTCTAAATTCCATCAATCCTGCTCTTTCATTTGTGAATTTCGGAATAAATTAGGTATGCTGCCATTTGCTTTTATGCTCAGTTAAATATAATATTTTCTATGCATAAATCAAATACTACATGCACATACATGTTTGAAAAAAATAATAGAGTGCAAACTAAAATAAAATTGTACGTTAACAGAATTGTTAAACATTTATGGCTTTGATAGCTCTGAATTTGCTGTCTTCAATAATTTTAGACCCAATACTGTCTTTCTGCTCAATTCAATATGATATTTTCTATGCATTCATCAAATAATACATACACATACATGTTTGAAAAAATGTAGAGTGCAAAAAACAAAACAAAAACACATAAATAAATAGATGTGCATAGTATTTGAAGCTATGTAGATAAATAAATATGCGCATATGACAAACAAACAATATTACACAAAGTAAATTCATAACGTAATAGAAATAAATATAAATAAATAGAAAAAAATATGACTAAGAAAGATGCTCTTACGTAATAACAAATCTAATATGTGAAGATGTGTAGGGAAAAAAACAGAAACCAACATATATTCCTTTATGCAAAGATTCACAATAGAAGAAAAAACAAACAAAACAAAGATCAAAGAGAAACAAAAAATAAAAAGCAACTGGGATGCAAAATAAATAAGTCTGAAATCTGAACACGATATCTTCAAACATGTGAAGATATGTTCTAAGAAAAAAAAGCCAACAGAAACTAACATCCATTCATTAATGTACAAATTCAAAATAGAAGAAAAAATAAACAAAACAAGGTCAAACATGTGAAGATCTGTTCAGATTTATGGAAAAATAAAAAAGGACAACAAAAAAATCTACAAGAAAGAAAACAATAAAATAAAAAAAGATTGAAGTGAAAGGTAAAAAAAAAAAAAATTGGACAATCAGAAAAAAATAACATAAAAAAATCATCATCCATTCATGTACACATTCACAATAGAAGAAAAAACAAACAAAACAAAGTCAAACATGTGAAGATCTATTCAAATTTATGGAAAAATAAAAAAAGACGGATAGAAAAACCTACAAGAAACAAAAGTAGAATAAGGATATACAAACAAGAACCTGTCCCAACGAAAAAGAATAAATTGGGAACACGACGTCAATCCATCAAGAAAAAAACAGAAATAAATAGATTTAAAAAAAAATATACACCAACTCAGACCTGTACGAGGAAAAACATTTGGGTCTTATGTTTAATTCACTTTTTTCAAATCGATTACGCGACAGTTACACAATTCACGATTGCAAATATCCATTCTCAAAATAAAATACCATAACCATTAATAATAATAATAAATAAAAAGAAATAAACCTAAGGATCTCACATCTTAAAATTGTATTAAAAATTTAAAATATGAAAAAAATAAAATTTAATTTATAATGTAATAATTATTTCGAATTTAATAATAATGTTTATAAAAATATAAAATTTAACAATAAAACTTGGTAAGGATGAATTTATATGGCTGGTGTAAAATTAGGGTTTTTTTTTTTTTTAATAAAAAGGGCGCCGTTTTGCGTTTGAGATGGGGCTGGGTGGATGATTTTGTGCTCAAAACGGTGCCCTTTTGTGTTTTGGGCTGGTGGGTGGGCTGGGCTTCATGGTTGATTTTGGGCCGACTTTTTTTTTGTTGGGCTTCAAATGATTAAAAAAAAAAATCCATTGTTATGTGTTTCTAGACCTAGATACTAGCACATATTTTACTTAAGAATACGAATTGCACATAAAATTGTATTATAAATTTAAAATATTGAAAAAAATTTATTTTACATTGTTGTAAAACTTTATTTGTTTTAATTTATACTGTAATAATTATTCCAAATTTAATAATAATGTTTATAAAAATTTAGAATTTGCCAATGTCCTATGGAAAAATAAAAAAGAGAATGCGTGGGTTGGGACTGGCTGCGTTATATGAGAAAAAGAAAAAGAAAAGAAAACAAACAGGCTGGGTTGAAAGATAAAAGAAAAAAAAAAGGTAGTTTAAAAATAAAATGATAAAAGGTTATTTTTATGAGAAAAGTTTACGATGCACATGTCAAAGTTTTATATCATGCGTACTTGTTCATGCATTTGTTTGTGTTTACTTTTATATGCTTATGATATATGTAATATGTTGTTTGTTTACTTGCTGATATTTCTAGAAATTTCATTGTAATAGCTTCTACTATTATTCTTCACCCGAAATGATAGAAGTTGTAACATAATTAAAAACCGCGATGGGCAAGTGCAAGGGGACAGCACCTCCTCTGGAGAGGATCGTGCCTAAGATGGTTATAAACACATTTTTTTTCATATTTTGAAGTTAACAATTTCTACATTATAATTACAATATATTAATTGTTAATATCAATAAATAAGAATTTATTTACTATTCTTAAATGCCGGGTTTATTTAAAAGTCTAAGATGACAGTACATCAATTCCAGTGATCGCTTTTAGATCAGTAGTAGAACAAATCTTAGATTATACAACAACAAACATTGTATAACATGCAAGAGAGGTAAGATTTGTATTTATGTGTACTTGTAAATGTGTTTGTGAAAATTTGTATGTTATAGTTATAGATATTTTGCACATAATATATGTTATATTTTTTATAATCATGAAGAAAGTTTTAAAATATAGATAAAACTCTAGTCATTCATAGTTAAGCTCATGAACTTATATAGATTTAAATTTTCATTTTTTTCTTCATTTTCAATTGACAGGTAGCAAAGTAAGATTATATATATTAATATATTTTTCCTTTTTACTTTTTTTTACAAGAAATTTGTATTTCTAAGAATATTTTTCATATCTTCTTAACTGGGCACATGTCGCTTACTATATATATATATACATGTACAGTATTGCTGATCTCAGTAGAAATACCAGTCCGGTCAAACTAAGATAAATACTAAAAAAAAAAAATTTATACCATACTTTTTTTTATCTAATTAATATGTTATTTGTTAATTTTATATTTTTTTTTGAAAAATACACTTATTTAAATATTTAGATAAAATAATAAAAATAATAAATCACATATTAATGAGATAAAAATGTATAATATAAGACTTGTACATAGAATTTATCTGACAGCTAAATGTGCAAGGTTCTTGCATGCCACAGTACGATATTAATTAATAAGTAATGATAGTATTTCAATACATTTGACAACATATTTCATAAGATATGTTGAAAAATAAGAATATTTTTATAAAATAATGTTAGTTTTATAAGATATTTTATAAAAATACCTCCCATTTTAAAATATTATTGTGTAAGGTGTTGTGAAAAATAATTTGTGTTTATCATTTTTCTTAATTAATTAGTCAAGTCAGCATGCAAAAGACCATGTAGATCGAGGCTGATCAAGAAAACTAGCTAGCTCTAACACGCATGGTAATGTCATAAATTAAGCCTCTGTTTGGACAGTGAAATTATTTCATTTCATTTTATTATTATAATTTTTTTTAATTTTTATATAAAATATAATAAATAATTTAAATTTTTTAAATTTTTTAAATTTTAAAATAATAATAATATTAAAAAATAATATAATAATAATATTTTATTCAACTTTTAATTTTTATATAAAATCATTCCATCTCGTCTCACAATCTAAACAACGTTTGAGGAACCTGATCAGGGAAAAAAATTAAGAAAAGAAAAGGATATAGACGTTCAAAAACATCTAATAATTAAAAGGGCATATATTCATCCTTAAATTACTTTACCTGATCATCACTGGCGTACTGACGTTCTTCGTCTAACTCAAATATGCAACCAGTGGCGTAAATGCAATTCATCATCAAGATCGATCGAGACCCTGCGCGCGGCGATATTGGTGCTTGCAAATATGGGCTAAAGTCAAGCCACGCCATCCACCACATTAATGCTCATGTCACAAGTACCCATACGTCGTCATTAAAAGGCCCCGTTCTTGCCAACATGTCCTCTCGGGCCTCATCAAAGACTCCCCTCTTCAATGATAAAGCCAAGGGCTTACAGCAGGTTACAAACTACAACTCGTCACAAAAGCGAAGGGCTTGCGGTGGCGGTGCCCTTGAGGCTTGACGCCAGCGCATGCAAGATAGTTCATTCGGCACCTTACTAGTGCCAGATCTGAAATTCAATGCTGTTGGAGTAAAGGGGCTGCAAAACAGACAATAGTGAGAGAAAGTTTGCTTCAAGGCGCGTTACAATGTCGCTTTCCTTAAGACAATATTCGCCCCCACCAATAACGGTATGCACACGGGTTACAAGCAAATTTGCCTCCAAGATACAATGAAGCCCAGAACAAGTCTGTTTGTCTAACTGCGTTATGCACACACGAAATTAGACCCCGAATACCCTCAGATTTTGCTATTCAACCAAGAAATTAGAAATCTGTTCTCTCGAGAACAAACAGATTCTAACAAGTTCTAATAATATGAAGAAGTGAAGAACTTGGGAGAGAGAGAATTCGAAATTATATTCTATTATTCTCAAATGGCAGGCCAATGGGTCTATTTATAGATGACCAAAGGTTGTGAACGAAAAGTTATAACTCTTCGTATTTCTGAAAACTGTTCAAAACAAGTACATATATTATGTCTGTTGCCAAATGA
The DNA here is from genome assembly GCF_001411555.2 of Juglans regia. Taxonomy (NCBI): domain Eukaryota; kingdom Viridiplantae; phylum Streptophyta; class Magnoliopsida; order Fagales; family Juglandaceae; genus Juglans; species Juglans regia. The sequence goes on along the minus strand of NC_049911.1, from coordinate 34,839,903 downwards.
CACAACAGTTGGACTTAGTCCAATGGTTGCCTTGCTTCCACTTGAACTGGATGGCACCAGTTCGAATCATGAGACGCACACTTTCGGAGTTTTATTTTCATTTTCCCAAGCATTGCAGCACCTCGCTGCATGTGCCTCGCGCGCGCCCCTTGAACCCCAAACATTGCAGTGCTTCACGCATGCACCCCTTGGTGCTGACAGCACGCCTCTTGGAGAGGCTTCTAAATAAATCCACAAAAACCCTTCCTTTGGAAGAGGCGTGGATCGAACCCAGTCCATGGGTTTACATGGGAAGCATCAATACCACTAAACCAGTTAAAGGCTTATGGTTGCAAACAAAAACACAATAATATAGCCATTATAAGTTTCCATAACTTCTCTCTTTCCAAACTAATTCACAACTTCCAAAAATAAATCCCCAAAATATTATTAATAATAAATATTATATATATACTATTTTGAAAATATTTCCAACAATCCCCCACCATTTTCAAAATACATCTTGATTAGAATAGGAAAACTTATACATAAATGAAGGTGTCTTTTGGACTTGAACCTTCACATAGTGAAAATACATCAAAGCTAACCAGAATGGCATAGTAGACAATGCTTTGAACTAGCGATTCTATACGATTAGCCGGATATATCTCACATATAAATTTTCTTCTCTTTGGGTAGTTCATAAAAGCCGACACGTGGATTGGTCTTGTGTCTATATCCTGGTTTCATGAGCGCTCTAGTGACAAAGCCTTAATTCGCATAGGAGGCGGCACCACCCCCGACACTCATATAGGTAGACTTATCAAAAGTGTCCTGTAACTAAACACTTTAACATAACCATGTTATAAGTCTATTAAGAGCTTAGTGCTCAACCTCTCCTTTTCATTACAGTACCAAGCACTTCAAACTTTGGGATGATTAAATTAGTTTTAAAACTAATTTAAATATTACAGTGCTTGCAAATCACGAACATATAATGTACTTTGCTCATTGAACTCAAGTCTTGATATGTTCAAGAGTTGAGTCGAGTTTCCATTATTGGTGATTTTATTGTATTGGCTTTAAACCCATCCCCTTTGATGTCTTCCACATCAAATCCCTTGCAAGTCCTTTAGTTAATGGATCTGCCAAATTTTGACAAGATCTCACAAAATCAATTGTAATTACTCCATCTGTGAGTAATTGCCTTACATAGCTATGTCTTAATCCAATATGCCTAGACTTGCCATTATATATATGGCTATAGGCCCGCGACAGTGTAGCCTGACTGTCACAATGCAAAGATATTGGTGGCATTGGTTTTGGCCAAATAGAAATCTCTATTAATAAGTTTCTCAGCCACTCTGCCTCTTTGCTACAAGAAGCCAATGCTATAAACTCTGCTGCCATGGTAGAGTCAGTTATGCATGTTTGCTTCTTTGATCCCCAGGAGATTGCTCCTCCACCAAGGGTGAATATCCACCCACTGGTTGACTTGTGATCATCATGCTCAGTTATCCAACTGGCATCTGTGTATCCTTCTACTACTGAAGGAAATCCGCTGTACTCAATACCATAATTTATGGTATTTCTCAAATATTTGAAAATTCTTTGTACAGCTATCCAATGAATATGACTAGGGTTACTAGTGTACCTACTAAGTTTGCCTACTGCAAATGCAATATCAGGTCTAGTACATGTCATAGCATACATTAGACAACCAATAACTCTAGCATATTCAAGTTGATCCACTGCTCTGCTCTCCCAGTATTAGGATACAATTTAAAATTTGAATCAAAAGGTGTAGCCATGGGTTTGCAATCAAAGTAATTAAACTTTTTTAATATTTTCTCAATATAATGTGATTGGGTTAGAGTTATACCATTATCATTTCTTATAATTCTAATACCCAAAATCACATTTGCAATACCCAAATCCTTCATATCGAAATTTGATGACAAAAATTTCTTAGTACTTTCAATGCTCATATTATCAGTGCCAAAAATCAACATGTCATCCACATATAAGCATATTATAACACCTTTATTCCCATTGAACTTGCTGTAGACACATTTATCAGATTCATGTATCCTAAAACCATTTTTCACTACAGCTTTATCAAACTTTTCGTGCCATTGTTTTGGTGCTTGTTTAAGTCCATAAAGTGACTTAACCAATTTACAAACTTTATGTTCTTGGCCAAGCATGACAAACCCCTCGGGTTGTTCCATGTAAATTTCTTCTTCTAACTCACCATTCAAGAAGGCAGTCTTAACATCCATTTGATGGATTTCAAACTTGTAGATGGCTGCTAAGGCAATCAAAGTTCTGATAGTAGCAATCCTAGCAACTGGTGCGTAGGTATCAAAATAATCTAACCCTGCCTTCTGGGTAAAACCCTTTGCTACTAGTCTTGCCTTAAACTTTTCAATTGTTCCATCTACTTTCAGTTTCCTTTTAAAAATCCATTTGCAACCAATAGGTGTCGAACCAGGGGGTAAATCTACTAATTTCCAAGTATTATTACCCATGATTGAATCCATTTCATCATTAATAGCTTCTTTCCAAAAAGCTACATCCTGAGACTTCATAGCCTCTTCATACGTCATAGGATCATTCTCAACATTGTGTGTAATCATGATTTGGTTACAAGATGAATCTCTTGTACCATCTACCAAGTACACAACAAAATCTGGTCCAAATGACTTTTCAGTTCTTACTCGTTTACTCCTTCTTGGTTCAAATGGTTCACCAGATTCACCATTATTTTCAAGTGATCTGTCTAATTCCACTATTTTATCATTAAAAAGTGGAATTTCACTGAATCTATTTTCAAAAAATTCAGCATCCCTGGATTCAATCACTGTATTGACATCAACAGAACCGTTAGGTTCCACAACTAGGAATCTATAGCCAACACTGTGATGTGCATAACCTAAGAAAATGCACTCAATGGCTTTTTGTCCTAACTTCTTTATCTTAGGTTCAGGTAATCTAACTATGGCTCGACAACCCCAAACTTTAAAATGATTTAAGTTTGGTTTTCTTTTCTTCCATAATTCATATGGAGAAACTTTAGTTTTCTTGTGGGGTATTCTATTCAAAATATAGCATGCTGTCAGCATAGCTTCTCCCCAAAAACTTTTGTTTAAACCAGAATTAGTAAGCATGGCATTAACCATTTCTACTAAAGTTCTGTTTTTCCTTTCTGCTACTCCATTTTGTTGTGGAGTGTAAGCCATAGTAGTTTCATGAATAATGCCTACAGATTCACAATAAGCAGGAAAGTGATATTCACCTCCTCTATCGGATCTAAGACATTTTATCTTGACATCACATTGATTTTCTGCTTCATTTTTATATGCCTTAAAATTATCCAAAACTTGGTCCTTTGAATGCATCAAATAAACATAGCAATATCTAGAGAAATCATCTATAAAAGTCACAAAATATTTTTTACCTCCTCTAGTAGGCGTGCTATGCATGTCACATACATCACTGTGTATTAATTGCAATAAAGATGAAGTTCTTTCTACTTTAGAAAAAGATTTTCTTGTAATTTTTGTTTGCATGCATATTCTACATTTATCTATCATATCTTTAGCATATTTAGGAATTAAACTTAAATTAACCATGTCATCAAGCTTTCTAGCATGAACATGTCCTAAACGACAATGCCATAAAGAATATGAATCAATCATATAAGCAGAAACATTCACTTTATTATTAATATTGAGTTTGAACATGCCTTCACTCAGATATCCCTTCCCCACAAAATTACCCCCTTTGGTCAGAACAAATTTATCTGACTCAAAGACTAATTTAAACCCATACTTATTCAGAAGACTACCAGATACAAGATTTTTCCTAACTTCTGGTACATGATATACATCCTTGAGAGTAAGCACTTTTCCAGATGTGAACTCCAAATCTATTGTGCCTTTGCCTTTAACTGTAGCAGTGGATGAATTTCCCATGTAGATAACGCATCCATCTTCTTCCGACTCATACTTTTTAAACAAACTCTTGTCTTTGCAAACATGTCTTGTTGCTCCTGAGTCAATCCACCAAGAGTTGTCTCCTTCGAGAATATTGACCTCAGAAATCATGGCCATAAAATTCTCTTTGGAGTCAGAGTTTTGTTGTTTCTTTTTAAGGAAACGACAATCTCTTTTGTAATGGCCTGGCTTTCCACAATGAAAGCAATTTACACTCAGTTTCTTCTGATTCTTGCCTTGGAAGTAACTTTGTTTTCTTCCAAAGTCATTCTTTCTCTTCCGGTTTTCATATCCAGATTTCTTGGGTTGTCCAATTTTGTGAGTCTTCCCTTCCTCTACCATATGCATATTGGAGGTCAAAGAGTCACGCTCTTCTTTACCATCTCTGAGCCTTATTTCCTCTTCTATACGAAGATGTTGGCTTAGATCTTCCAGAGACATTTCCTCCTTTCTATGCTTTAGACTTCTTTTGTAGTCTTTCCATGATGGAGGAAGTTTATCGATAATGGATGAAACCGATATAGAATCATCCATCTTCATATTGTGTTGAGTGAATTGATCAAGAATATGCATAATTTCATTGAATTGTTCAACAATAGGCCTAGAGTCTACCATTTTATAACTGAAAAATTTGGTAGCCAGAAATTTCTTACTTGTAGCATCTTCTAAGAGATACTTAGCCTCAAGTGCGTCCCACAGATCCTTGGCGGTTGCTTTGTTCTGGTACGCGTCGAACAATGTGTCAGACATTGCATTGCAGATGTGACCCTTGCAGATGTAGTCGTCTTGTTCCCACTTGATTCTTGCCCGACTTTGAGCAATTGTCTCGTCCTCATTTGCAAACGGCCTAGGAGTGGTTAGAACATACACCACTTTAAGACTGGCCAGGAGAAAGTGCATCTTCTTTTGCCAGCGTCGAAAATTGGCTCCATCAAAACGTTCGAGTTTAACAAAATCCGCAGCAAACTCTCTCAAACTATGTGCCATTAATAATGTAATATTGTCTTAAGATTGTTGGAGTAAAGGGGCTGCAAAACAGACAATAGTGAGAGAAAGTTTGCTTCAAGGCGCGTTACAATGTCGCTTTCCTTAAGACAATATTCGCCCCCACCAATAACGGTATGCACACGGGTTACAAGCAAATTTGCCTCCAAGATACAATGAAGCCCAGAACAAGTCTGTTTGTCTAACTGCGTTATGCACACACGAAATTAGACCCCGAATACCCTCAGATTTTGCTATTCAACCAAGAAATTAGAAATCTGTTCTCTCGAGAACAAACAGATTCTAACAAGTTCTAATAATATGAAGAAGTGAAGAACTTGGGAGAGAGAGAATTCGAAATTATATTCTATTATTCTCAAATGGCAGGCCAATGGGTCTATTTATAGATGACCAAAGGTTGTGAACGAAAAGTTATAACTCTTCGTATTTCTGAAAACTGTTCAGAACCAGTACATATATTATGTCTGTTGCCAAATGACACAACAGTTGGACTTAGTCCAATGGTTGCCTTGCTTCCACTTGAACTGGATGGCACCAGTTCGAATCATGAGACGCACACTTTCGGAGTTTTATTTTCATTTTCCCAAGCATTGCAGCACCTCGCTGCATGTGCCTCGCGCGCGCCCCTTGAACCCCAAACATTGCAGTGCTTCACACATGCACCCCTTGGTGCTGACAGCACGCCTCTTGGAGAGGCTTCTAAATAAATCCACAAAAACCCTTCCTTTGGAAGAGGCGTGGATCGAACCCAGTCCATGGGTTTACATGGGAAGCATCAATACCACTAAACCAGTTAAAGGCTTATGGTTGCAAACAAAAACACAATAATATAGCCATTATAAGTTTCCATAACTTCTCTCTTTCCAAACTAATTCACAACTTCCAAAAATAAATCCCCAAAATATTATTAATAATAAATATTATATATATACTATTTTGAAAATATTTCCAACAAATGCCTCCCCAACATCCAAAAAGAAAAGGCAGATATATATATATATATACACCACAAGATAATTGTGTATCGATCAAGTTTTAGCACAAAGTGACAATTTCATGTTCTGTTTAATCATAACCATGACCACTAGCAAGTAATTTATTTCATGTTCTGTTTAATCATAACCATGACCACTAGCAAGTAATTTATATAAAGCTCCAAGGCTCCAGCTTGCCATAATTAATACGGTTCCTTCAGCACAACATGGGCGAATAGAGGTATCAATCAATTAAAAAGGACGTGGTCCGCAGCCGCAGCAACTGACCTAATTATCATGGGGCAATAACCCCCACCAATAAACTGCAATCCAGAAGAATTTACCATTCCCTTTTACGTGCGGTTTGGATATTGAGTTAAGATAAAAATTAAAAAGTAAATAAAATATTATTAAAATATTATTTTATAATTTAAAAAAGTTAAATTATTTATTATGTTTTATATAAAAATTTAAAAATTTTGTAAAAATAAGATGAGATGAAATCACTTCTCAATCCAAACATATAGTACTTAATATTCTAATCTATCTGCCGCCCATTTACAATCACTTTTTTATATTTGTCTATTCTATCTAAATTCAATATTCACATTGGATTATCTATTCACTCTCTATATAATAATAAAATATTATTAATTTAATAGTTTTTTATATAATTTATTTTTATCACATTTTGTAGCTCTACTAATAATAATTATATTCTATTTAAATTAATATTAAAAAAATCATATTTTCAAAAGCCTTTTAATGCTAATAACAAAAAATATTTGATTAAACTTATCTAAATTTCTTAATTACAAACTAAATAATATTTTTGCTTAGAGTGAGAAACTAATATTTTAATGTTTACTTGGAGTAAGAAATTAATATTTTAATGTTTGGTGAACAATTGTACTTCTTCATCTTTGGCCAACAACTATAGCAAAAATCTAAATTATTTTAGATTTGCCCAATTTAATGTGGAATGTTTTTTACATCAATTATGCAAATTTTAGCCAAACTTCTCATTTGGCCAAGCCAATGAGGATGTTCTTAGAGCATCCTCATTGGCTTGGCCAAAGTTGAATGATGGCTAAATTTTAGATAATCTGTGCTAAAAAGACTCCACATAGTATTGGACATCTCTAAAGCAATTTAGATTTCTGCTATAGTGGTTGGCCAAATATGGAGAATCACAATTGATTCATCAAACATTAAAATACTAATTTCTCACTCCAACCACTCGTAGATATTTATGTAGATGCAAATTTTTTATTGACATTGAAATGGGTATGTTGCTAGATATTTGATTAGTGAATAAAAATTTTAGATAGAATTTTAGATAAGTTTAATCTCAATTTTTGGTTATTAGCATTAAATGACTTTTGAAAATATGATTTTTTTAATATTAATTTAATTAGAATATAATTATTATTAATATTAAATTGATAGAATTATAAAATATGATATAAAAAAATTGTTAATTTAATAATATTTTATTATTATATATAGAATGAATGGCTAATTCAATGTGAAAATTGAATTTAAATAGAATGGATAAATATAAAAAAATATGATATTGGTTAAATTTTAAATATACATTTAACTAAACCAATGAAAATGCACTTAGAGAGTTTAAAAAAACCTGATTTATAGCATATCTGATTATAGATTTTTTCTTTGTCATTTTGCATATCATTAATGCAATCACTTTTTAAAATATAAAAAGAAAAATGACAGATAATCTATATTAAATAGATACTCATTATTTCTTAAAAGTTTGAAAAATAACTCTAGGAGGGCTTAATACCCGTATATATTATTATTAATTGGCAAGATGAAACATGTCATTCCGAATGATTTAATTGGTGAATTAGCTCATCCATGCACTTGTAAGAAGACCCACCCACCTGGACTGCTCTCTTTGCACATTTCCCCAACTCAATTGCTTTCTCTCTTGCTCTCTTTCCACTCCCACCTCCCATTAATTCTTTCACCGCTTCACAAATCACTTCACGCCTCACAACCTTCCCTTCCTCGCGGCTCACTGTCGGAACCTGCACTCCTACCTTGATCTCCTCTACCAAGAATCTGGCATTCAGATGCTGCTCATTTTGCATGGGCCATGCCAAAATCGGAACCCCCATTGACAAGCTCTCCAACACTGAGTTCCACCCACAGTGGCTCAAGAACCCACCTACGGCTCGATGGGCCAGGACCCATTTCTGCTCAACCCACTCTTTAAGAATCAACCCTTTCTTGCCTTCACTAACAATATCACTTGGAGGCTCCCAATTACTCTTTGATCGGACAACCCAGATGTAATCCATCTCAGATAGTTCCAAGCCATATGCCAATTCATCAAGTTGGCTCTCAGACAAATCAGCCTGCGACCCAAAAGCTACATATATCACTGAATTTTCTTGTTCATGCTGGTTCAACCAACTGGCCCATTTCCCTAAAGATGTCTGCCCATTTTGGGTGGTTCTTTCTCCCTCCATTTCATCGTGTAGAAACAGCGGACCAACACACCATGCCCTTGTCCCATTCCCATACAAGGACTCCAATGAGGCAATATGATCTTTTTCTAGCTCGCTGAAGCTGTTTACAATTACACCCGAACTTCCCAAATCAGATTTTTCAGCTTCCACAAAAAACTGCGACAAGCAGCTATCCATCTGCCTCAGTGAGTTTGGCAAATCTTTCTTTTTGACCTCAAACCGAAGTCGCACTCCTTTGACATCCAATGGTTCTGTGTCAGACTTGACGCACTTGTGATTCTGGTTAATGGATAAAGATTTCTTGACAGCCATTGCAAACGCACCCATCCCATGAAAAACCAGTCGGGAGACGCCAAAAGCGCGACAAGACTCGTTTGTCCACCCCAAGAATGAATCGGAAATGACGCAGGTGGGTGGGTCTTGATGCTTGGACAAATCTTCAAGGGTTTCTTCAAAAGGAGCTTGAAGTTTTTTGGTTGCACGAAGGAACAGAAGGAGCTGATCGAGCGACAGAAGTTGAGACGTGTTTTCGCAGCCATGGGGAAGTTCGTGGATACGAGGGAATGAGATTTCTCTGAGATGGATGTTTGAGTATTGTGAAGTGTATGAGCGAATAGAGGAAGAGTTTGAAGGGGTTGTTATTATGGTTATTTTAAGGCTTCGGGAGCTTAGTTTCTTTGAAAGATCAAGTAGAGGAATGGTGTGGCCTTGAGCCATGAAGGGAAAGATGACAATGTGAGGCTTGGAGATCATTTTATAAACTTGAAGTGAGAAAGGTTTTTTCAAGTTTTGCTAGCTCCTCTCTCTTTATATACACAAGTGGAGAGGGATCGAGAATGCATGGGATCCTCGCGTGTCTTAGGTAATGCTCGGAAATAACCAGATCAATAAATAGCGATGAATCAGTATCTATGTTAAAATCAATAATCTTTTTACTTTATTAAAAAGTTATTAATAAAGTGATATAATAATTAAATGTATTGAAAAAAAAACCTTTTTTTGTATCCTCTTTATTAATAATCATAAATAGTATTAGACCTTTCATCTTTAAATAATTTGCATGCAATTTTAATATGTAAAAATCAAGTGACTTCATGGCCTTGTTTGGATTTAGAAAATCTCTCATTTCATTACGTCATTATAATTTTATCAAATTTCTACACAAAATATAATAAATAATTTAACTTTTTCAAATCTCAATTTAACTTTTTTAAATCTCAAAACATTAATAATATTAAAAAATAATATTATTACAATATTTTTTTTAACTTTCATCTTTCATCTAAAATCATCCCATCTCATCTCTAAATCTAAACCAGCTCTATATGTCGTGCATATAATTTAGCACATAGATTGGCGAATGAGTAAATGCTACGTGATATTATCATGACTAAAGCCATGTAAATTTGTAATGGAAAATGATTTACTTACAACTACTTTACAATTCTACATAAAATTAAAGATAATTTTTTAGTATTGAATTTTATTTTTATTGGAGTGGTATGAGTGTATTGATTGATTGAAAATGAGTTATAAAATAGTTGTAAAGAAAGTATAAGTGTATCATTATCAATTTACAATTAATTAAAGTTGTCATAAATCATAATACATGGTAATCTTTGCTTATACAGACGAAGGCGATTTTTCTCAACAAAAAATCCATATTTAGGAGATATTAATTAGCTTTTGTTTGAGATAATATCAAAACAAGGATTTGATTTGATTTGATTATTATCCTTATTTCATTTCATAATTATCAAATCAAATCAATTTTCATAATTATCAAATCATGATATTTGATTTTTAAATATATTTTTATCTTATATTATCTCCATATAATCTTTCTATAAATAAAAACGTTTATTGCTTTATATTCAATACAATTGAGATTCAAGAATAGAAAAAAATGTAGTATTTAAAGTCTTTTTTCCTCTTTCTCTTATCTCTATCATATTTTCTAACATGGTATCAGATCAGAAGTTTTGAGTTCGAATTTTAACTATACACTTTACTTCTATTTAATTAAATATCTCACGGATTAGATCATTCATTGAGAAAAAGTTTAACCCACGTGTGAGAGAGAGTGTTAAAAATATCATACAAATAATTAAATCTATATTTTTCTATCCGCTTAATTTTTTATTTTTACGGATAAGTAATAATTTTATATTTTATCAGGACCCTTAGCTAAAGTCAGACTCAATCTAGTGAACTATTTTATTTTAAAATTCTTCCTCTACATTTACCTCTCGCAAAATTCTCGTTGCAATTCAACCATGATTAAAATACAGTAACTAAGAGATAAAAGAATCCGAAAGGATAAATAAGGTTGATTCAATATCTACATTAAAATCAATACTCTTTTTACTTTATTAAAAATGTATTAATAAAGTGATATAATAATTAAATGTATAAAAACTAATAACCACTCCAAAAAGAAAAGCCTTTATTTCTCGTCTATTTTATTAATAATCATAAATAGTATGAGACCATTCATCTTTAAATAATGTTGATTTCATATTAATACCAAAATCAAGTGACTTCATATGTCATGCTTATAATTTAGTACATAGAATGGGGATCGAGTAAATACCACGTTATATTATAAAGGAGTAAAATTTAGGATATGTTAATTAGCTTTGGTGAAAAATTCAGTTTTTGCTTGTTAAGATTTTAAATACAAGGAAAAAGTTAGGGATCACGCTGTAATCCACTGCTCCCTTATTTTTATTTTTTTATTTTTTTTATTTTTGCTTAATGATTGATAAAGTATTTTTTAATAATATTATAATTTTAAAAAAAATATTTAAAGTATTAAAAAATGATATAAAAAAATAAAAGAATTGAAATGGCCTAGAGGAGCTCCAACGATGGGTGTAGACCCACCCTAAATACAATAAGAAAAATGATAGGGATCCTGTTAGGGGATCTTGCTCATTTTTTTGTTTAATTTATTTTTTTTGAATTTTTTTATACAATAATTAAGAAAATATTATTTAATAATATTACTTAAATAATATTTTTTTAATCATTAAAAAAAGGGGGGAAGATTAAACGAGAAAATGAACGGGATCCTTAAAATTACCCGTACAATAAGGGCAAATTTGAAGAGTGAGATAAGAATTTTACGTTTTGTTTTGAAATTTAAAATATTATGTTTTAATATTATTATTATTTTAAAATTTAAAAAATATGTATTAAAATTTAAAAAATTTAAATTATTTATTATATATGGAGATTTTAAAAAAATATAATAATAAGATGAAATAAAATGAAAATTTTATGTTTTATCCCCAAACTTGCCCTAATCCCTACTCGGAATAAAGGATGGAAAAGGAACAATAATGTAACGGAAGACTAGTTGACATAAATAATGATACAATAATGATTCATCAAGACTGGGTCACGTAGAATAGGGCATTCTCTGTATCCATCGCAGAATGGGCCGTCTGCCTGAGAGCCGACCTAGTCTTTTCGTACCATTACTGTTTTCCATCATTTATTGCAGAGTAATCTCCTTATACTTAAAAGCCTCTATCGTCTAATGAACAGTAATGAACAGTAATTCTACTTTACGCTTTCCTTCCTCGTACTCTCTACATCCTCACAATACTCTTCACAAAATACCACAAATCACAGCAACAGATCCTCAAATTACCACAAAAATATTATAAAATATCACAATAGATCACAAAATTACCATAAAAATATTACAAAATCATCATAATAGATCACAAAATCACAACACAAAATATCACAAAATCACCGCAACAAAGCATGGGGTAGTCACCGGAGGAAGGGGAGCTCGATGGTGGTGGTGCGGTGGCGTGGGGACAACGTACGAAGGCGGTATGGTTGAGAAACCGTGTGAGACCCATTCGGGAGAGAGAGTTGAGGGGAGACGAGGGCTGTCATGGGGGCTTCGACGGTGGCTTGGGTCCGTGGGGGTGGTCGCCGGAGGAAGAGGAGCTCGATGGTGGTGGTGCGGTGGCGTGGGGATGGCGTACGATGGCGCTATGGTGGAGAAAACGTCTGACCCATTCGACAAATTGAGTTGCAGGGAGAATATGGCTGCCGTGGGGGCTTTAACGGTAGCTTGAGTCCATGAGAGTGGTTGTCGGCGTTAGGGGAGCAGCTGGTGGCCGAAGGTGGCTGGGTTATTTGGAGAGGAAGAATCGACTAAAGGGCGCTGCGCACGGCTAAGAAGGGAAAAAGAAAGAGAGGGAAAGGAAAAGGGAAAGAGAGAGAGAGAGAGAGGGAGAGGGAAAAAGACAGGCGGACGGGTAGATATGAAGCGCATGGGTCATGGGATAATAGCTGTAGGAGAGAGGGTCAGGCTAGAAAAGGCGTCATGATGTCCTCTCTCTCTCTCTCTTTTTTCTGACTGACTGACTGACTGACTGATGGCATATATACAGTAACACATACATGCACAAATGATGGTACTTGCTTGTATTTTTACGCTGTTCTGAAATTTCTTTTCATTTCTTCCTTTTATATTGATTTGATCTCATGTGCAGCCATTTTGCTCATTAGATTTTCTCACTCGAAGGCGCAAAACGAGGCTGGTTGGGGTCCGTATTCATTAGTTTGCAAGGCTGTTGTTGTTTGAGTTGATGCGACCCCCCACCCACCAACTATTCACAAGACGTTACACTTTTATAAATTTTACTATATAATTTCTACCACAATTTATATTTTACATTTTTTATAAGAGTTTTACTATATAATTTCTATCACAATTTATATTTTACATTTTTTTAAATTTTTAAATTTTTTAATATTGTTTTTAAATTTTTTTTAACTTAATCTTTTTAAATTTTTGAAATTATTTATTCATTATTCATATAATAAATATTTGATAAAAAAATAATAAAAATTAAAAAAAATATAGAATATGGAGAGTGAAGAGATTGTGAAGATTTGTTCCTTCAATAGAATAATGTCACTCTGAGCACTTGTTAGATATTTTTTTTCATATTTTTTTAATATATATTTAAATATTTTTAACAAATAAAAAAAATACATTAATACATTAAAAGCTACTTCCTCAATCATAGTAAAAATATAAAATAAATACATGAACAATCAAAATGAAGAAGCAAACTCAGGCGGCATATTTGCATTTTCCATTAAAAATACATGTAGTACACCATGTAACTATATGTTGTAATTTGAATGAGCTATATTATTCTCATTTTTTTTTATACATTAAATGTTTATATTTTTAAATAATTTATTTTATAGTAATACAGGGCAAACGTGCCTCGCACGTAGCTCTACCTCTAGTATTAGATACAAATTTAAAAAAAAATTACTATGAATTTCGAATTTTGGATCTAAACTATGTCTCGAATAAATTATTTTTTTTCTTATTTTTTTATGTATTTTTTAAATTACTATAAACATTTTTTAAAAAAATAAAAAAATAAAAAAATCATTAAAAAATATTTTTTTAATCATTCGGTAAAAAAAAAAAAATCTCATTTGGGACACATTTTGGATCTCGAATTTGGGACCCAGACCAACTCTAAATAGACAAATTTCATACAAATATTTTGTAAAAAAAGATCTCACTAATAAAGAATAGTTTTTTTTACATTTTTTTAAGATGTGATTCACTTTTTTATAAAGATTTATATGGGGTTTATCTATTTAGAGTTTGAACAAATCATTTATATTTATTATATTCTACCACGGTACTTTTGGGAAGATAAAAGCATCTCAGCTCAATTTAAATTTGAACTTCATCATCCAACTTCATCATCCACACGCATTTTGAATTGAGTTTGTGTGTTTGAATGTTAAATTGAATTGAATTGAGTTAAAATATTATTATTTATTATTATTATTTTAAAATTTAAAAAAATTAAATTATTTATTATATTTTATATTAAAATTTAAAAAAATTATAATAAAAATTTGAGATAAATTTAAATTCTAAATGAAGCGTAAAAATCATTCAACTCATTTTATTATTGTTGATAGACATATATCGATTTTACAGAATTCCTCACATTACTTTGCGCATACTTTTGCTTTTGAAAATTGCTTAAGACAGTCGCTTGCCTCAAGCGCCATGTAAATGGCTGCTGAGTTGGCAAAAAAAAAAAAACACTGCATTTTATTTTTGCCAACTTTTCGTTTGTCCCGCTACCCCTCCCTCTCCTCCATCCCAAATCACTCTGCAAGACTTTCCCTCTCTCTCTTTAGACCCACGTTGCAAGACGGCAAGACCTTTCCCGTGGTAGGGGCAAGGCGCGACGGGTCTGGATGAACCGTGGTGGCACGGCTGAAGTTGGCTGAGGGCATGCGGTTGGACACTGGTTGAGAGAGGAAGAGAGGGTGATGAGCGAGAGAGTGAGCGGAGAAAAGAAGTAAGCCGAGAGAGGGACTCACCGAGAGGAGTAGCGACAAGCTGGGGTGGCTTGGGATGTTCGGCGATGATCTCTGTGCAGGTGGTAGTGGCCTGGAGGAGCTGGCTGTTTGCGGAGGAGTCGTGCCAAATGGAAGAGCTGGGCTTTGCTTTCGGGGGTCAAACCAGAGATATTTTGGTGATGTAGTTCTTTGTCGGGTGGGGTGGAGGTGCAGTGGCGCGGGTCATGCACGATGGTGGTTGGCTATGGGTGCTATGGGGGTGGCGGTGGTTCACGACTGGGCAGCTTGCGAAGGGAAGATCCGTGCTCTGTTTTGGGTGCAGGAAAACAGAGTATTCCAAGGCGTTGGGGATGAAGACGAGCCGAGGTGCGACGACAGCGGGGGGAAAACAGAGCCGTGCTTGCTATGCGACAGCCGGGTCCTTCAGTAACTGCAGATCTAAAGAGGAACAAGGAACTAGGGGAATGACGATGTGGCAGCAAAAGAAATCGAAATGAGATAATCACATTAACATCGAACTTAATTTGCTCCTCTTCCCATTCCCAATCTCTATTTTTGGAACAGCTTCCAGTTTTGAACAAGTAAAGTTGATGGAAATGAAAATAAACTACAGTCATTGCATATGGGTTTGCAGACTGAGGGAAGGAGAGAGGAGATATGCTTGGTTCACTGCAGATTGGTTTGCGAGCTGCGGGAGGGAGAGAGGAGATATACTTGGTTTCACTGCAGATTGGTTCGGGAGAGTTGCTCAGATATTGAAATCTTTTCTGCAGTGATTCAGTGAAACAAAATAGTAATAAAATGCTGCCTTTTTTTTTTTTTTTTTACTAACACGCCATGTCAAATGCCGATTGCACGGCGACTCCCACGAACGACTGTATGTATCAGTTCTGTTTACTTTTTGAGTTGCACTATTGTGTAAGCTGTAGGTGACTGCTACTGTAAAAGTAATATACTTTCACTTTTTCCATTTATATTTTTTTATCACTTTTAAATATTTTAAAATAATATAAAAATATATTAAAAATTATTTCCTTAATTAATAAATAAATAATAATAAAATTCATTCAACGATCAAATAGAGCGGGATATAAATTATAATAGTTTTTTTCTTACTTTTTTTCCCTTTATGTTATAACTCCTCTCTCTCTCTCTCTCTCTCTTTCTCGTTCATCTTCTTCCCAACCTGTCTTCCAGAACATATCCCAAAATTGAAGTTCCATTCAAAACCCTCTCACCAGCTAACGTGGAAAACTTCACCGCGTGCCGAAGGATTTTTTCCCAATCGCAATCGTAGAAAACTTCTGTTGTGTGAAATGCCAGCTTTGGGAAAAAAATCGACTCAAATGAGAAAGTCTCATTGTTGCTGAGAACACTGAAATCAGAGAAAAAAGAAAAGAAAAGAAAAGAAAGTCCCATTGTTTTGTCAGAAATTTTGTGATAAATATTTCATACTTGGGCGCAAGCTTGAAAAATGGGTGCTGTGACTAGCAAGTTTTAGCAACGTGCGAATAGTGAAATAATCGTTGGCTGTACGGGAGAAAACGCTGACATGACAATAATATATTTACGATGGGATCCAATTATTTCATAATCTTCTATAAATATATTTAAATTTATATTAATATTTAAACATATATAAATTCATTTTAAATAGAATCTATAAAGTTCACTAAATTGTCTCAACTCACTATTATTTATAAATTCAGTTGAACTCAACTCAATATCTAAATGCAACCTTAGAATACTGATAGCCTAACTACTCTTTTACTAATTTTTTAATTTTTTAAAATTTTTTCTTTTGCTTAATAGTTAAGAAAATAACTATTAGTGAAATTGTATATTTTTTAATTTTTTTAATAATTAAAGATATTAATAGTAGTAAAGTGGTGGTAAAATGGTTATAAGTTTATCATTACGCTTTTACTTATGGGGATCGGATCAGACCCGTAGTTATCAATCTAATTCGATCGATATATTTGATTTTGTCTAATTATTATTATTTTTAACAAATTATTTAAATTAATAAAATTAAAAATAAATAAATTATTAATATAAATTACGTAACTAACTCGTTAAAAAATATTTAATTATAATTATATTATGATGTTGATAGTTAATACCTACTAACTTAGAGTTTACTCTTTAGTATACATAATTATTAATAATGTCATACATTGAATATATGGTTAATGAATATCAAATAATTTTATTGTACACAGATTATTCATACTTGCTTGCAACTTAAGTATTTTAAAAAAATTACATGATTACTTTAATTAAATGTAAATAGTAAAGTATGTATGAATGTATAATGTATTAACTATTTACATATAAATACATGAATTATCACATTATTTATAATTTATTATTAATTGATAGCATGTATTGTTAATATTTTATATGGCCAATGATAATAAATTAGATGAAAATCACATTATTAATTTGTATAATTACTATATAAAAATAATATATTAGATTATTTTAAAAAATATATATAGACCTCGGGACCGGATTGAATGTCTTTGATCCACAATTTTTGAGACCGAGATTGATTGGTACAATATTTGGTCCGGTCCAATTTGGTCAAAAAAATTCAGTCGGTCCGATCAGTTTTTCCAGTTTGGATCTAATTCTGTACACCTTTAGCTATCACCCGCTAATGGGCACAGATGTTGGTACTGTCCTATTATGACTACTGAAAAATTATACTCATCATTCTTGTACCACATATCATACATCACACATGAATTTTTTATTTTTTATTTTTTTTCTTACCAAATATATGGTGTATGGATAATGCGTAAAAAAATTCAATTAGTTTAAGATGTATAAAATATAAAAATAAATGTGACGTGTAGTGTGTGGGATGATGAGTAGCAAAACTCATAACTATTTATAAGCATAAAGAAATTACTTAGCATTTTTCTAAATATTTTGAAAAGTTTTATGTAAGAACTATTACATATTTAAATAGATTACACAAAAGTAAATTCACAAACTAATGTAGTTTCATGAGATCCGTTATATTTTATTTATAATAAAAATAATTTTACAATCTGATGTATCGCATCAAGCCTCATCAGTTTGTAGATTTATTTTTGTATAATTTATTTGTGTCTAAAGTATTTTTTTTTCATATTATTTATAAAAATATCATATTATTTAAATTATGAATAATGACATTCACACAATATATTTTACAATAGTGATATTTTTATAAAATGATGTTACTTTTATAAATTAATTTACAAAAATACATCTCATTTTAAAATATTGTTACGTAAAATGTCGTGAAAAGTGATGCTTGGTTATAATTTTTCTTTAATTATTTATATATTTTTTAAAAAATGAATAACTGAAAGTATACTTATCTGTATAACAATAATCACTGTCATTAATCCATGCATAATTGTGGTATAACTGAGAGGAGAGGCTACTGTAGCATTTTCCTTTTAATAATCTTTCGGCTTTCCTTACCATCACTGTAGTAGCTTGTTTGGTAGCAAGTTACTTGCAAATATTTGAGAATATCTTAAGTTAAACATCTTTAAATCTAAGATAATTCTTTTATTTCAAATTTTCATATGATAATTACCTAAATACAAAAATCAAAACAATCTTATATATATCAAAAGGAAATTTATCTTAAAAACATATTTGAACAATTTTCTAGTTCGATTTATTCACCCTCATAATCTCCAATACAATTATTTTTAAATATATTAGGATTTTTATCTCTCATTCTTTAGAATTTAATAAGAAAAATGATTATTTCGTGTGAATGCTTATTTCCCCACTGTTGAACTTTAGTATAATTTCATTTAGCCTCTGTTGTTTGTTTAATGTAAGCTTTTCGTTTGTGTTGCTTTTGCATCTGTAGAGCAAAGTTCATTACCGATATTTGGGTATCAAATATGTGTTTTCTCTCTCTCTTTTTTGCTTTTTTTTTTTTTTTTCCTGGGTTATGTGATTATAATAAATTGGTATATATTTGTTTTGCTAGTATTACTCAAGCTTTGTTCGGTTGCTGAGAAAGTCTTGAAAAATTTCACTCGGGTGAAGGAAAAAAAAAAGACGATAAGTGTTATTTTTACTAAAACTATTTTCAGAGTACATTAATCACTTTTCAGTTGATGAAAATATTGAAGATGGGGGAGATTTTGTAAATGTTAAAAGATATGAGAATATTGTAAATTAGTTAGAGAAAATATTTAAAATAAATAAAAAATAATATAAAAATGATATGAAGAAATAATATATGAGTTGATGTATGGTATATTATAAGAGTCAATATGTAAAATAGAAAAAGTGAATTTTGATGGTGTATTTTAAAAAATAGGAGGAAGAATTCATTTAGAATGCTCACGGGGGAGAAATATCGACATTTACACAAGGCGTGAATAATTTCTTTCTCGTTTATTCGTTTTTCTTGAACTGCGACGAACAATAAGGCCTCTTTTGTTTTCATAGATAAAATTAAATGAGTTGAGATAAAAGTTAAAAGTTGAATAAAATATTATTAGAATATATTTTTTTAATATTATTATTGTTTTAATAAAAATTAGATTGTTTATTTTATTTTATGTGAAAATTTAAAAAAATTATAATAATTAGATGAGATAAAATAAGATGAGATGAGAATAATTGTGAAAACAAACTAAGCCTTAGTTTGCTCCCACGCATGGCTCCTTAGTTTTTCTTACCAATAAAGTCACAATTTAGCTTATGAATTTCTTACATAGGAAAATTCTATACCACGCTACCATCCCATTCATATATACACAAGATGTCACACCAGCATAGAGGGAAAAAAATGATAATTACAGTGGTAAGTATACAAGTATCGTATGATTATTTTTAAAAAAATAAATATATACGAAATTCATATAAAAAGAAATTAATTTTTTAATAATAAATATCATTTTTTTCTAAAACAACTGTATAACACTTTAGCACTTTACGACTGAATATAACATTATTCTTCGTTCTATTATTTCCTATATCTGGCCGTATTCCATCAAGCCCATTATGTACAGGGAATTTAAACACGAACGGGGCATAAAGTCCATTGGACAATATCTCCAGTGCTCTTTTTGAAGATGGGTGCCTCGGTTCAGAAACGTCTTGCCGTTTGTCATGTATCGTTGATCACAGGTTTGGTAATAAAAGTCAAAACTTCTGTTATGTTGGGCCTAAGCGGAAATTAAAAAGTTTACAGGGCTCGGCTGCTAATATCGTCATCTATAAAAGCGCAAATAGCAAGCCGCGTAGCGCAGACGAGAAAGGGGTAATTGTAAAGTCTGCTGCTAGGGTTTCCAAATTTTCCGTGTTTACTTCAGGTTCAGATCTCTCACTCTCTGTGTAAAACTATTATATTTTCTGTCTATCTGCTTCCGGTTCAGATCCCTCTCTCATTTTTCTTGCTAATGATCTGTATGCATGTATTCGTTTTGTTAACTTTCTTTCTCCTTATGTTCGTTTCGATAGAAAGTTTTATTTCGAGAAAGAATTATTCTTAATTGGAGGCTTTGGAACAGTTTTTCCCTGAAAACTGGGGGAGTCGGGGGAAAATTACTGCATCTGAAAAACCTCAAGATATGTGCTTTTATGTGTTTCTCCCCAAAACCAACGAACCGAAAATCTTTGTGATTTGAAGAATATGGGGGAAACGTATTATAATGAAGAATGTCACCAATGTTGAAGATATTTTTTCTGTATGTTAGTTTTAGAGTTTTTACCGGCGGATATTGTCATCTATTTCAAACACTGTGTGCTTGAATCATTATTCATTTGACAGATCACTTTCATTATGATTGACAGTTGTTGTAGGCGAAATGACTCGCATATACGTGGGAAACTTGGATCCACGAGTTAGTGAGAGGGATCTTGAGGATGAATTTCGTGTTTTCGGAGTTATAGAAAGGTAGAACAATTTTGAAGCAACTGTTATCTATATATCTTAGTTCTTAGCAATTTTGGTTTATTGCAGCCTTTGTAGTTCATTTCTTCAATCTTGCTTTGCAAGCTTTTATTTGTGCATACCTGTTTTTAAAATTGAAATGCTATCATGAGTATCATATGCCATCGGTAGGTAAGTTAATTTAGCTGCCCTTTGGTTGGGCCCAGCTTAATTGTTGGCCATAACTATATGGCCTATGTCAAAGTCATTAAGGTTCTTTTTCTGTTAGCTAATTTTTTTCCACATATTAAGATTGTTTTTTATTTTTAAAATGTGTAGTTTCATCTCGTTGCTTTTTATTAAGCTTGTGAGGAGTGCTAGCAATGTCTCAAGGAAGGAGATGGTTGTTTCAGTGAAAGAATATATTCTAAATATAAGCTTGAAATGTGAATATTAGAAATTTATTTATCCCTAACCATATTCTTTTGGAAAATTTAATATGGAAGTTATGTATGCTTAACACTTATCATTACACCATTGGTTTCCCTACCTTACAGAGTGAGTATCTACATAAAATGTTTTTATCAACTATCTTTGTTGATCTGATTTTTTGAATTGGACATATTGGCATTTGTTTTGGTTGATTCACTCTTTTTCCAGGATTAGGTATTGCGCCGAACCACTTGAAATGTGGTTTAAAAACCTTTTCTATGCCTGTCATTATTTTCATCTTTGGTATATGTTTTAATGGTTCCAAGCCCCCTTTTCCCCCATTTTCTCGGACTTGTTTTCTCAAAATCATGATATGGTGAGGCATATGTATACATTTTTAAGCAATTTGAGTGGTACTAGCACAAAGAAGTTCTAGAAAAACTCAAAGGGTGGCAAAACCTACTTTCTAGCTCTCGACTAGCTGCCCCTATTATTAGGAAAACATGCCTTGTACTAACAGGAGGTTATACATGGTTTGGAATGTGTTATTTCATGTGAAACTTTTGTTATATTTAGTTGGAATTTCGTGTTATATTTTTTTCTTAGATTATCTATTCCTTGTGCAGTGTGTGGGTTGCACGAAGGCCACCAGGTTATGCTTTTATTGACTTTGAGGACCGTAGGGATGCAGAGGATGCAATCCGTGAGCTAGATGGTATGTGTAGAAGGTTTTCCTAGTTTTTATGGTGCTTATCTAGTTTTTAGTTGTTTCTAAACTTATTTCAGTACGAGACACTATGTGATGTAACAACTAAACTTCTTTCCAAGGAGCACTTATTTCAGTACAAGACACTGTGATGTAATGTGAATATGGCAATACAACGATACTCAAAAAATTAGGATACAATATGGATATTGATATTAACCAACTAATGAATATAAATGTGCATTTAATATATTATTTTTGGTATAGAAGATTATTAACCAGCCCCGGAAGGTTGAAAGACCTTTCCAAAAATAATTTGTAATTCCTCATATTTAGTATGAGAAGATGAGCACAACAACCCACCGCCATGGCCTCCCACTTAAATCGCAGTTTGATTTTAGGGGGAATCGAACCTGTGACATGGTGTTCTTCCACACAAATTCACCCTTACCACTTGGGCTACCCACTGGTATAAGTCCGTGAACAGAACTCCTTCGTGTACAATGTCCATGCTCCTTATAGAATGCCTTATTATGTGGAAGCCATCTCGCTACACTTTAAGTTGTCATACACTTCCAGACTTTCTATTTCTGATTTTTTTTATTCTCTACAAAGCCTTTAGATTTGTGGTCTCATAATTTATTAATACTTGGATACTGTGAATTTATTTCTGGAGAGGTTCATTAATTCTGTATTTATTGAACTTTAAATTTTCCAAAAGTCTGCGTGAATGTTCACTATTATCTTCAGCTGTTTCAAAATATTTTTTTACTATTCATAGAATATTTTCTAGACCTTCTCCTTAGCTATTTGTTCCTGTTATGAACAGGCAAGAACGGCTGGAGAGTTGAACTTTCTCACAACTCTAGAGGTGGGGGTGGTGGTCGTGGAGGTGGAGGTGGAGGTGGGCGAGGTCGCTCTGGAGGTTCTGATTTGAAGTGCTATGAGTGTGGTGAGCCTGGTCATTTTGCTCGTGAGTGTCGTCTGCGTGTTGGGTCGGGACGGCGTCGTAGTCGCAGCCCCCCTCGATATCGAAGAAGCCCAAGTTATGGTCGAAGGCAAGTTCATGTCAGATAGTCTTATTATGTTTTTGATAAGTAGAGTGTTTTTACTAATACTGCTGTTGCCTTATTAGTATACATGTGATATTGAGCTGGGGTGGGAGCTTAAGATGGGGGATATGCCCAATCTAGGTTGGAAAACTGTGCTACTTGTAGCCTGATGCCCTTTGACACTCTTACTGTGTGGCAGGAGTTACAGTCCTAGTGGACGATCCCCTAGACGCCGCAGTTTGACACCTCGTGGGCGCAGCTACAGCAAGTCACCTCCGTACCGTGGGCGTGGACGTGAGGAAGTGCCATATGCTAATGGGTGAGGCTCTTTTGCTCTGTTTTTTATTTATTTATTTTAAATTGTATTCTTTAGGTGGTTGTTTGAAGCTGCTCTCTTGCAGGAAGGTTGCTAGACTTTGTTTAACAGCCAAGTGCTTTGTCTGCATATCCATAACTGTTAAACACCTTTTTGTTTACCATATTTTTCCTGTCAATAGCCAAAACATGAGCTTATACTTTCCCACATGCCTTCTGTACCTGGGCACAAGTGTAACAGTTCCACCGTCTTTAATTTGTTTGCTGGACAGGAGCATCAGGCCTGACCTTATTAGCTTAGCTTCATCCCATACATGATTCTCCGTGTTAGTAGCTATAGATTATTAAACTACCAAATATTTGGACCACTCACTCACAAAATTACCATTACCACACAAACAAAAGTGCATGTCTTGGCAGTATTAGAGTTAACTTCATTTATTAATTTTATTATCTTTGGTAATGTTTCTGCTTAATTTTATGCAGAAATGGTCTTAGGGATCGACGCCGAAGCAGGAGCTGAGTATTGAAGCCTCCCTCTCTTGGCGTTGTTAAGAGGAAGATACTGGAAATGAATGTTAATTAGTGTGCTTGGACTTCAGTATGACTGTTAAAATGGGCGACGCCCTCAGCTTCTACTCTTGGATTTGGATAAGTTCCTTTCTTTCTTTAATTTTGAGCTGGGTTTTTTTTTTTCTCTATGCAGAATATGTAGTTCCATTATAGCAGATCTCAACATTATGAGTTTATTGAGGGCAGTTCATTGAGAGCTTTGCTAAAATCCTATGCTTTTTTTTTTTGTTGGTTTTGAGGTCTCATCTGGTCCTGCTTCATTGTTGGTGTGCTTCTGCACTCCCCGGATTTCGTTCTTCATTGACCCTGGGATCTTCAATTTTGAATGGTTGTGGGTCCCAGCCTGCTACTTCTGTAGATGCTTCTAGTTGATTGAATCTCTCCAGTTGTGATGCACCTCCCTCTCTTGTGGCGTTCATTTTTTTTAACATGAAAGGATTGAGGAGCGGCGTCCAACGCTTCTGGCAGGTATACATATCTGTTCTACAGAAGTTGAGGGGTTTTGGGGAATCTCCTTGATAAAGATTTTTTTTTTTTTTTTTGGGGGGTTATGTTTTCTAAATTGGATTTTCTCAAAAACTTTGGGGGTGTATGATGTATCTGTTCTACAGAAGCTGAGGGGTTTTGGGGAATCTCCTTAATTAAGTATTTTTTTTGGGGTTCTGTTTTCTAAATTGGATTTTCTCACAAACTTTGGGGGTGTATGATCCATTGAAAGCCTTCGTCTTTTTTTTTTTTCTCAGCTTTTTTCTAAAGGGGTATTGGTTTTAGGATTTTGATTTTGTAGCGATGATGATCTTTAATCTCTCCAGTGGTTGGGTTGTGAATGGTGGTTAGAGTTCTAAATAATCTTACCCTTGATGCTCAAATGGAGTAAGATTACTCTTACCTCTATTTGGGTGCGGGAAAGGCTTTGACATTCACGGTAGTTGAAAGATTTGTTTATACGACTACATGCGCCAGCTGTAATTTCCTTCATGTATTTTTTTGTCTTTATATCTACCGGGTCATGGGTGGTTCTCATGCTGTGGGTTGGCGACCTCTGGCTAAGTTTTGGTTTCACTAGAAGATCAATGACTCCAATTGTAGAGAGATGCTTTGGCTATTGGCTTTAGAGCTGAAGCGGCTATCTGATTTGGTTTGGCGTTTTGTGCTTAAGCGGCTTCCCTAGTTGGTCTGGTTTTTTCTGATGATTAATCTCTTCAAAAAAGCTCGGCACTCTGAATGATTTTTCCGGTCAACTGCAACGTAAGTAAACAAGTTCCTGGACTAATGGGATAATTGCTGAACTGAACATGCAGTTATGTCAGTAAAAGCAGTCAGAACTCGTTTGTTGGAAGGTATTATTTTTTGGGTCTTCCAAGTCCGACACTGCCAGATGATGTTGGGTGAGATTCACCGCCCCAAGTAGCTTTATACTGGATCTTTTACACGGATTTTCAAATCTTTTTCATCATGCATCGACTATATAGATATATATATATATATATATATATATCTATCTATATGTTCTTTCTTTCAAGACTCGGTTCTGCGGTACTACGTCCGTAAGATATCTGTGTGTGTGTGCTGGTTTTTATGCATTTTGTAATGTTGTATAACTGGTCCAAATCGATACAACTCGAGTGTGGTTGTAAACAGTAATTGTTGTTTTAGCATGAGTAATGGTATCTTTTTTGATACATTCGAGTCAAGAAAAGTAAAAACTCTTCCGGGGAATGCTGTAGCATTCAATTTGAACGGTACTTCTTGCGAGCAAACTGAAGCAGTGTTAGAATCTGCGAAGTCAACATCTAATACTGTCTGTTCATGTTGCGCGATGAGTAGTGTCCATTTAATAAGATCTGATCTTCAAAATGCTCTTAGTCAAATGTGGCTCCCTAATGTAATTAATGTTTCTGTACTGCTAAGAAAATACGAGTTTAAGCCATATATCAGTGCTCTGACTCAGAATCCATTGTCTTTTCTTTATTATCTGATCACGACATATAAAAAGTTCACTTGTATTAGTCTTGAGTCTTTTCTCTGATAGCTCGCCATCGATTCCCATCTTGCATCCTTGGCCATCGAAGGTAGAGGCTGCCTGATATTTGCCGTAATTTTTAACTTCACTTCCACAGTTCATTGTTCTTCGCATCAAGTTACTGTTGTATTGCCTTTATATGCGAGCGAGTAATATCTTTATAGTTTTTTGTCCAAATTTTATCATAAAGTCTGGAGAGAAATAAATACAGTTTATTGTTCTTACAACATTCTACATTGTCTATTATTAAAAAAAAAAAAAAAAAAAAACATTCTACATTGTCCGTGTTATTCTTTTATATATCATTAAATCTTGTAAGCAAAAACATTATTTCTTTATACCCCCTCTCACAATCATTCCTTTTACATAGATTTGTGGATTTTATTACTCAGTATTTTCTATTGATTTCTTGAAAGAAAAGAAAAGGAAAATAGAAGTGCAACTTCTGAGTGGCCGTAAATTATGTCTCGAACGAATTTATCCACGTTTGTTCACGGATTGTTACGTTAAACTAGATAGAATTTGAATAAGCAAAATGTTAGTTAATCCCCCCTTAAGTATACCGCTCAAAGTTAGTTAGTGTATTTTGTTTGTTTTTTCTAAATGTTTTAAAAAGTTCATTAAATTTGTGCATTTAAAAAAAAAAAAAAATTTAAAATTTTAATTTTAAAAAAGAATAAGAATGAACTAGTAGTGATAAGAGCTGGGGGCGACTAGCAGGACCCTTTGAATAATATCTTTTATGGAAAGGATCGTGCTAGTCGGCCGCTAGCTCTTACCACTGAGTATGATAGCTAGTTCATTCTTATTTTTTATAAATATATATATATATATATTTATATATATATAAAAATTTACTACTAATAATTTTTTTAAACATTAAAAAAAAATTAAAGTGTATTGTCGGTCAAATATAGAGACAAAACTAAGGAAGAAACTAAACATTTTCCGACAAATTATATCTATCTGGGTCATGTTACAAAGGCCGATGGTCAACCTATAGCTGACCGATGGTGTTATTTTTATTTTTATTTTTATTTTTAGAACATTAAGAAAAATTTCTTAATATTTAAGAAAATAAAATAAAAAATAAATAAAAAAATTAATTCAATACATTTTTTAGCATTTGAAACAAAAAAATAAAAAATAAAAATGCACCTATCGGTGCAAGTGTTCGGTCTACCTAGCATTTTTCTATCTTTATTTCTTGAGTATTGCTATAGAGCAGCTACTGTAGTTGTGCACACATTGCAAACATTACGTGGCTACTTTTGGTCCATTTGTTTTTTTTTTTGGTGCAAAATGCACAGACGACTTCTACCCCTCTCTATTCCTCTCTCTCTCTCATCATCTCTCCAGCGTCTCTCTCTCGCCGGCTCTTTCTCTCTCCTTGACTCTCTCTCTCTCTCTCATATCCCTCATGCTCTCTCTGTCATCTTGGTCCCTCTCTCATCTCTCATCGACTCTCTCTCTCGTCTCGGTCTCTCTCTCTAGAAAGAAATGGTCGATGTGGGCAGTTGGTGTGGACTGGAGAAGGAGGGTATGGCTGAGGGGTGGACGTCTGGCGTGCTCGTGGGCGGCGATACGCAGCTGTAGGTGGCGGAATGTGAGTCGCGACGTGGGTACTTGGAGTTGGGCTACGAGCATGTGTGTGGAAGAGCTACGGGCCTTGGGTTGGGGGAGGAGGACGGGCTTAGTGGTGGTGGTCAGTGGCTGCGGTGGGAGGCCGAATTGGTGGCGACGGCGAATCTGGACTCTAAAAAGAGAGAAACGGGAAAGAGAGATGGGGAAACGAGTGAGCAAGTTTTTAAAAAAGAAAAAAAAAGTGGTTAAATTATGACACGTAAATGAATCAACCGTAAACAGAGGTTGATCGGTAACATTACTCTTATTCGGATTATGTAGCCTCCAAAAACACGACAAGGCAATAGAAAAAATTGGGCGAACATGACACCATAAAATCGGCTAAAATCTAAATTTAACCTTTTCGTAGAGGAACCGATGATGCTGAGGTCAATGAATCGAATATTCTCTCTCATCCTCCGGCCAAACTCACTAGAAAACTCAGTAACCTGTGAACCATGCCACTTGTCAGCTCCGCCTTGGTGGGACCAAGGCCCTTGAAATCGTGAAGTGGACTCTTCTGCAATAAGGGGTCGTGCCTCGATAACGAATCTCCGGGATAATAGAAAGAAATAATCGATCGATCCCATATGAATTTCTGATGCAAAGCTAAAAATCTGTTATTAAAAGATTTTTTTTTTTTTACATGGTTTCTGCTCTTCTCTTTTTGTCTTTCATTGGAGACACTCTTACCCAGTCGTATCCATTATTTCATGCCATCCACGGCCTCTCTCTCTCTCTCTAAATCCCGCGTTATCTTAATTGAATATGCATCAATAACTGATTGTCTGAGCTGCATTCCCCTGTTTTTACTGTTAGTTTTCTTTTTGGGCTTTAGTAAATGAAAAGTCAACCACCGAATCGCATGTAATAACCATGTTTAATGTTGACACCCAGTTTGAGCCTTCAACAAACAACAAAGCCAGGCGCTACCCATTCTCTCTCCAAAAAAAAGTTCCATTGAATTTAATTTACATTTTGGAAGAGATTTTATGATTTTGGGTGCATTTCAGCCTGTTTGTTTGAAGTCTCAACTAGGATCTGTTTGTTAAAATAGAGAGATTTCAACTTTCACTGAGCAGCATAAAGTTTTTTTTTTTTTTTCATTTTCCGAAAAAATTGGGATACTCGGAAAAATGTTGTCCGAGGAGAATTCATGCAATCAATGTCTCCTTCGCTTCACAGTATTGCTGCAAGCCTGCAATATTCTTCTGTATGCTCTTGGTTTTAGTTTATGTATGTGACCAAACAAAAATACAAGCATGGAGTTGAAGAAAGTGAGGTAATTCTCTGCCATATCCTCTATTTGTTCTCCTTCCGATTTTCAACTTTTGTTGTGATTTGATCAGTGAGATTTTAAATTCATAGGTTTTATAATGATGAAAATCAAAGTTTCCGACCTTCCTGGGAGAAAAATGACACCCAGAAAAACGTGGAAAGGCCCTTGTCACTGTACAAGGCAACGGCGCCTCTGATTAAACTAGAAGGGAGTGGTACTGGTGATAGAAACCAGAGTACTAGTACAACTTCCACGTTTGGGAGGTTAAAGGTTTTCCCAGAGAATCATAAGCTATGGCAGAAACGAATTCTCGATCCTGGAAGTGATATTATCCTTCAATGGAACAGGGTTTTCTTATTCTTTTGCTTGGTGGCCCTCTTTGTTGATCCACTTTTTTTCTACGTTCCAGTGGTGGTGGTGAACAATGATAATTCGTCGTGTATGGCAACTGATTTGAATCTGGGAATTGTGATAACCTGTTTTCGGACTGTTGCAGACATATTTTATATGTTGCATATGGTTATAAAGTTCCGGACGGCTTATGTATCGCCGAGTTCAAGAGTTTTTGGGAGGGGTGAACTTGTCATGGATCCAAAGATGATTGCAAGGTGGTATTTAAGATCAGAATTCCTCATAGATCTCATGGCTGCACTGCCTCTTCCTCAGGTACTGCAAATTAGTTTGAGTCTGATTCATGTGCAATTGATTCTTTGGTTCTGTGGTGGCTCAATAATCATAAATGAAAAACCAATCTATTGTTTATCGAGTTTGATTTAGTCTGATTACTGACCTGTAGTAAATGAGACTGTACTGGTGAATTTTGTTTACTTTCTACTCTACTAATATAAAAAAAAAATTGTTACTATTATGTAGATGATTGGGGTTGAAGTGGTTGTTAGAGTTTTCTTCTATTTTCAAGGCATGCCTTCAACAATGAATTGGAGCCTATTTTAGAATAAGAGAAGTGAGGAGGGAGGGCTAATGATTTTACAGCGAACTTGCTCTTATTGTTAATGGATAGTGTAAACTTTAGTCCTATACAGTTTACACACCACACAAGTCTATAAAGGACTAAATTCCTTCACATCATAGTGATATTCTTAATTCCTTCACATCTTTCTGATTTGAATCTGAAGCGAAATAACATCAGCTTGTGTTTTATATTTTTTGGCAGATCGTGATATGGTTTATTCTACCAGCACTTAAAAGTTCCCAAGCTGATCATACTGACAATGCCCTTGTACTGATTGTTCTGCTTCAATATATTCCCAGACTATATCTCATTTTCCCATTAAGTTCTCAAATTATTAAAGCCACCGGTGTAGTCACACAAACTGCTTGGGCCGGGGCTGCATATAATCTCGTCCTATACATGTTAGCCAGTCATGTATGCAACTTTCTTCACTTAATTATCTAGCGTCTTATTTCTTTTTAGAGTATTATGCAGTAGTTTGACTTTCTATTTTTGCAGGTCATAGGGGCATCATGGTATTTGTTGTCCATTGAACGACAAGCAACATGCTGGAAATCAGAATGCAAAAAGGAAGATAGCCCTGTCGGATGTGACCTTAGTTACTTGGCTTGTACAAGTTGGAACACAACCGAGTTCAGGAAATGGGCAAACACTACTGCTGTGTTTAGTGGCTGCAATCCAAACAACAGCAGTAGCGATTTCAATTTTGGCATATTTGAAAAAGCTGTGACAAATAATGTCATCTCCTCAAAGTTTATTGAGAAGTATCTTTATTGCCTATGGTTTGGCTTACAGAACTTGAGGTATGATTCGCAAACATGCTATGTGAATCATATTCACCAATCATCACTATGTTTATTTCCTATTTAAAGGATATGATGATACACGTGTGTCTTCTAATTATCTGTGTAGTCTGTTGAAGTTGATGTTTATGATTACATACATTTAAGTGAAGGGCCTAATCTATCTGATTGTGTATACAATACTCATGAAATTTCATGACTGCATCTCACGTCCAGTCTCCTACATACAAAAATCAAAATATAGCCACAGACGATATAAATTTCATTTGTTACAACATCCTGAACTTATTGTATCAGAGGTATGAAAAACTGATTTCTACAGCCGGACTTTAGCTTTCCTAAAAGACTAATTGGCTCTCAGAAGACCTCCCAGAACAAAAGGAAATCATTAAACAATAATGCTGTTCTTAATACGGACAGCACTAGATATATTTAATGGAGATTATTTAATGGAGATGAATGCCTGATTCTGAACTTCTGTACACGTCTAAAATTAAATTATAGGCTTCAAAACCAGAAAAATAATTTAAATGGCTCGCTCATTCAGAATTATGATTCATCTCTTTTGCTTTTTTCTTTTTTTCAGTTCCTATGGCCAGAATTTAAGCACAAGCACATTTATTGGGGAAACATCATTTGCCATCCTCATTGCAATATTGGGTCTGGTTTTGTTTGCGCATTTGATTGGAAACATGCAGGTACTCCTCCACCATTAATTACTGCATTTATCCTCACAACAGGCTATATTTATTATCCTAACTCAATATCTTCCATGAAGCAATTAATTGTTGTTCTAGTGGGTTGATACTTGGAAATGATTAACTAGACCCAGCGAAAACATTTTTTTTTTTTTCTTAAGGCCTCTATTTTTCATTCTGATTGACCGTTGAAGTTTCAGAACCTTTACTTTCTTATCTCTTCAGCTTAAATAAGTAGCTGAAGAGTATGAAAACTTCTTTCTTGGTATCTTTGACAGGATATAGAACTAAATATATCTCTAAAATCACTAAGGTTTTTAAACTCTTTTTAATGTCATGGACAGGTATATATTAGTACGATTTTTTTCAGCATTTGTGTTATAATTGATTCTAGGAGATGTCTTGAACTATAGAAGTCGGAATTCATTACTCTTCTATCTGCTGTATAGTATGTAGGTGTTAGAACACCATTTTCTTACTAGTCTTGAACATCTCACTTATTAAAACCATATTTAATAAAGTGACAGTCAGTAGGTCTCTTGTGTTGCACTATATTGGCATCAATCCATGTAGATGTTAGTTGTTAACTTGTTATGCATAGGGAAAACTATGTCCCGATACCATCTTCCAGACATTCTATTTTGTGTAGACCTATCTGCAATCCATCACCGTGAGATTGGAGGAATGGAGGCTCAAGCGACGAGACACTGAGGAGTGGATGAGACATCGTCAACTTCCTCGAGGCCTTCAAGAACGCGTCCGACGATTTATTCAGTATAAGTGGCTTGCTACTCGAGGGGTGGATGAAGAGTCGATCTTAAGTGCCTTGCCTACAGATCTACGTCGAGATATCCAACGCCACCTATGCTTGGACCTTCTTCTACGTGTAAGTTCTCTTTCTGGATCATTTTATTCATGCTAAAGTCTGCACCGGACCATGATTTTGTCAGGACATGTTCCATCTTTGATAATATATATCACACACAATGCTGTTAAACCTAGTTTTTATTCCTAATTATGAGCTCTTATCCTCTACCTGCTGTACTTGGTTTTTTCTAGACAATTAATTGTTCAAATGAGCTAGTGTTAATACAAACTTACATCACTCTTAAAAGAATTGGCAAGAGTTATTTGCTTGTGCAGTTGGTCTAGTTATGCATGCCTGTTTTTTTCTTGCTGATATGTTGCCTTATTCTCCTGCATTATTGGCGTATCTTTGCCTGCCCTCCAAAATAACCCATTAGGCTGTTGCTCAATGCAAATAGTGTGTGTCCGAACCTTATGATCCTGCTGGTAGATTTAAATGCAGGCGCTGGTAAGTCTTATGCAGCTTATAACTTTGTGTCCTATCCAGATTGTTACTTTTCTCCCCACCCTTCGGGAGGTGATAGTAGACTGCCTATTTCTTGTGCAAAGTGTGTTTTTAAAGAGGGCCTGGGTATTACAGCGCTACTATATAGCAGAATGCGAACTAAGTGGTCAATGTTGATTGGTGATTACTGAAAATGTCTTGCAAAGACAGTTAATTCTTCTCATTCCCAATATTGAAAGCCATAGGTCTAGTTGCAGTGATCTTCATTTTTCTTACTCCACTAGTAGCTAAACCAGTACCTTTTCCCCAATTGCAGGTACCTTTTTTCTCACAGATGGACAATCAGCTACTTGATGCCATCTGTGAACGCTTGGTGTCTTCCTTAAGCACTGAGGGAACCTACATTGTTCGTGAAGGTGACCCTGTGACAGAAATGCTTTTTATCATCCGAGGGAGGCTTGAGAGCTCAACGACAAATGGAGGCAGGACGGGTTTCTTCAATTCAATTACCTTGAGCCCGGGAGACTTTTGTGGGGAAGAGTTGCTTGCTTGGGCATTGCTTCCAAAATCTACTCTCAACTTGCCTTCTTCTACAAGAACAGTTAGATCCCTGGGTGAAGTGGAAGCCTTTGCACTGCGAGCAGAAGATCTCAAATTTGTTGCCAATCAGTTTAGACGTCTCCATAGTAAGAAGCTACAGCACACTTTCCGCTTTTACTCTTATCACTGGAGGACATGGGCTGCCTGCTTCATTCAAGTTGCTTGGCGTCGATTCAAGAAGAGGTTGCTGGTAAAGAACCTTAGCATGAGAGAGTCATTCTCATATAGTGTTGACGAGCAAGTAGCCAGTGAAAACGAACAAGATGAGGAAGAGCATTCAACTGTACCTTCATATAATTCACAGGCGAAACAGAACCTAGGTGTCACGATACTAGCTTCCAGGTTTGCTGCAAACACGCGAAGAGGAGCTCAGAAAATCAAGGATGTTCAAATGCCTAAATTGCAAAAGCCTGAAGAACCTGACTTCTCGATGGAGCCAGAAGATGATTAAGTTCAACTGCCTGAAGAACCAGACTTCTCGATGGAGCCAGAAGGTGATTTAAGTTCAACGCTGCTAAAGTAAATTATATGACAGACAATTAAGTATCATAGATAGGGATGGAAAAGATGGCGAGGCTTCAAAAACATCATTGGAAGGACTGTAAAATCCATTCTTCATACGTTATCATTGGTTGTAACAGCAGGTACGGTTGCATACATCCTTGTAAGGTAAATTGGTCATTGCCCTTCAAAAGCTGTTTCTAAATTGTATGATATTCATAGTCTGTACTTATATTTAGCATGTCTTGCTGAAAGTAGAATGTTGCCACAGTTCAAGCAAACTTTACTGCAAAAGGGCATCAATTTGTGGTGCAAAACTGAGTTGTTGGCTCACTAGTCACTATAGATATGAAAGCTCTGCATTTCTATACACGATAATTAAGGTCCCGTTTGGATACGGAAACGGTTTCATTTCATTTTATTATTATAATTTTTTTAAATTTTTACACAAAATATAATAAACAACTCAATTTTTTTAAATTTTAAAATAATAATAATATTAAAAAATAATATTTTAATATTATTTTATTCACTTCCAACTTTCATAAAAAATAATCTCATCTCATTTCACTATGGCCTAAAATTTTCCTTCACATATAGACCTCCTGTAAAACGCGGAATACAACGACTTTTACATTTTAGATCTCACTTGTGTTGTATTTCTGGTATCTTTTGCTGCTTATACGCGGAATACAAATTTTTTTATTGCTCAAAAGAAAGAGAGACGGAAAAAAAAAAAAAAAACATCTTCGTATTAACTATATACAAAATCAGGCAGGCTGGGCTAGGCTGGCGTCCGACTCAGCCCGTTTGGAAAGCGAGAAAAAATGAGAAGATTTTATATTAAAAGTTAAATAAAATATTATTATTTTTTAAAATTTTAAAAAGTTGAATTATTTATTATATTTTATGTAAAAATTTAAAAAAATTATAATATTAAGATGAGATGAGATGAAATTATTTCTATATTTAAACGACCTCAGTCTCAGCCCTACGTTTCATCGTTGAGCCCAGAAAAACCTGACCTTCAGCCTGGACCCCGAGCTCAGATTATACAACATCTTTTGGGCTTAGTTCCTTGTTAAGTCAGGCTAATCTTTTGTGCTGAGTCGTATAAGGCCCGAAGGTACGTTAATTGTAAAATGATGTATCCCTTTCAACATCATATCTTGATACATTGCATCCATCCAAAATGCAATTCCATATATTTGAGAGGTTGATAAAATTACATGCTCTATACAATTAATTGAGTGAAGGGTGAAAAGCCATCCAGGCAAGGCCAATTACACATTGACGCTGGATTTCTCAACCACCTGAATACCTTAAACCTAAACCACTAGCATCAAACTTGCCAGCTTAGGTATATCAAAGTGGGGGTCATTAATAAAATATGGGGTCTCGTCCTTTTTTTTTTTTCCTTTTTTTCTTCAAATTTATATATGTATATTAAAAAAGAGAAATAATATTTATAATCGTAGAATGTACAAGTACTATGCAATCCATTTGATAAAAGTGAGTAAATACGAGATCCATATGAAAAAAAATTAATTATCTAAAAGTGAATTTCGCTCTTTTTCAAAATAATTACGCAGTACTTACGCACTTCACGACTAAACGTGACATTACACATTTAAAAAAAAGAAAAATGCTACTTGCAACCGCCCTGGGGAACCCCCGCGGCATCGCATCTGACGTGGCAAGTACAACGACACCGTTTCTGTTCCCTCGAAGACAGAAGGGGCTCTGGTGGCCACCTTTGCCATTTTGCCCCCATCCTCACGAAAATTACTATTTTCATTGTCTTCGTCTTCGTCTTCTACATCCCCACAAAGCTCCATCGTCTTCTCCACGAAGTTACCGCCCCACGAAGCCACAATCCAGTTTTCGTCTTCTACACAGTCAGTGGATTTTGATTCTAATGGGTATTTTTTACAAATTTTTTGCTTGCATTATATGGCTGACTGGAGTGGATTTTTCCAAAAATACATGATACAACTCTGTTCTGCAGCAACCATTTTGGGTTTGGGAGCACTCGCAGCCGGCCATCATCAACGAACAGTGATTTATCTGGAAAGATAAAAAAAAAAAAAAACAATAGAAATACGTTGAAAATGAGTTCAAGAAAAACCTAGGAAATGGGTTTGGCAAAAATCTAGATATGGGTTTGGAAAAAAAAAATTAAGAAATGGGTTTGAAAAAAAATATGTTAATGATGAAATCTAAAGGATGATTTTTTTTTTTCTTGGTGGAGAAATGCTTCAACGTACCAAGTTCATTTGTTTTAATAGGCAGCTCCCTCAACCATTCTCCTGTTCCATCTTGAGCCAAATCCGCCCAAAGGCCTCACTTTATGCTGTTGTTAAGAGATGGGAAAAATATGATGAATCGTCCAATGACCAGCTATCAAAGAAGAAAAGAAAGGCCCCTTTTGATCCACTCTCACGTAAGCCTTAAGAAAAAGCTGCTATGTGGGGGAATACCCTCTTGCTCTGGTTTGCTAGCGCTTGAAGAAGAAAAACTCAGCTTTTTGACTTCTCATTTTTTTCTTTCTTTACTTTTTAAGTTCAATTTTACTTTTTTAGTTTTTTCACTTCCACGTAAGCTAGCCGGTTACCCCACGTTTGTACGTGCCGGTTGTACCTAGCAGTTTTGTAAAAAAAAATGTATATCCCAATTGAATTTGAGATGCTAAGGGGGAGAGCAGTTGGCTTGTCAAATCTAAGATCTTGCTGATTGCCTGTCCAATGTCCATGCCGAAATAGAGTGGACCTTAGAGATTGATGGGTAAATATGTACTTTGATTATATTGCCAACCATAAGCAAAATCTAAAAAGCCAGAATCCGCATATGCCCTACAAAAGATCCTGTGCCTCAATTATGTGAACCCTTTAATTGAAGAAGTGTGAAATGTAGGACCCATAAACCTCAGCCACCCCTACAAACTATTGTTACCACCCGCTTAGCCTGCCGACACTTTATTCATCTAGATTGCAGCTATAACCCGGCACACGTGCGCGCATTCACACTGACACATAAGAAAATTGCAAAAGAAACAAAACAGATAAAAAGGCCAAAAGCAGTTGAGTTCCACTGCTTGTGTGCATATGTTGAGAGAGAGAGAGAGAGAGAGAGAGAGAGAGGGAGATATTATTTGTTCCATTTAAATATACCAGAATACTTGTACAGAAACATGTTTTACATGTCTCGCTCACTAACAAAGAATCTATGAAGTATAAAGCAGAAAGCAATCTCATCATCCTTAATCTATTCAGCCTCTTGCATTCTGCAGAATGCAAATACAGTATGGCTTGAACAGGAGATGCCAAATCACGCACAAGCAAGAGTTGATGTAAACTGTAGTACAATTAAAGAACATAGAGTATTCTATTTCTACCTAATAGCAAACGATAATACAATGCCTACGGAGAATTACAATATGACCAATGTCCTATGGAAATGAAAAAATTGCAAGGTGTGAATGTCATTTGGAGAGTGATAGTAAACCGAGAAATCCTATAAGATACTTAAATCAAATGAGGAACACAATAAATTCATTTATTGAATTGGAGGGTTACCCCTTTACTGCAACCTCCCAGGCAAAAAGAATTGAACCCTCCCAAGCACTGCCCACATAGATCACTGCTGTTGAGATGAACATCACTGAATATAAGCAGAAGAGTGGCTTTGTTTTTTTCTCCTTCTCCTTTCTCTTGACCCCCTTTGTTATTAGCTCATCTGCTCCCCAATTAGATCAAGACCCACAAGAAGGAAGGTCACCCCTTGGAAAAGCAGGAAGTAGAAGTGGACTCCTTGTGCAGATAACAGGCTCCTGACAGAAGCCGTGAGCAAAAGGAATGCCAGAGCAAGCTCCTTCCTATATATTTTATTGATTTTCTTAACAGGAACTCGGGCTGCTTCTTTCTGTTCCTTAATTTGGTTCAATTCAGAAAGCTCACTCTCAGATGCTCCTCGGTAGATTTGTGGTTGGTTCATTGTTTTAGACTCCCTTTCAGCAGCAGCCAGTAAATCGGATTCTGATGATCTGCCAGCCTTCTTGGTGACAATCCACTCGTAAGAGCTACCCAACTGGAACAATCCAGATACCATTGCGTTGAATTTTGTAACAGACATGGTATTCTCAAATAGGAGGTAAGGAACAATGAAGGGGAAGGATTTGGGGGCTGGAAGAATGTTGAGGAGGGACATAAAAACAGGCACATAACAAATGACCCATACAGGGAGCTCAGCCTCGGGGACAAACATGGTTAGAGGAAGAATTACGCAGAACAATGTGAAGGAGTAGAAGGGAAGGATAAGTTTCCTCAACAGAAAGAACAACAGTACCAAGTTTGCTTTCTTACATGCTGATATCTGCAGTATCAAAGAGTTTGAGCCTCTTAGTTCAAATCATAGTTGTGGGTCTGGGTCTTCTATATTACAAGTCATTGGTAAGAGAGAATTAATTGAGGTTGAGTATCAGAGGTACCTTAGCTGTTATAATTGCAGGAAGACACAATCTAAAAAGTTGCATTGGACCAGAATGCCAGCGATGCTGCTGCTTCCTGTAAGCTTCATATGACTCTGGAACTTCACAAAGGACCTGAAAATGTACATACATCTAAGCTTGAAACAAGGTTCGACAATTATCAGGATAAAAAGGGGAGTGCCAACTCATGTACCTCTTCAATTAAATCTAAACTCATCATGTGACATGTACTATTACCTTTACGTCATCAAGGAAGATGAACTTCCAACCATTGAGATGGGCTCGGACGGCTATGTCCATATCCTCTACAGTTGTCCTTTCAAGCCAGCCTCCAGACTCCTCCAAGGCTTTAATTCTCCAAACACCGGCAGTTCCATTGAAGCCAAAGAAATTAATGAACACCCCATTAACTTGCTGTTCCACCTCAAAGTGGAAACACAGATTAATGTTTTGGAGACGAGTCAACAAGTTTTCATCCTTGTTCACAAAAGCCCATCTAGCCTGAACTAAACCTAGTTCAGGATTGTCCTGTAGCACAAGGTAAGAATTTAAGAAAGACGTGTATTAAGTTGCTGAAAGTACTTTTAACTAAGAATTTTGCTAAGAGTCTATATTTCTTTTCCCACCTTGAAATGGGGCACAGTTTGCTTTAGAAAGTCAGGATTAGGTTGGAAATCTGCATCAAAAATCGCAACAAACTCATAAATCTTAACATAATCACAGCTCATTGCAGACTTGAGATTCCCCGCTTTGTAACCAGTTCTAACCAAGCGATGCCGATAGATTATGTTAATGCCCTTTTGGCTCCACTTAGCAACCTCTGCCTTAATTAAGAATTGAATACTCTCATCATCGGAATCATCAAGAACTTGAATCAGTAAACGGTCCTTTGGCCAATCAAGTTGGCACACAGCGGAGATAGATTGCTCATATACCTGCATGGGGCCAGTGCAGAAAACCTTATCAACATCAAGAAAAAGTCCACCAAAATAATTTACAGATTGATCGTATTTAATTATTTATACTGATTTGAACCACTTTTAGATGTCCTCATCAGACACATGTCGATGAGCGTAACTTCAATTCCACTGACAGAAACAACAGATCTGAGCATAGTGACAATTATTGTAATTCTTCTTCTGTAGAGCTGATTTAAATCTGGTGTCTTTTTTTGGGAGGGGAGGGGGGTAAAGTATGTATATCTGATTTATAATACGACACTTTCAACATTACTTAACCATGCAAATTACTCCTGAACAGTACGAATCCTTTAATTTTATATAAATCAATAAAGAAAAATTTTCCTTTTTTTATTCTTTTTTCTCAATAATGCTTATAGCTTTCCAATTCGGTAATGTCATATTGGCGTCCCAAATTTTTGGGATCTATTCCTGAGTAGAATCTAATCCCTACACAACAAAATACAAGTCCCAAATTCAGAACTTCAACTAGATTGAAGCCACACAAAACCAGTTTAAATAACTATACGAAAACGAAAAAATAAAAGAAAGTAAAGTGTGAAAACTGGTGTCTGACCTCCCTCTCATTACACATTGGAATTTGAACAAGAACCATGGGATGCTCATAGCCCGATCCCTCCACATCATCTGGTTTGAAGGGATCACCCTCAATCGTCGGCTTGATCTTCTTGTATTTTATCCACAAGCAACCTAAGCAAAGTATCATACGGTCCGCAGATTGGATAAGGAACAGAACAACACAGAATTTAGAGAGTGCTTGAATTGGAGGCGCAATGTAATCGGCCCGGAATGTCAACCAAGCAACATAAGCCACGTGAAAGAAGCCTTGCAAATCAGAAGTCTGCGGGATGTGCAAACTGGGATTCTTAAAATAATGCCACCCTTGCAAATAGGCAACCATCTCAAAGGCCAGGATGGCCAAGGCAGTGACTAAGAACGCTCTTATGATTCTGAAAAGCAGTTTCCCCTTTCCCAGCTTCTCACTCGCCATGGTTACTCCTTGCCTATGGATCAGTCTCTTCTTGATGGCTCCGAGCAATGCCCAGAGGGCCGTGGCGAGCCAAGCGACGCAACCGACAGCACGGTTGGCCTTGAGAAGCAAGACCCACGTGACCTGCTTGGCATTCTTACCCCGGCTTTTCTCCAAGGGCCGGAACGCAGCGTCGGGGCCATCAATCTCCACAACCGAGAAGTTGGGGTTCTCCATTGTGACTACGACCGGAGTTCCCTTGCGGGTATCTTTTGCCCACCAGTTAGAGAAGTCCAGTCTTGGAGCCATTCCCTCTATTCAAGGTGGTTTTTGAACCTCAAAAACTGAGAAAAATGCAAACCCAATAACAGGAAACCACAAAATTTTTCAAGAAACCCTCATATCTCAGATCTCGAAATTGAGAACCGAGCAAAACCCATTTCAGAACCAACCAAGAAAACTAAGAAAAACTACAGGAATTCACTTCCCCAGTTTGTCCATTCCACCAACAATGTGGCACGGACAAGAAAGAAAAACCAACAAGCGAGAAAGGGAAGGGGGGTGGTTAATAGCTTCGTTGAACTCTCTCAAAGTCTCAGGGACACTCACTCTTAAACACGGGAAAGCCACATTATGAGGGCAAGTATCCGCAGCTGTGATAACCTAAAACCATGTGGGGCGGTATTTATCAAGCAAGCCAGACAAGCAAAGCCAGCCGAATTAAACTCCTCCCAAAAAGTTTAACTGTTGCTTGGTGTATATTTTCTGAGCTGGTTAGAAATCTGCATTTACAATGGCATCAAGTAAAAAGTTCACTCTAAACAAGCAAGGTCAAGGTGATAGTGATTCAGTGAATGAAGACTAGTTGCTGACTTAAGTTGACAATGGAACACGCTTTCGATTCTCAAGGGAAAAAACATGTTCTCGTGTTTCAGGCTTTCAGGTGTCGTCGTGTTGACCCGAGTGTCTGCTTGGAATGGAAAAACGTGCAGCCAAATAAAAAAAAAAGATTATTTAATATGGCCATTTATTTTTAATAATAAACCTTAATCGCATTATATTCTTATTATTTTCCTTTTGAAGTCACCCTCATTTCGTGTAGGAATAATAGCAGTAAAAAAGGAATATTTTTATTTTTATTTTTTGACAGAGACATGTAAGTTTGTATGCATAGTGAAGGGAATATTCTCTGCGCTTCCACGCTGTCGGGAGCGCACAGAGCATTGGACATAATTGTAATTTTGAGTTAGTTTATGTATAAAAAGAGAGGGTGGCTTCAGTTAAGGGTCCAAATTCTCGTAAACCTATTGTGTCGGAGAAAAGTATTTCCACTGAGGGTATTAATGCTTTTTATTTCCGATTTTGTCGATTAGGTAAAAAACCACCTTAACTCGATTTTGTCGATAATACGCAAAATTGGTTAGGAAATTAGTAATTTGAAATACAAATACATTTGGGAAAATAAATGCAGAAACGTGACAGTCTTGCCCATCACATATTGTAATACAGGGAACCTTTCGAGGAGATAAATTGTAAGACAAGAGAAACGATAGAATGCAAATGAATTGTTCTAATCAATCACGTTGCATGCCTTCAATGGTATAGATATATTATACAATATATACCTGTATGATCCCATGCATCAGTAATTAATCATTCTTAATGTGTTTGTTTAGATACCTGGCAACATTCTTTTTTTTTTCTTTGATTCCTTTTTTGGGATCGAAGGCGGAGAGAGGGGCATAAAAGTGACTACTCGTTATTTTAAGTTTAAATTACATCCATCAATATTCGATTTTTAGTGTTATATATACTTACAATACTTATTTTATCAATTTTCTTTTAAAATTTAAAATTTAAATTTTCAAATTTTCATCGTATCTATATATAACTAATACATGAAGAAGTAATTTTTTATAAGTACAATTAATAATTTTCTTTTATCAATAGTATAATCCATTTAAATGTGAAGTTTCCTCTCATAACAACAATTTACTACTTTTGGAAGAGATTATTTTTTGCTGGATTAAGTAGCTCTTCCTTATAGGGTTAAGATAAGTACTAAAGAAAAAGAAAAGTAAAAAGGATACCCAAAGTTATAAAAAATTCTATTCATCGTTCCCACACAGTATCACACATTTTTTTTTTTTTAAATCTTACCAAATGAGTGATATATTGATGATAAATAAAAGAATTTAATATGTTTAAAAATAATAAAACCAAAAAAAAAAATTTAATAAAAAAATAAAAAAATGTGATGTGTGAGGATGATGAATAGTAAAACTCCAAAATTATTTGTCCTAACTAGTATCTTAATTAGACACTTACAGTTGTGTGGATATAATTTGTGCTTTCTTAGATAGAAGCAAAATGTTCTTTTAAGTTGTTCCTTTAATTATTTACTAATTGCACGTGTTTATGCAAATTTGTTGGGATTGGTCTTGACTACAAGAAAAGATAAAAATTTCAAGACTTGAATATATATCCTTGAATTGAATAGATTTGAGAAAAACAAAAGTACTAAAGTTTCAACTTGGCCCGTTTCATTATTTTGTATTTTCTACATGTTCAAGGCTATGTAATAGGTTGTGTATTATATATTGTCAATTAATTTGTAATGGTTAAGATTTCGAGGGGACTTTATACTAAAGATTTTTTTGCAACTTTTATATTAATTTTCCTGATTTTATATGACTATTTGCTATTAGGTGAAGACAAGAAATGGTTATATATTTTTATAATTTCAGATAAAAGTATTTGTTGGGAGATCAATTCAGTACAATCGACACTTTTGGTCACAAACCTCAGTTCCTGCTAGATAATTTTGCCAAAAAATAGTTTTTATGACCAATTTTTGGTTGCAAATAATTATTTGCGACGGTTTTAATAGTTACAAATGACTATTTGTCACTAGTTTTCCAAAATAAAAATCTATTATGTTACAACTATTAGGGATGAGATTTTCTTTTCGTCTCAAATAAAATATATTCCAATGGTATTTTTTACATTCAAAAGACTATTAGGGATGAAATTTTTTTCGTCCAAAAAAGAAAATTCATTCGAATAGTATTTTTGAATGGAAATGATAAATTTTGTTCTAAAAAATATTTTGAAATAGACTTTTTGAGACGAAAATTTTCATCACTAAAAAGTAAATTTGTTGTAGTGTATATCCACATGTAAAGATAATTATGAACAGATCGAATTCAAGGTGATACCAAAAAACAATTACCGTGCATGGGAAGTTTCGAACCCTGAACCGATATATAATATGCTAAGTATTTATCAGAGCTCCACGTGGACTTATCAGAAATTTAATTTAGATTTTATCCATTTGTTTCTTGTGTTTTGCCTTACATGCAAGTAAACGAACTAGGATATAGTGTCATCTCGTACGTACGTAGTCTATCTATTGATACGATAATATTAATATTGCTAGCTAGCTACAATGAATAGTGTAATTAGGACGTGTATGAATACATGCAAGAGTTCCTACTATTTAATTACTATTATTTTTATTTAAGGCTACTTCTACGAGTACTACTCTTTGCCTCTCAAATTATATTCGAGAGCCAATAATATTCGTAGAGAGTAATGCTATATATAATCGTAGAATATATAAATATTATATAATTATTTTTAAAAAGAGTAAGATTTACTATTAAAAAATTTATATATATATTAATTTTTTCATATGAGTCGTTTCATA
This sequence comes from Juglans regia, assembly GCF_001411555.2. Taxonomy (NCBI): domain Eukaryota; kingdom Viridiplantae; phylum Streptophyta; class Magnoliopsida; order Fagales; family Juglandaceae; genus Juglans; species Juglans regia. The sequence continues at coordinate 34,796,134 of NC_049911.1, read as the reverse complement.
TTTATTTATTTTTTTTAAAATGATTATACATCTTTTACATACCTAAAACTGTAACTATTATTTCTCATATCCGTACAATGATCTCTCTTTCTCTCTCTCTCAGTTGTTTTTTACGCCAATAGTTATAAAAAGAAGTCGTGGACAACCCCATGATAATGCTGCGCGCAGGAAGATTAAAATAAGGCCAAAATATGTATACAGGAGGCATGTGTTCAACTTGCAATAATGCTGTTTTAAAGAATATTAAAATAGCTCAAAATTAATATGCATGCAGGCACGTTAGATCTCTTTGTCATGTGTGTCCATTGGTCTCCATGCATGCATGGGAATTCTCAATTATTTTCAGATCTGCCTTCTCTGAACACATGTGATATATTATATTGAACTGCCCAAGCGATCCAGAATGACCTAAATTTCATGTTAATCATTTGCCCGAGCTGCAGAAATGTTTTAATGGACCTCTCTCTCTCTCTCTCTCTCTCTCTCACCTACAGAAAAAAGGATTCTCTAGATATGCCGATTGAGCACGTTGTTTGTGGGATATTGCATTTATATTGAAAGTGATCATAGAGGAATTATTTTTTAGTACTATAGCTCCAGCCTCCTGTTGCATGTACAGGTACTGCATACTGCTTATTTAACTCTTTTTCTAATAATCACACACACATGTATTGATTTGCTGAGCACTAAAAAAAATAAAAACGGAGATAATGCAGATATTTTTAGTCCTAACCAATTAGTGTGAGCCAAACCTCTTGGATTAATTCATGATCATTCGTTTTTACCCAATAAATAATTAAATAATTAAAACAAGAATCAATTCAGATTAGTCGTCCTAGGAAATGAGCCAAATAATACTCTATTCATAGATCAATGTTTAAGTGCTTATTCTGATCTACAGTACTATATATCTTCAGTTCATGTGTATATAGTAATAATAGTATGCTGTTTTCTTTCTGCGAATTAAATTCATTTTTTTTTTTAATCCTTTTTTCTGGCCAGCCCGGAGGGGGTGTGGCCGGGTTTTGAAAGATCAAAATACAAGTTGGATCATCATGTAGCGGTTTAATAGCAATTGGCAATCTCCAATGTCAGTGTATACTCTCATGAAACGCATGACATGAAAAGGAGATATATATCAGAGAGAGACAGCTAGCATCATGATGATCAATATATAACAAAGCATGAGCACCGTGTGACGCAACAGATCGAGAAAGATGCATGCATGCATGCTAGCTAGCTACTCCCTTTCAAAAGAAATTTTTTTTTTGCAGTTTTATCAAACAGTAACACGATTGATTACCTAATGGGGAAAACAACAGATAAAAGAACAAAAAAATGCCGCAGTGGCGCTGCTGCTCCCTCGCTCTCTATTGCAAAGTACTGCTAGATCATGTTTTCCAATGTTATTCCGTCCATTTCACAGTACTTTAAAGCAAAAATCCAGTCAATGTCTTACATGCGATATTATTGTTGGCAGCTTGGAATATGAAAACATGATGAAGAAAATTTGAAAGACAAAGGTTCTTAAATTCTTAACTGATCTTATTCTTACTCCAAAAAGTTATTCCAGCAGTACCTTGAGATAAGGAATACATGATGAGGCCGGAAGAGATCAACGACCACACACGCAATATCCCAACTTGCTATTAAAGCATACCACAAATGCTCCCTAGCTAACCCCCCCAAGTTTGTGTCGGTGGAAATTAATATATAGATCTACGTACTTATATGAGAAGGAAACACGGTAGTGGATTGTGGACTCTTTTATCTCTATTTGTGTTTGGACCCCCTGATTAATCTATATTTAAATGGCTAGCTCGCCCTCAGGGATTTTGTACTAGCTAGTTGATGAATCACTCATGATCATGATCTACACAAAAAATGTTATCTTTGATTTGGAAATAAAGAATCATGAATTTGAGGAGAAAATTAGGAATAAAAAGTGTGTACGTGCGTGCTCTAAGCATAAATCTCTAACTAGATATATATATATATATATATATATATAAAGTTAAACCAGTACAAGACAATACCTAACTCAAATCATTATACTAGTATGTTGAGAAAATTATAAGATGGATCAACTCAACTAATAATAGAATGATTTTAAGGCCACATCTGTGACTGTGAGCCCGAGCCCAGTTCTGGCAACCTGAGGCATACAATCTCTACTGTTTTTGCAATTGCCTTAATAAAATCAAAAGCATATATATAGGGAAGAAGAAATCGTAGAAGAGCATTATTTCAGTGACCAAAGTCGATCGGAAATTTTTCGAAAAAGCCATGTTAGGATGTTTCCCAGTGATCGTCCAGTTAACCACCACAAGTAGATCAGGTCCACTGATCATGACTAATAGACATCTCACATTTATGAAGGATCCTCCAGGCAGGCAGGCAGGGGGGCTACCCACCTTTCATTTTCCATTCCATAATACTACAATTAAACCAAAGATTGTGGTAGCACTAGCATTCCTCTAATTGATTAAAGCCATTTTTGCCGTTTGGCTTTCCATGCCATGCATTTTTCATCACTATTACCAGGAATAGTTAATAATTTTAATAGATATATAAGAGACCCAAAAAACAAAAAACGACCTTTCAGCTCATTTGAACAGGAAATGCTGCTAATCCAAAAGAAACCATGCATGTTAAGACGAGGAAAAAAAGGAGTTCAGAGGAGGCGGTTCAAGTGAAATCGCTACATGCTAAGGATGAATTCAGCTTTCAACAATAATGATAAAATAATAGGTCTTGTTTGGTTATACAGATAATATGAGATAAAAATTTAAAATTAAATAAAATATTATTTTTTATTTTAAAATTTTAAAAAATTGAATTATTTATTATATTTTATATAAAAATTTTAAAAAAATTATAATAATTATATAAAATGAGATGCTCATCTTGATAACCAAATCAGACCCTAAGATAAAAACGTCTGAGAATTATTCACACAAGTCATCCTAAGGCTTCGTTTGGTTCCTTAACTACTCTCAACTCATCTCAACTCATCATTACAACTTTTTCAAATCTCAATATAAAATATAATAAACAATTCAATTTTTCAAATTTTAAAATAATAATAATATTAAAAAATAATATTTTACCAATATTTTATCATCTCAACTCAACTCAACTCAACTCACTTCAACATCCAAACACAACTTAAATGTCCCCATATAAAGTAGCGGTTGACCGGTGCATAGTAACCCGACCGCATCAATTTCCATGTCATTGTCTGTCTGGTGTCTCTCTCCTCTAACCAACGGCAGTTTCAATCCATGAACAACCCACATGTGTGTGCACATGAACTTGTATTAGGAGATGATGAGGTCTCCACACCCCACACATCATGGTGTGAATTGATGTTATAGGCAGAGATGCATATACATTTATTTATATAGATTTACAGTTACAAAGAATAGGAAATTATAGCTGACGTCGGTAGGAGGTGGGTCCATTTATTTATTTATTGATTTATTATTGTTTGTATCGGGTGTGAGTCTTGCTTAACTCCAAGACCTCTCATGCATAATGAAGTCAAATCGTTTCGGCATCGGTTTACGACTGTACTTCAATCTAACAAATGCTAATGTCCCAAATGGATAAAATACCACTTATTAAACCACTGAAATGAAATCCACTAGCAAAGCAGTAGCTACAGTTCTCACCATCTGCATAAGAAACATTGATAACCACAGTTCCCTTTTTATCTTTCTCAACATCCTTAATCATGTCGTGTTGGCATTTGATTGCTCCATGTACAAAAGATAGGCTGTTAAATTGAACACATGTTTAAGCTTTACTGACTACAATGAGAAATACAAAAGAAAGTAATTTAATCATCACTTTGTTACTTAGTGGTACAATTTAAAAGGTAGTTGAATGGTCACAGACAGCAGCTGTTAGCACCTGCTATCCCTCCATACCGCTTTTTATTTACGATGCGCCTCAATATCTGACATTATCTTTATTGGCTTGTTCTTCTTTTGTTGATACTTGGCATATGAATACCACACACCACCAGCAGTGTTGATAATCAATCCAGTCACGTTCAAAGCATGAACTTGAACACCACCCAGTAACACAAAACCAAGGGTCTGAGATACCAAAAAAAAATTACATAAAAAAACTAAAAATAGGAAAGCATATGTCAAATGTGTTGGTTCAAGAAACTCAGAATGTTTTATTTCTTAAAAAAAAACCACAAGCCGTTTCAAATATCAAGACAGGAAAACAGAAGAAAAATCAATGCCTTTAAGGGTGTGTAATGGGCTGGTTATTAGAAAATTCCAAAATTTCCTTCCCTATCACCAAACTTATGTAAAACAAACAAAGACTAAAGATCCTCGATGCATACCGTGGAGCCAACCCCTTTAAGAACGCCAACTATTGTTGTTGTTAAAGCAGAGTTGACTATGGTACATAAAAACATGGTGAAGTTGAGGACAATGCCCATTACCAATGAAAGAATAAGGATCACCAAAAAGTATAAGGAATTACTCTGCATATTAAAGACAAATTTCATGTTAGATATCGATTTAATGTTAAGATGCACAATCTACTATAGGTAAACAATACCAAATGAAAAGCATTCTACCACTTCCAACAAGAAACCGAATCTTAATGATGTAATGAAAGCATTATAAATAACTGAAATGAACCCTGCCTATTTATATTTTTTTCATTTCAGTACTCTTATCGAAAGCTTGACTCAAATAGGTCTAGGTAACAAATGCATAATTCTGGATCAATCAGGCAGACTTTTGGATGTGCTATGCTATGCCACATACTCTTTTCATAGATGCAGGCACCTTGCTTTGATTTTATTTGGTAATATTTATGGACTAAAAACTACAAAGATACATTTTGTTGGAATGATGCAATATGAGCAGGCGAAACAGAGTCATCACACCTAACAATAAGGAAGAAATGGTTTTCAAGGAGATTTGGCTATCTAACTTCAAGCTATTAGAATGTTTTCCCAACCTTAACCAATAAAACTGGTCTTTCCCCCCTTCATGATAACTCCATTTATTATCCCAAAATATATGGTATTGTTACATTGAATACAGTTTCAAGCACCCATTGATATCCTGCTACGTCCATATTAAAAAAAAAAAAGAAAAAAGAAAAAAAAAATGACACCAGGGAAGGAACAGTCCAGCACTTATTTGATTCAATGACTATTAGATAGAATGTTCATGATAGTCTTTATTATTTCGTGCTCAAGCATTATTACTCTCCGAAACAATCATAAATATCACTAAAAAAGCCAGTTTAGATTCTAACCTTTGCAAATAATAGTGATATAGAACTTGGAAACTCTCCTGTAGCTATGATGAGAAACAGCAAAAATGGAAGGGACAAAGTACTGTTGTAGAACATGATTTCAACTGAAGAAAGCCCATCCTCTGCACCAGACTTCTCAACCAAGACTAGGTACATGGTCTGCATTGCACATGAACAAAATTCCATTTGAAAAGCTCACATATTACGAGCTCCAAAAAAATCAGCAATTTTAAAGCTAATAGACATCCATTAGGCAGTATTTTTGTTGTCTTTGTCCCTCCTCAACATGGTCCAAGCTCTGGCAATCTCAATTGCCTCACAACACCCAAATCAAGAACAGTATTTAAAGCAACTAGCCAAGTACTTGTTAGAAAAAAGGTAACTAGCCATGTCACTGGCTGTTTATTATTGTTGAGAGCCACTGCTTGTCCCTTTTTGAATTATCACCAGCCATACCGGAGACCAGGTTGAGGAAGCCTCGATGTTGGTGAAAGTAAAGAGGGATAATGATACCAAAATAGGGGTAAACATTGATGCTGCATTGCAGCTCCCAAAGAGGTAGAGGGATTTGCTACAGCAAGTGCAGAAAATGTGGCAGAGTTTCAGAATTCTACAAATCAAAGTTTTGAAAGACGTGTTAAATTTGAGGAATTGAAGCACTGGATGGGTTCTAATATAATGTTGGGTTTGATGTAGGGGAGAGAACCTGAGGAGGTCAGAGGATGCAGATGGCAAGAAGGGCAAGGGAGATTCAGCTAGAACCTGACCACGATTTTTTTTTTTTTTTTTTTTGGGGGGGGGGGGGGGGTGTCACATTAACCTATCTTATCATTTCAGTTGACGTCATAGGGGAAAACCCAAAATGAAGCTTTTCATGAAAACACAGACACTAGTTTGACACATGGTAGTTTCAAGAAACTGACTTGAAATTTGAATGGTTTTCAGTAAAAGGATACATACTACTATCTATTATCTAACCATTCATAGTTCAAGAAAAAAGGTCCAACCTGGAAAAAAACAGAAGTAAGGGCCATGCTGTATCCAAAAAGGTCAAATGAAAAATCTCCCAGCGCAGCAATGATAACTCCAGCAGCAGTCAATAGAACAGAAAGAGACACCTGAAATTTAATAAAGAAGCCATGACAGATTAGAACTTCCTAATCAAAGATAATAGTCATAAAGATTATTCTGCTAGTTTAACATAATACTTATCAAAGATTCCAGGAAAAACCACCGCACTTAAAACAAATACCAGTTAGAGCCTACAAATCTAACATACGAGCTCCTTTATTTAGGATCGGGACATGGAGTACAACATAACACTAATAACTAATTGACAGCTGGGTTGGGCTTAGTCAAGTAATTTTTTAAAGCACCTAAATTTCAAAAGACCCACAAGGCACTCCTTCAATCATGATTACACCGTTAAGATGATAGCATAGTAATAATTATGATATCCTTGGATTGTGACAAATATATTGTCTGCATACTACTCCCATGGGTTAGATTTTGTTCAGGAACTTATCAAAAAAATATTTTGTTCAGGATATGATACCTGAGTGTCACAAACTTATAATCTCCTTAAAGGAATTTAAGCTCATGCTTATTAATATAGGAGTCGTTCTTTGGAGCATATACTACATATCATGATATCACTAGTGTTCACCGCTGACTGAAATATTAAGAACTGTCCACTGTAGATCACATCAAGATATCTTTGCTGTTTGTACTGTCCACTCAAGCTTTAGACTGCAATTACAGCTTTAACTAAGCAACTAACTTTAGACACCAATAATAAAAGGAACAAGTTAAAAACACCTACTCTACAATGTTAACATGAAGTTCAACCAAAATACAATTGGCATGATGGATAAGATTTTTATTTTTTTTATAAATAAGAAACTTTATTGATCAAATGAAGCTAGGCGAAGCCGATGTACACAGGAAGTATACAAAAGAGACACCTAATTACATTCTAGAAAACTGAAAAGAAAACAAAAACTCATGAACATTCCCTCCCTTTAGTACAATAGCAGAAAACCACAGAACCAAAGAAGACAAAAAAATTCCAGATTTCCTCCACAGCTCGCTCCTTGTTGTTGAAGCACCTCTCATTCCTTTCCATCTATAAACACCACATTAAGCACAAAGGAATCATCCTCCACACCGCTGCCAGTTGAGAACTATTATGATGCCTATTCCTCCACACTCTTTGGCATAACCCAACTCAACCCAGCTCTACTTAAAATGCCAACCCATAACTCCCTAGCCACCTCACAATGTAGAAGTAGATGATCAATCAATTCACCATTTTCTCACACATGAAACACCACTCTATTACAATCATCTCACGTTTCCTTAAATTATCAATCGTCAAAATCTTCCCTAGAGCGGCCGTCCAAGTAAAAAAAGTAACTTTAGACGGCACAAAAACCCTCCAAATACTCTTCCACGTAAACGAGATATGTTGTTGATCTGTCAACACCTTATAAAATGATTTAACAGAAAACTTGTTGCTCCTCGTATGTTTCCAGTTCCACAGCATTCGATCTCTCCCATTTCCTCCTATTTTCAGGGAATACAAAAAGCTGAAAAAACCTGTTATCTCATCAATTTCCCAATCTTGTGCATTTCTAGTAAAAATCACATTCCAATGCACAATCCCATTAGCACGACACAACACCTCTGAGACAGCAGCCTGCTGATTTCCAACCAAGCTGAAGACATCCGAATAAACAGTATGAAGAGCTCTCTCACCACACCATTCATCAAACAAGAAATATATTCTTGCACCCTCTCTAACCTCGAACTTAAGATGTTTTTAAAAAATGTTCCACCCCTTTCTAATAAATTTCCAAAGGCTCACACCATAAATCCCCCTACCCTCCTTGGAACGCCAACCCCCTCAATCACTTCCATACTTCCGATCAACAAACTCTCTCCACAACGAATCTCCTTCCAATTGATATCTCCACAACCATTTTCCTAATAGAGCTTTATTAAAAATGTTCAAATTTCGCACTCCCAAGCCTCCCAACACAATCGGACTGCTCACCCTTTGCCAACTCACAAGATGAAATTTATTCTCTTCACCCATGCCATCCCACAAAAAAGCTCTAAACAATTTTTCAATCCAATTTGCCACACCCACCAGTAATGGAAATAAAGAAAGAAAATATGTAGGGAGATTGGAAAATGTACTTTTAATAAGGGTTAATCTCACCCCTTTTGTTAGATATAGCCGCTTCCAACCCGACAATCTTTTCTCAACCTTCTCTACAACACCATCCCAAATATTCTTTGCTTTGAAAGATGCCCCCAATGGAAGCCCAAGATATTTCATTGGAAGGGAAGCAACTTTGCAGCCCAACAAATCCGCTAGAAGGTTAATATTCTCCACATCCCCCACCGGAACTAATTCCAACTTTCCCAAGTTCACCTTGAGGCCTGAAGCAACTTCAAAACACAATAGAACAGCCCTTAAAGCTTGAATTTGTCCATTGTCAGCATCACAAAAAATAAGAGTATCATCCGCAAACAATAAGTGAGAAATGGATAAAGCACCGTTATTGTTGTTTCCCACTGAGAAACTAGCAAGAAAACCTCCCCCTACAGCAGCATCCACCATGTGACTCAACACCTCCATAACTATAATGAAAAGAAACGAGGATAACGGATCACCTTGTCTCAAACCCCTCGAACTCTAAAAAAATCCACAAGAGTTGCCATTAACTAAAACAAAAAAATCTAGCAGTCGAAACATAGTGTTTAACCCATCCACACCACCTATCTCCAAAACCACATCTTCTTAGCATATAAAAAAGAAAATACCAACACACGTGGTCATATGTTTTTTCCATGTCCAACTTGCAAAGAACTCCCGGAATACCTTCCCTCATTTGCAATCATTACTGAATCCAATATTTGCCGACCCCGAACAAAAGCATTTTGAGGTTTAGAAATAATTTTATCCATCACCAAACTCATACGATTAGCTAACACTTTCGAAATAATTTTATAAATCTCGCCTACCAAACTAATAGGACGGAAATCTTTTATGAAGTAAAACTCTATAATCAATCTATTAAAAGCAACTTCGCATATATAAAATAAGAGCATCATCACATACCTGTGTTGTAGGTCTCCCTTTTCCAGAAAATAATCCAGCAACTAGGACTGCAAGTGGCGTGAGTCTCTTTATCGCGATATACATTGGAATATTAACTCCTTTTAAACTCGCCAATGCAAATGCCACGTTAGCATTGTAAAACAGTGAAATTGGGAGAAGCTTTCTAGCCATCAACATATCTAAAGATCCGGATTTTGTGTATCCCATTCTTTGACCCATGTGTATAAGTAAGGTGGTTGCCAATTGCTAAGATAATGAAGAACAACAAACAAAATTCACTATTAACAGTCACAAAACCATCACAAATTTAGTGAAAGAGCAAGTGCACTATTTTACTTTCACAAAGTCATACCTGCAAAGTGAGGAGGGTCATTGAGTGCGCATATTGAATAAGTATGGCCTTATTGATAAAAACCATCGCCATTGAAGCAATCCCATATGACAAGGCTGCAAACAAACTACATGGGCAATGGTATAGAGTTACAACTGGCACAATGAGAATTAAGATATCTTATATGTGGCAACACTGTTTGTTAAAAACAATGTCTGATCAATATCATACATAGCATTAACACGATTAAATTTGCTTTCACACAAAAATGGCATACACATAAGCACAGCTCTATTGCCAAGAGGACATTCAGGCTTGGATATATCATATCCATGGTTCAGTTGAATTATAACTTGTAAAACTCTGGATTTTGTATAGGAAGGTGGTAAATGGGATCCCACATTGTTTCAAATGGAGAAGTTCAAGCCCTTTATAATGATTCCAAGGGACTCCAATTACTCCAATTGCAACATTAATTAGTTCCATTAGAGTATGGATTTAGATGCGGTTTGGGCCTTCATTAAGTTGTTACAATTTAGAAATTGAGCCATCGAAATTGTAATATCTCAGATTGTGTATATAAAGGTGGTAAATGGGATCCCACACTGTTCTAATTGGAACATTGACCGGTCCTTTTTTAGTATAGACCCAGATATGGCTTGGGTCTTCTTTGTATCATTACATAACTTGCTCATTAGTCATAAACATGAAAGCCAATTTAATTAAGAAACATATAATTGACCACGTGCAGTCTAAGAAAAAGATCTGGATGGGCTTCAAAAAGAAAGTACGTCTTACTCTTATCACCTCAAACTTGTATAAACTATTTTGAACACGGTACACCAAAATTAAAAACTGACAACTAAGCCTTGAAATCTTAAATGCTTTACTTAGGATTAGATATGGCATTATGCTGGTCCTTGAAAGTTAGTGATAGCCTTCATAATGCTGCTGCGACAATTAATCATTCAAATCCATGAAATTCTAAGGTTTCAAGACGTTGCTTAAATTGAGATTTTGTGATAGCAAACGAAGCAACTTAGCTACAAGTAGCAAAGGAATCTGGATGAAAAAATAATAATCATAATCATAAATGGAAGAACCTCAAATGTGGACCCATATTTGAGTCACTAAGATTTTCCATGGTCGACGACGAGAGGATGGTTACGAGATCCAGATATAGAGAACGGTCTCACTGCCACTCCAGTGACGTCATCACAAAAAAAAACTCCAATCACAGATTCACAGCCCCAAACTCACCGCCAATTCGTACAGAAATCCTGCGAATCAAAGTAACCATAATTCGATTAGTCGCCGAGAAAACCAGCAAAAATAAATAATTAAGAAAAATAACGAAGCGGGCGAAGATTAAGGGGAAAAAAAAATTAACCTGGTTAAAGTAGTAGATAAAATTACATCGTTGCACAAGAAAAGATCGATAGGTGCGGGCTTTGTAAACGATCAGGTTACTGGATCGGATATCAAAAGGGGAAAGGAGAATTTTCTGAGTGTAATGGAGCGTGGCTCGCGTGGAGTGGGTTGTGCAGTGCGAGAAAGAAATGAATATATAAATTGGAAATAAAAGGAGTGTGGATTTGACGAAATAGCCAGCGTAGAAGTGCGCGAGGGCGGGTAATCACATGGCAAGTGCAAAGATGTGAAAGCAATCGCCATCGGATGTGGAATGGACGCCATTGCTGTCGCGCCCAAGACCGGAGCAATTAGCGAAGTTCCGAGGTTCTAGTGGGGACATCGTTACCCTCCTCAACTTGTTCTAATGTGATTAATTGTTGTTAACGGACATTGCTGTTTCTCAACGTGCTTTTCGTCTACTTTTTAACTAGCTAATCAGTGAATGCAAGGAAAAACTTGTGCCACTGTACAAGCTATGATTAAGGTATAGTATGTTTTCATAATTGTTCATCTTTTTATCATCTAATTATTATAATTTTTATATAAAATAAAATAAATAATTTATTTTTTAAATTTTTAAATAAAAATAATATTAACAGAATATATTTTATTCAACTTTTAACTTTAATTTTAACTAATCTCAGTGAATTCAAATTCAAGTCCGATCCCTTTAGACCCATTTAGATAGTGAGATAATATGAGATGATTTTAGATAAAAGTTAAAAATTAAATAAATTATTATTATTATTATTATAAGATTTGAAAATTTTAAATTGTTTATTATAGTTTATTTAAAAATTTTAAAAAATTATAATGATAAAATTAGATGAGATAAAATCGTTTTTATATCCAAATATGACTTATTATGATATTTTGTTAAAGAAAAATTATATACATTATACTACCATCTCACTAAGTATGATGTAACACATTTAAATTAGATGATATGAAATCGTTTTTATATTCAAACATGACTTATTATGATATTTTGTTAAAGAAAAATTATATACATCATACTATTATCCTACTAAGTATGATGTGTCATATTTATCACCATTAAATGATCATTTATTGCATGCTTCTTTATCATCTGATGGTGATGAATGTGCTACATATTACTTAGAGCATTCTCATTGGATTAGTTAAAACTAAAGTACATTTTTTATGAATGTAAGATGAATTTAATTTTTATCTATTCATTCACATAAATCTCCATATTGAATAATTATTTTTTCATTATATGACAATAAATAATATAAGATGAATTTGACTTTGACTATTCACATCAAATCTCTATATTGGATTATCCATTTATTCATTATATAATAACGAGTAATTAATAATTTCAAAAATATTTAAATTTGTTTAAATATGAATTTATTTTATTTTATCATATTTTACTATTCATAATATTATATATTAATCAATAATCATATTCTAATTATATCTTTTTCAATTGTCATTTAAAAGAGAGAGAAAAATAATTGATATAAAATGAAGAGATAAATAATTAATATAAAATGTATTTGATGAATGAATAGTTCTTTTTAAATTTAGAAATAATTTTAGAAGTGACTGTAGCTAAATTCTTATTATTTGAAATTTAGCTATTCCAATGCGATCACATTTTATAATTTAATAGCTAAATCTTCAATGAATTTAACTTTTAGCTAATCTAATGAAAATACTCTTAGTATGATCAAAATATGATAAGAGTGTGATATATAGTATTACTTAAACAAGTTGCGTTGGCGTTTGCGAACAATAATAGTGAACAAGTGGCATTGACCATTGAGTTTCTAAGATAATATAATTTTGTCTATTAGAGCATTAAAGCAAGAAAAATATCTTAGTCGCGAATAGATTGTATAAAAGTAAAGTTATAAATTAACATGATTTTAAAATAGATAGAACATATTATATAAAATTATGTTAATTTATAAATTTACTTTTATAAAACCTCTTTATGCCTATAATACTTATCGTAAAGTAAAGCCCGACCTCTTTTTCTTCTCCTAGCTATTTCTGTTTTTTTGTAAGTAAATAAAAATCCTGTTCCAAGAACATGAATAATGTCTACTACATATAATGCCAACGTCATTTGGATGTTGTCACTGACACTAGAAAATTTGCATTTTATTCTTTCTTTAATGAAAATATCTTCACTAGAGGTGGGCTACAAGTCATACCACCATTCTGTAATCTCGGCTAAGCGCAGAATGCTTTTAGCACATCTGAGATGGGTGAATTATGGTCATGCATCATCTATCTCGGATCAAGTCCAAAATGTCTATATAAATTTGGAACTCTGCATAGATTCCTAATATGTAAGCCTGTTTGCAACACAACATGACGAGCGCATGCAAACATCAGCATTTCCCACGATAAAAATTTTAAATGGCACATCGGATGCAATGCAACCATCAACATTTCTCAAAATCAAAATTCTAAACGACATAATAGATCAGACAAGTTTGATGCTCCATATTAAGTTGTCACTGGTAAATCGTTCAAATACGTACTACTGGATAGAAGAAAATGATCATCAGCGGAAAAGTCATGCTTCCCTTCATTTTCCTATCTCTTTTGACAAACAGTTGCATGGATCTTACTTCACTGCAGCTCTTGCACTCATGGATGAGTGATAGGTGGTGCTTCTTTGTTTCCTGTAGGAGGTATAAACGTCATCATATTGACTCGCTTCATTTGGATTAGCTGTGGCACCAAGTCCCAACCTTCCTGATCCTGACTTCCGATCTACACTTCCATCAGCATATGCCCCCGTCTCAGGGTCCACCTGCAGGTTCGGGGGAGGAGGGATGCAAGCTCCTCCCTTGCGTATTGCAGGTTCTCTCTCATACTCATCTTCATCTCTTGAATCAGCATTAATGGGCCCTTCAGAAGGGTTAATCTCTCCAATGTCTTTGAAGAATTTCGACACACTATCAAGAATTTCAGATTGAGGAACATTGGATGGAGGAATTACAGTTGGTATGTCCAACGGGCTCATGGGAGAGTAGGGCACCCCGCTACCAATCTGCATCTTTCTGACCATTCCAGGAATAAGACCAGGTGGAAACAAAGGATATGGTGGCAATTTTTCACCATTGCCAGCAGTTGGGCCTGGCAATAAATGGGGTGTGGGCTGTTGGTTTGCAGGTTGAACAGAAGCTGATATGGTCATGGACCCCATAAAAGCACCACTGGAGCCTGAGTTTGGAAGAAATTGATTGGTTGCTAGAGATGGTGGAATGGCTTGGGCAGAGGCTGCATGTTTATCAGGAAGTTCTTGATCTGGTAAATTCCTATCAGGTAGCCACTGCTGGATGTTATGGTTTGTTGAATGCTGTGGCAATACTGCATGAAATGAAAATTAAGTGCAATTTATAGCATTCTTTATTTATAGAGACATATGCATAGACAAATCTAGGCGCCTGCGTTGAACCAAAAGAAACCCAGTCCTGCTGCCCCTAAAAAATAACAGAAACATAGAAGGGGTTTTGGAATGGGATGGGGAGGATGGGGGTAGTAAAATTGCCTCAACCCCAGGTTTATTACATGGCAAAAGCACCAGCTTTGGCATGGCTTTGATGATTTGAGAGAGTAAGTTAGAGAGAGCGGGGGAGAAAAGCATAGCTTACCAGCAGCCGGATCTGCTGAACCACTGGTGGTTGGAAGCCCTGGAAAAGAATTAGTTGGTGGTCCAGCAATCATCTCACCCTTAAGATCGTCGATAGTATTCTGATCAAAAATATCTTTGGAAGCCCACAACTCTAAAATCTTCTGTAACCTTGTCTGATTTTCCTCCTTGTTCTGAGGGTTGTGATAAATCCTCCTGAGCATGGAACCTATAACAGGTACAAATGCAAGGGCTTCATTATCAAGGTCGGGGCTTGTCCTCCGTAGCAAGCTGAAAATTTTGCAAAGCAATATTAATTTTTTTTTTACAAGTAAAAGCAAGACTAATATATGTAAACCATGAAACAAAATGCATCTAACTAAAAATTGAGAAACTAGGGAACAAGCATAATAGTCGACACTAGTTTTCGATGCTCATTACAAGGTGAAGATAGGTGAGCTATGACAAAATTTTGGCATGAGTACGCATCCCTTAGAACTTGAAAGAAGTGGTTCGCCTCCAAGAAGAGGTCCATCTTTTTACTGCATCATGTTAAAGAGCAAAATTCAATAAATGACTACAGTTCATCTTCAACATCTAAAGTTTTGAACTTGATGTTATGTACCTTTGAGATTGGATAGGTCATGTCACAGCGGGTGGTGGAAATGATGGCTTGTTGGCTTTGGTTCCTTTGTGTTTGATCTGGTGTATTTATAGGGAATGTAATGCTCGAGACTTGGGAAATTGTGTGGATACAGTGTTCAAATTATGAACAAACAATTTTCTTTTGTTTGGATGGTTGCATAGTGCATACAATAATTTAAATTTCTCGGAGTTTCGTGGAATTATGATCTTTCTCTTCTTCCACATAGTTGGGCATTCCCACCCTCTATGCTGTGTATGCGATTGCACTTTCTGGGAGGTGGAAGCACAAGTTCGATGTAATTTGTGTCAATTTAAGGGTTTTTTCTACTCTTTTCTTTTTGATTGTCAATGTAAGAGCCCTTTGTGCACCAACTATTCCAGCCATAGGCAATCTCCTGTCCTAAACATAATTTGGCAAGAATATGATGCTCAGCTGGTGTTCCTTTCTCAAAGCAGAACTACCATGGACATTAGGGAAAATAAGAGAAGACTACCTAAGCTAGGTCCCTAAGGGTGGCCACCAAACAAAGCCAGAATAGGATTCGGACTCAGGGGTGCACTTCCCAATCAAGAAATCCAAGCTGAAGAAACTCCATGGGATTATCTTAAGGGAGCTTCTGATACTGAGTTGTGGTGGTTTCTAGGGAAAACACTCAGAGAATCCGAAGTTGAACAGCCAACTTCATGGTGGAAAACAGATTTGATGGATGACAAGGACATTTTTTTTTTTATGTCAGGGAACCTCTCCAAGGCAGGGCCCTTTGGGTCCACCCCTGTAGAGTAAACCCTGGTCCTGTGCACTGCACTCTCGAAAGTTTTCCTACACGAAACTGGTTAAATCGCTGGCTTTTCACCAAGAGGTGTGGCCCCAAAGGATTGTTTGCACCCATGAGGTGTTGAATCTTGGACCTTGAAGTGAGTGATACCCCAAGACCAAGGCGTTCACCACTTGGGCCAACCCCTTGGGGTTCGGATGACTTTTTATAAGTAAGAAAAAAAGACAAGTAGACTTAAAGGTTCGAAGACTTGGTTTTTATTCCCTACACCGTCATTGCTATCAATGTTGCAAGGATGCGGGCCAAATTTGACGAATATCCACAATTCTTGTTCTAATCAGCTAACTAAAATGGTAATAAAAGCATCTTTGTTAGGTATTGTTAATAATAATAGCTCACCAACCATAAACTCGAGTAGTGTTCAGGTTTCCTTATGGACAATGAACAAAGCCATAACAACACCCCCACCAAAAGAAGGTCGAAAACGGGGCAATAATATGCTTCTACTAGAGCTCTCTAGAGAAGTATGGTTGATGAAGATCCAAAAATCAATAGCCTTAACACTTTGTTAGCAGGGAGGAAAAAATATATATGAGCAAAATGTTGGGGGGAAAACTGCATGAGTTGAAATCATGATTCTAAAAGACAACATCATTTGTGCAGCCATCTTGTATACAACTTGTATACTTGGTTATGCCTATTAATAAAATTTTACTCATATAAAAAAAAAACCATTATTTGTGCAGCCAACTTGTATACACCGTGTACTTGGTTACGCCTATTAATATATTTTTACACATATAAAAAAAACATTATTTGTGCAGCCATAGAATGTTACCTGTCAAAAAGAATGTCATTTGCAAGGTATATTATATGCAGTTGCCTCTCAGAATCATCTAGGACAAAAATTCGTTCTCTAAGTGCCTCAGCCAGTGCGGGTGCAAATGGGGATCTCTGCATGAACCAGTTTTTGGCACCCTTAATTGACTCTTTCGTACCATTTAGATTGTTAAGCACACTATTGAGCTCCATTGCAACATCAGATGGAAGTGGTCCAGAAAGACCCCTGAAAGACTTGGATGACTGGTCATAATCTGGTCGACCATGAATCCCAAAAGACTGTGAATGCTGATGGTGCTGTGGCTGCTCGTAGAATGAGGGAAAAGGAGGTTGGTGCAATTGAGGAGCACCCAGCACTGTAGCTGATGCCCCAACACCTGCAGCTGCGGCATTCATTGGGGGAGCATTTAAAGGGGGAGGATGCATCATAGGTATAGACGATGATGCAAAAGGAGGATTGAAGGGACCACCTGGAGGATGTGTAGCTAACCAAAGCCTGTAACGGTAGTACCCATGCCCCTCCCCGCCAAAGAGAAAACCATAGTCAGGATTCTCTTGCTGCTTTTCACGAATCATAGCTTCAAATTCAGGGCCGTTCTTGGCAGCATACTCAACAAGTTTTTCGATGCGCTTATGAAGCTCCGGATCGGAAGGTGGAGCAGCTGGGGGTGGAGCTGCATCATATGGACCATGAAACTGTGGAGGAATGAGAGGAGAGGGTAAATGAGGGGGGAAAGCTGGCGGTGCCTGCTGTTGCTGTTGAAGATGAAGAAGGTGAGGATGGGGTGGAGGATGCGGATGGAGCTGCTGCATTTGGGGGTGATACGGGAATTGTTGGAGAGAGGGATGTGGGGGTAGGAAAGGAGGACCATGCACTGATGGAGGAAATTGCTGGTGCTGTGGAGGAAATCCAAACTGTTGTTGCTGTTGCATGCTTGGGGGTTGTCGCTGCTGTTGGGCATATGCCATAGCAGAGGCTGATGCGTAATCATGAGGCTGTCGATCCATCACCCTTTACAGAGAATTAGCAGGAGTATAATTCAGCAACCTTTGTGAAAATCTTCAAATTCACCTACACTAAATACACACAGCGCCCAAAAAAGCATAGACTATCGTTATTATAGCAAGAGGAAAGTGCACTTGTTTTAACAAAAAACTGGGAAAATGCAAAAACATTCTCTCATTGATATTCCTATTCCAAAAAATGGCCAGTAACCAAAATTTTAATGCAAACAAATTACAAGTTCTCAATGTGCGGTAAATTGAGGATCTCAACATTTATAATGATTACCCATGTCACGAAGAAAACGGAAACAATATGCAGAGTATGCCATTAAGTTGAAGCCCCAGCAAACACACACAATCACGGGCAAAAACAGAGAAGAAGTGTGAGCAGAATTCAGATTTAAGAAAAAAATATACAATAACCTTTAAGCTCCAATCACCAAAAGCAAGAAACTGAAAGCCTATTTGCTTTACACATTGATTTTCAAAGTGTCTCTCATGCCCTTGGGGGGTTTATGGGGTAACGGTCCTATCTGTAAGCAATAAGCTATAAGTTCATTGCAAGCCTGTTTTTGGGTTCTTCGTAATCTCTCGACTAGGTTTTTTTATCCACCAGAATAGATGGTGAAATTAAAGACTGCAATTAGAGGAGAGTGGAAAAATTTTCCATTTGTTTCCTTGTTTTATACTTATATTCGGAAGCCACGCACTCACCCTTGCTCTAATCTACTTCCCCAGTGGTTCGAGCTCGCGCAACCCTGTTGCTTTTTTATGGACTTGGGATTTAGTGCTTCGTTTGAAATATGAGCAGCCACGTATTTGCAGAAGTCCCAGAATAATCCAAAAATAAATAAATCTACAACAAGATCGAAAGTGGAGAGAGAGAGCGAGCGAGCGAGAGAGAGAGAGAGAGAGAGAAATACCTGGCGGTGCATCGACGTCAATATCAACGGGGACTAGCGGCGGCGCTGGGCTGCAAGGATGGGGGGTCTGGGGGGCTTGGGTCGCGGGGGTTTGGGAAAGGGAGGGGGCGAGGGGGCGATGGGGGGAGACTGGAGAGGCGCGGGGGAGGGGTGAAAGGGGAAAAACGGAAAAAAGAAAAACAAAAAAGAGCGTCTATCTTGCGCACGGTAAAAAAGTACACCCATGACCCAACTCAGCACAGCACAGCCCCAAGTAAAACCCCACCCAAAACCCTTATCAGCCTTCTGCCTCCCTCTCCCTCTCTCTATCTAGCCTCTCTCTATCGTGCCCCAAGTAAACCCTCGCCCCAAGTGATAAAGCCGAAGCAGAAAATAAGAATTGAAAGAATGGCAAACGAATGAAACCGCCGCTGACGATGATTAATCTACAGAGGAAATCGTTATTGGTCAGCACTGCCACTTTCTCTTCGTCCGTGTTCTCAAAACCTTCCACTGCTTCATCTCCTCGACTCAACTCAATGTCCAAGGTTACCCAATCATTCTCCCTTCGCTCTTTCTTTATCACCTTGCTGAGTTAGTTAGGTCGATTTCCTTTACTTTGTTATCTCGGAAACCAGGGTCCGATATTGGTTCCTTTACTTTTACAGCATCAGTTTACGATTGGTAGCTGCTACATGATTAAGATGGCATTCATCTTATAATAATTGTCTAGTTAATGCGTCTATAACACCCAGAATACCTTGGTATAATCGTTTCTTCAACGTGTGATTTTCTGTTACTGTTGCAATTTCCTCTGATATACCCGTCAGAGCTCGCTTGTAACTTCAAGTAAGACTCCTGAAAAGGTTATTCTGGCCAGTAGATGTTTGAAAAACCGAGTGATTTGGGAAAACAACTATCTTTTTTCCCCTTTCTGGAATTTAAAATTTTCAAAGCAAACATTCTGTTTTCTCTCACATAGATTTCACATGGTCCTATTCTGATCCATGTGGAGGCAATAAAGCTGAGTGGAGGATGATTCCTTCGTGTTTGTCTGGTGTCTATGGCTTGAGAGAAATGGGAGGTGCTTTGAAGATTGTGAACGCACAATGGGGGAATTTAGGGATTTTTTCTTTAGCAATTTAAATTTTTGGGTGAACAATCTAGTGAGGGATATGAATATTTGTAATACTTTATTTTAATTCTATTTTGCTTTAGTTTTTATTTAGGTGTATTCTCTTGTATACTTCCTGTGTACTTGAGTTATGCCTATTTACTTGGAATAAAATCTCTTATTACCTATAAAAAAGAAAATTGCGGTGCTATTATGTCCATCCACATTTGATGCAGAATATTCTTGTATTGCTGTGTGGTTTTTGTTACAGCTGCAGCACAGGGGACTCTGTGCGAACCCAAGCACCTACTTACCTTGTTCTCCATTTAGCGTTGGTAATGGCAACAGATACAGAAGAGCGTCTCAGCTTAAGTTTGACAGACACAGAGTATCTTGCAGGATCTCAACTAATCATGCCAAGGCTGGGACAGATTCTCATATTTTCCAAAGCTCTCTTGATACTTTCCACTTAAGACCTGGGTTCCTGAATTGCATGGCACCTCTAAATAGTGTTATTTATGGGTCTCTAAACCGAGGTTTCAGAAGGAGTTTATCTAGGTATGGAAGCTTGGCTCAAAGGTTTTTTTCTCAAGATGCGAGTTTAACAAATAGATATGAAAACGTTGGTGTTCGTGGCAAAGAGGGTGATGGGAAGTCCTTGGGCTTCCAACCATTTAGTGAACACAGGAAACGAGCAAAAGCATTGGCTGCTCACAGGAAAAAAACAGCTGCAAATTTGAATATTTCAGCCTCTAAAGATGTCGACATGATGACTTCTAGTGAACAATTAGTGGGAGATGGGTGTAAGGATGTGAAGCTAGGATCAAATATTTCAATTTCTCCTGTTAAAAATGATAATCAGAACGCTGAAGTTCATGGGAAACAGAAGCAGCACTCAAGAAGCAAGAAAAACAAGGTGCATAAAGTTGCTGCTAATGCTTCAGAAGAAGCAGTTGAAGCAAAAGGACCCCAAAGTTCTTCTCAAGCAAAGACACCGAATGCTGGCAAAAGAGGCAAGAATTCCACACAGGCGTTAGAGGTTAGCTGTTACTAATTTGTAGGATCACCAAATTGACTTATTTATATAAAAAAAGTTGTAACCGCATCAAAGTTAAGTCCTTTATTTCATTAGAATATTTAAGCTAACACCTCAGTTTTTCAGAAGAGTTCAGTTGGGAAAACATATGTGGAAGTGCTTGATAGTTCTGCTTCAATAAAAGCCCAGTTGAATGAGAGAAATGGGAACTCTTGTAGAAAGGTGAAATCTATCAAAGCAGCTAACAAGTCACCAAATAAACAGAATTCACAAGAGAGAGGCAAATTGAATAATCAGGGTCCAAAGACACTGAAACAGCTATATTCCCCCCTTGTGAAATCTGTAGTGGTGGTAGAGTCTGTAACAAAGGCTAAGGTTATTCAGGGCTACCTTGGTGATATGTATGAAGTATTGCCTAGCTATGGTCATGTAAGAGACCTGGCTGCAAGGTCAGGATCTGTGCGGCCTGATGATGACTTTAGCATGGTGTGGGAGGTCCCATCCGCCGCCTGGACTCATCTGAAGAGCATCAAGGCTGCACTAAGTGGGTATGGTTCTCATTGCCTTCAATCACCTTGAACTATTCTAGAGCAGAAGTATTGAACAGACAACATAAGCACAGTGGAGCATTTATCTTTTGTCATACATATCACCTTATGTTTAATTTTAAGTTTGAGGCGAGAGGTGTTTTTTCTTTTTGTGGTCATTTTCATAATAATTAGTGATGCTGATGTATTATGCTAGTATTGTTAGTTTTTATTTGTGGTTTTTCATTATTATCTCTACCTTACTTGTGCTTTTCTGTTTCTGAATTTTCTCATTCCTGTTGCCTTGTTTCTCAGAGCAGAAAATCTTATCCTTGCATCAGATCCAGACCGTGAAGGAGAGGCTATTGCCTGGCACATCATTGAGATGCTGCAGCAACAGGATGCTTTACGTGAAGACATTAACATTGCAAGGGTTGTCTTTCACGAAATAACGGAGTCCTCCATCAAAAGTGCTCTTGAAGCTCCAAGAGAAATTGATGTAAACTTGGTTCATGCTTATCTTGCTCGGCGTGCTCTCGATTATTTGATTGGATTTAACATTTCACCATTATTATGGAGGAAACTACCTGGTTGCCAGTCAGCTGGGCGAGTACAATCTGCTGCGCTCGCTCTTATATGTGACAGGGAAATGGAAATTGATGAATTTAAAACTCAGGAGTATTGGAGTATTAAGGTGAAGATGAACCAATATGGACCTGGTTCTTTAATGAATGGCTTTTCTTTCCCAGCACACTTGACGCAATATGATTCACAAAAGTTGAATCAGTTTTCAATCAGCTCTGTTACGGAGGCCAAGGAAATTGAGAGGAAGATTAGTTCAGCAAAATTTAAAGTGGTCAGCTCTAAAAGAAACAAAATGCGGAAAAACCCACCGACACCATATATAACATCAACACTTCAGCAGGATGCCGCAAACAAATTACATTTTACTGCGACCTATACAATGAAGGTTAGGAAAGTCATGTTTATCTATCTCTTCTGCAGATTTTATATTCGTAGCATTTTTGTTTTATAAAATTACTATTACGTTTTATGAAGATGCTCCTGGAAGGCTTGATGCAATTTATTCTGTTCCCCATATCCCCTTTTCTAATGACAAATTGACATGGTTAATCATTGGTAAATAAAAGCTACCACAAGGAATCAAAAGCTTACAGTTAGTATAAGGCCAAGCTACCCATAAAAGAACTATAAGGCTAAGCTAGTATCTGATTACAATAGTTTTGAAAATCTCTCCCCCTAATTGGGTGCCTTCTATTGTATACGTCCTTGTACTTGGTTGTGCCCCTTTGCACTTTCAATAAAATTGCCTAGGAAAAAGTAATGAATGTACGAGGAAAATCTTGCTTGAGCATTGACTTTTATTGCTGATAAGTAGCAATATTTTACGAGATGAGATGTATTCTGGAGCCTCTCACTTATGTTATCATATGAATGCAGCTTGCACAAAAACTTTATGAGGGCGTTCAATTATCTGATGCTAAGGCAGCAGGTCTGATAACGTACATCAGAACAGATGGACTACACGTAGGTATCACTTTGGCTGCGTGGATATTTCTATGTAATGCTTGGTTACTACATGGAAGTGTTTCATCGTTTCCCCTTATGCCTATTGGTGGCTGAATTCATTTAGTTGCATAAAATTTTGATTTTTTTGTAGAGTATAAGTAACTAATCTATCTAATTCTTGTGACAGTCAATTTTTTTTTTAGCAAAACATTTTTTAGCTAGCACATTACTACCTTGCTTAAGGGCTTGTGGAATGCAACTTTGGTTGTCACTAGTGAAGACGACACTCTTGCCTTGGTACGGTGAGGATGCGACAAATGCAGCCGGATTGCTCATCATGTGATGGGTAGCCCTAGTGTAAATGTAAAAAACAATTTATAATCTAGCTTGGAAGATGAATAACGTGATCATAAGCCTTCTCCATATCCAACTTGCATAAGATACCCAACTTGATAGATTTTAATCTACTATCTAGAAATTCATTGGCAATGAGTACTGAGTCCAATATTTGTCTTCCCCTTACAAATGTGTTTTGGGTTTTTGTAATGATCCGCCCCAAGACCTCCCCTAGGCGATGCGAGTAAATTATGAAAGTTGTCATTTACTTCTTTGCATTATTATGTGATAATGGTTGCTTGGTGGTTATTAGGTGTATTCCGTGTATACTTCTTGTGTACTTGAGTTGTGCCTTTTACTTATAAATAACAAAAGAGAAAAAATGGCCACTCCAACTAGTGAAGTGGTTATGAGAATTCGCTAATGTATATTGCCATTGTTACCTTAGAATCCTCATTGATTCTGAATGCTTCCTGTAGTTCTATAGAATATAGTAATTGTGCAAAAGGGACGGTAACAGGGGATATATTGTGCAAAAGGGATCCAACCCCCGTGGTAGTTTTCTGGCCCTAGTGGAGTACAGTGGTGGTGGGCGCCGGAGCTTCATCTTTATCCCTGGGGAAAGGGACGGAATGGGGTGGAGGAAGCTTGCAGTGGTCGTGAGGGAGGTGGGCAACAAAGGTGCTCAGGGGAGAGGTCCACCATCTTCGTCGACAGAGGCTCGGTCATACAAGGAGGTTGTGCAGACACCTCGAGTAGTGAGCAATCTTGCTTCGGTAGAGCTGAATAGAGTAGGTGAAGTGACTGGTTTGGTAGAGGCACAGAGACGAGAGGGTGATGGCAGAGGTGTGTCTGGGCAGAATGACTTGAGTATGTTGAGTGATTTGCGGGATATGCAGATTGCCTTGGAAGAGATGGCCGTTAAAGTCAAAGGTTTGATACGGTGCGTTTTGGGTAAAGAAATTATGGGGTCGAACTCGGGTCTGGGGAGTGGGCCGGAGTCTGATCTCGTGAAGCAAGGGACTGAGGCCTTGGGTGTAGGACAGGAAAGGAGGCCGAAAGGGAAGGGCCAGTCCACACAGGGTATCCGACCCGAGTCCAACCAACCGAAAGGTTTGACGTGGAGGAAGAAGTCGCAGGTCGGGGTGGACTCAGAGACGGGTGGGCCAGTGCCACCGTGGCCGGCGAAGCCTCAGACGACGACGTCGAAGGTCATCGAAGCTTTGACGGAAGAACAGCCGCAGGTAGCAGGGTCCGTGAAGCATGGAGAGGTGAACCCAGGGAGTTCTGTGGCAAGATCAGAAACAAATGCCTTGGATTCTGTACAGACTTGGTCGACGGCAGTAGACACGGAGATTCCGACGTCAATCACGAGGAGTAGAGGTGATTCTGATAGGAATAAAGGCAAAACAGTTTCGGTTCAGTCCCGAGACACTGTTACGGAGCCGATATTAGTTCAGACTCTTCCAGCAATGTCACAGAAAGAGTCGATAGGCTCACTGGAAGCCTCAGATGGGCTTATGTTGGGGAGTTATAGTGATTGCATAGGAAAGATGATTTCGGCTCAGACCCGAGATAGTGTTGTGGAGCCGCAGCTGATTCCACCACTGGCACAGATAGAGTTGGAAGCTTCGGGTGAGCTGATGTTGATCAACCATGTTATGGATAGGGAGGCAGGGGAAATTATTGAGGCTGATGAGGGACATAACGAGGTTCTGACATCTATGGTGGAGGGGGGAAATTGTTTGGTTTCGGAACCAGAGCTCGTAGTAGCTGTTTATGAGGAGGAGATGGATAGTTCATCTCCGTTACAGATGACTCCTCTTCAGATGGTGTCTGAGGAATCCTCAGATTGGGTTTTTAAACAAGTGGAGAAAATCCAAAGCTGTGTGGGTCTCTTTTATGATGGCTATGAAGAACAATTGAGGGCCCTTCTAGTTGCTATTGAAGCTGGTCGATCCACTGTTGAGCAGTCATCTGTGAAAAAGAAGCGGGAGTTGAGAAGATTGCATTGTTCTATTAATTATGACAATAAGGAGGGTACTTCTGGGAGGAGCAGATCTAAGGGGAGGGAAGTTATTTTTGTTAATGAAGCCTAAAATTATGTCTTGGAATGTAAGGGGGATCAATAATGTCAATAAACGCCTTCGCATTAGGTCCATTATTCATAGTTGGAAGATTGATATTGTATGCCTCCAAGAAACAAAATTGGAAAGTGTTGACAGGAATGTTATTAGTAGCTTGTGGAGAGGCTCGTTTGTAGGCTAGACTTATTTAGCCTCTTCGGGGGCCTCTGGTGGTGTACTTGTCATGTGGGACAGTAGAGTTGTCGAGATGGTAGAAGAGTGCATTGGAAATTACTTGGTGGCATGTGTATTAAGGAACGTGGAAGATGGGTGGTTGTGGGCATTAGCAAGTGTCTACGGTCCCAATAGGAATCGGGATAGGAATTTGCTATGGGATGAAGTTTCTGGGTTGTACTACTTGTGGGATCTTCCTTGGTGTCTATGTGGGGATTTCAATATAATCCGATTCCCAAGTGAGCGGATGGGTCTCTCTTCAATAACTACAGCTATGGAGGTTTTCTCACAGCTGATTTTTGACTTGGAATTGCTGGATTTGCCGTTGGTGGGGGGTGAGTATACGTGGTCCAATTCTAGAGGCAATTCTAGATTGGACAGATTTCTTGTATCATCGTCGTGGGAAGCTCATTATCCGAAGTTATGCCAAAAACGTTTTCCAAGGATAGGTTCGGACCACTTCCCCATTATTCTTGAGTGTGGGGGCATACACGAGGGCAAACGGTACTTTAAGTTCGAGAATATGTGGCTAGAAGTAGAGGGCTTCATTGATAAGGTAAAAAGTTGGTGGCTGTCATATCAGTTTGTGGAGACTCCTAGTTTTGTTTTGGCTAGTAAACTCAAAACCTTAAAAACTAATTTGAAGGTTTGGAATAAGGAGGTTTTTGGGAATGTTGAGCAGCAGAAAAAAGCCCTTTGGGAAGAGCTTCAATCCTTGGAAGCTGATGGGGATAGCGAGGAGAGCTCATCTAGGATGAACGAAGTCAAAATAGAACTTGAGAGGGTTCTTTTAAGGGAAGAAATATCATGGAGGCAAAAGTCGAGAGTTCTTTGGCTTAAAGAGGGGGATAAGTGTACTAGCTTCTTCCACAAAATGGCTAATTCCCATAGACGTAACAATGCCATTGAGATGTTAAGAACTGAAAATAATCTACTTTCCGTTCCCGCTAAGATCCAAGAGCATGCTGTGCAGTATTTTAGTTCCCTCCTCAGTGAGACGGAAGATTGGAGACCTAAGATAGATGGATTGAGCTTTGCAACAGTGGATGATTCTTCATCAAGTTGGCTGGAAAGGCCGTTTGAAGAGTTTGAGGTGCATCGGGTGGTGTGTGGAATGACGAGAGACAAAGCTCCCGGGCCGGATGGCTTCTCTATGGCTTTTTTTCAGGATTGTTGGGAGATAGTGCGGGGGGATGTGATGAAGGTTTTTCATGAATTTTATGAGCTCCAAAAGTTTGAGAAGAGCTTGAATGCCACTTTTATAGCCTTGATTCCTAAGAGAGCGGGTGCTTTGGAGTTGAAGGAGTTCCGCCCAATTAGCTTGGTAAGTAGTGTCTATAAGATTATCTCAAAGGTGTTAGCAAATAGAATGAGCAAAGTGATGGGGAAGATAATTTCTAAATCCCAAAATGCATTTGTTAAAGGAAGACAAATCATAGATTCGGTGCTGATTGCAAATGAATGTGTTGATAGTCGCATGCGGGAAGGGGCTCCGGGAGTTCTTTGTAAGTTGGATATGGAAAAAGCATACGATCATGTAAACTGGAATTTTCTGTTGTATATGCTTAGAAGATGCGGTTTCGGAGAAAAGTGGTGTGGCTGGATAAGTCATTGCATTTCAACTATACGCTTTTCTGTATTGGTTAATGGGCAGCCTTGTGGGTATTTTCCAAGCTCTAGAGGCTTGAGGCAGGGGGATCCCTTATCCCCCTTCCTATTTGATATTGTTATGGAAGCCTTAAGTCGCATGGTGGAAGCAGTGGTGGGTGCAGGTTTTATCTCGGGTTTTTCAGTGGGAAATAACTCTAGTGGCATCTCTACAATATCACACTTGCTCTTTGCGGATGATACCCTCATCTTTTGTGAGGCCGTTGGGGAACAGATTCAAATTTTGAGGGCTGTCCTGCTATGTTTTCAAGCCATCTCGGGATTAAAAGTGAACTTAAGTAAATCGGAGTTGGTACCGGTGGGAGATGTCCATAATATTCATCACTTGGCTGAATTCCTGGGGTGTAAAGTTGCATTTCTGCCCATAAAATATTTGGGACTACCACTAGGTGTTCCTTTTAAGGCCAAACACGTGTGGGATGGGGTGATCGAGAAGATAGCAAGGAAGTTGGCAGCTTGGAAAATGACTTACTTATCAAAAGGGGGTAGGATTACTCTTATAAAGAGTACTCTCTCTAATATCCCTACCTACTTTCTTTCTCTATTCCCCTTACCTGTTGGTGTCGCCAACCGTATCAAAAAATTGTATAGAGATTTTTTATGGGGAGGCCTGGGAGAGGAGACTAAAATTCCTTTAGTGAGTTGGAAAAAAATTTGCCGCCCACTTGCTAACGGAGGGCTGGGTATTCATAGGTTATGTAGCTTTAATAAGGCGTTGTTGGGGAAGTGGTTATGGAGATACCATGGGGAAGAGGAAGCTTTGTGGAAAGGGGTGATCGATTGCAAGTATGGTAGTGATTGGGGAGGATGGTGTTCCAAGGAGAGCAGGGCGTCATATGGAGTGAGTCTATGGAAGTTTATTAGGAAAGGTTGGGGTCGTTTCTGGAAACAAGTTAACTTCTCGGTTGGTGATGGTTCAAAAATCAGGTTCTGGTCTGATGTTTGGTGTGGGGACATTGAATTGTCTCGAGCATTTCCGGTTGTATTCAGATTGGCGACTAATAAGCAAGCTGCAGTTTCCAAGGTGATGGGTTTTTCCAATGGAGAGGTGCTTTGGGATGTAGGCTTATCCAGATCTGCCCAGGATTGGGAAGTAGAGGAGGTTACTGACTTCTTTAGACAGTTGTACTCAATGGAGATAAGAAGACAGGGTAGGGACCAACTATGTTGGAGACAAACAACCTCTAAAAAATTTACAGTGCGGTCATTTTATAAGGTGATACTAAATCAGCACCATACTGGTTTTCCTTGGAGGAGGATTTGGAAGGTCCATGTTCCATCAAAGGTGGCTTTTTTTGTATGGACAGCAGCAATAGGGAATATTCAGACTATAGATAATCTGAGGAAGCACGGAATGATTGTTTTGGATTGGTGCTTTATGTGCAAGAAAGAAGCGGAATCAGTGAACCATTTATTACTCCATTGTGAAATGGCTAAAGTGTTGTGGGATGGTGTGTTTGGAAGGGTTGGCTGTGTTGGGTTATGCCAGAAGCAGTGGCTGATTGTCTAGCAAGCTGGACCAACTTTCAACTGCATACTTGCTCTCAAGTGGCAGCTGCATGGAAATTGATGCCTTTGTGTATTATGTGGTGCATTTGGTTAGAGAGAAATGAGAGGTGTTTTAATGATCGGGAACGCAATAGGGATGCATTTTGGAAGTTTTTTATGAGTACTTTACTTAGCTGGTTCTCTGCTATTGTACTCAAGGGTGGGGCTGTAAACGTGTTCCTGTCTTCGTTATTTTAAAGCTTTAGCATGTAATTAGGTGTTTCTTTTGTATACTTCCTGTGTACTCGGGCTTCGCCTATTACATTGTGCCTAATATAATTCTAACTTATCAAAAAAAAAAATTATGAATGCTTCAATGTGACCCCTTTTTCCCTTTTTTGATGTGTGTGCATGTGTTCATTAGGGCTTCATGTTCCGCCAATATTGTTAATTCTATTGTGAAGATTCTCCTTTTGTGCTCTCCGATAAAACACCTTTTATTTTCTATCTCAGATGTCCGATGAAGCTGTTAAGGGCATTCGCGCTATGGTAATTGAAAGGTGACATATACAGTTACCCTCATGTACATTTTTTTAATATTCTAATATGTATGTGCAGCCATGTATATTCATGGGCTCTACAAGAGTGACGATTTACTATGCTATTGGTTGTTTTTGTTAATCTGGATATGTATATTTGTGGTGTTTTGGAAGTGGTGGCAAAGGCAACTGCTTACCACTGTTGAAAGGCCAAGCTTGCTAATTGTTGAGGAAAAGTAAATTTCGGGTAAATGCAGGTATGGACAAGAGTTTGCATCAGAGCATACTCGCAAATATTTTAAGAAGGTGAAGAATGCTCAAGAGGCCCACGAAGCAATTAGACCCACTGATATTTGGAGGTTACCATGTAAATAATTTGATTTTTCATGACAATTTTAGTTTGTAATGCAAATTTAATGTTTCTGATTTTACCCGCTGATGGACTCTCAGAGTCGATTGACCACAATTTGTTTTTTTCAAATTGGCTTTCAGCAATGCTTGTTGGAGTACTTGATGAAGATTCCATGAAGTTATACACTCTTATTTGGTCACGGACAGTTGCATGCCAAATGGAACCCGCTGTCATAGAGCAGGTTCAAATATAAATTTCTTTTTAATATTTATGTGAATTATCCCTTATTCAAGTCAGCAGAGCCAGATTCTGAATAAAAGAATTGCACTCTCTATTTGGACTTATTTGTTTCCAATTGCGGCTTGTTTCTCCTTTCCAACAGTACTTGTTAATTTCAGTCATCTTTTAGCTAACATTTCTTTCTTTATCAAACCAGATGCTATTGGATGTTGGAAATGATGATGAGTCAATTATTTTACGATCTGCATGCTCACAAGTTGAATTTCTTGGGTATCAGGCAGTTTTTGAGGTATAACCTATTCTACTATCTTAGGACTATCTGTTTTGTAATATTTCTGCAAATGTGTAAATGTGTCTTGAGAAAGAAGAGTGGAATGGAATTAATGAGTTGAATGCTTGGTCTAGCCAAGGTTTAAAGTGGTTTGCCATTTTTGGTTTTTGACAGTTGCCTGTTAGTGGATCATGAAACTTTATTTTTTAAGACACATTTATTGTAAGATTTATACATCGTGTTTATTGTGTGCTCTCTGCTGTTAATTTTTTTTTCATCGTTAAGAAGTGACGAATAACATTAGAAAGAAGAAACAGAAGGAAGGAGCACGAAAACCTTCAAGAGGACGAGTACAGTTACTATTCAGAAGTTCATTAATTAAGTTTGGTGCTGCTCTTCTTTTTTGTTCTGCTATTTGCATTAAAAGTTGCATGAATTTATTTCTGCACATCTTTGTAATTGACATTTGGTGATTTAATAAATTTTATTTTACTTATCAAAAAAAAAAATTTATTTCTGCACTCCTTGTCTAGTGAAATCAAACGTGTGCTACCTATGTATGGCTGTGTGCAAGTGTATGGAAATGATGACGGCCATGATATTTACATATAATAGGGGTGAAAACCGACATTGTTGGTGCAATTTTGGTCCAAAACCAACGCCGCACCGGCGCCATTTTGAGATGTTCAGAACCTGCCGAACCAGCTGAATAGGGGGGAGAAAACCGACAGCCTTGGTGTCGGCATGAGTCGGTGCAGTTCTTCGGTTTGCCATCGATGTCGCTGTGAAGGAGGAGGGGAGCGGCAAGCTGTACCATCGGTGGGGCCGATTCTAAAAGAAGAAGCAGAGGGAAGAAGAAGAAAGGAGGGGGGTTATTAATCCCAGGTAGAAACGGCGCCGTTGGCTTAACCTAATTTATTTTATAAAAGTCAGAACTAAAATGATGCCGTTTCACTCACTTAAGTGAAACGCCATCATTTTATATACATATAATATAAAAATATATATATACATTATCGGCCAGTTCGGCGGTTTGATATTGGTTCAAACCGGAACCAAACTGGCTGATGTCGGTTTTGAGTTATTTCTACCGCCGGCCGATTGGTTTTATGCTGGTTTCGGCCGGTTCGTGTCGGTGACAGCCGGTCCTCGGTTTTTGTACAGCTTTAACATATAAAGCCATTCTTATGGATCGAATTTGAAGCTATTTTTCATGTTGATTATAACACAAAGGAGCTTGTCATGGGAAGGAACGGAGTTGTTCAAAGTTTATTAGGGATTCCGGATTCCGTACTAGATAATGCACTGTCATATTGCAGTTCCTAATCAGATCCTGTTGGCCCTGGGTTTGAAGTATATTCTTCGGCTGCCAATTTATTGTGTTGTTCTCTGAGTTCTATTGATGAATTTTCATTGCTGGAGATAATTTTTTAGTCCACTTGTATTGAGTTTGGTGGCCGTGACACACTTTCTTTCTATATAGTTTTCTGTAATTCATACAAATTGGAGATACCTCGGTAATTAATAGTGATTGTGCTCATCCTTTTTGAGTTTTGATTTTAAATTTTGTGATTGTGACAATAGTTTCTTTCGCTTTCTTCTATGTATTTGGCTTTGACATTTACTTATAAAAAAAAAAATGTATTTGGCTTTGACATGTCTGAGGTTATATATGTTTGCATGAGTTTTTTTGTTGTTAATCATGGTTGGGATTTAAAATTGAATCTGTATAAGAAGTCTGGTTAACATTTTATAGCCACTATGCCTACCTTTCATTATATTCTACTTGATCTGGAATTTGCATCGCTTTATGTATTTATTCAGTTGACTTACATGTGATTTATATAAGCTTTATTTTAATTTGGCACTTTGTCTCCTGTTTATATGTGAGATTGTCTTTTTTGTCCTTTTATTTATTTTTCTAGGATGTGGAAGTTGGAGCAATCCAAAGTAAAGAAAAGGAAGAGAATGATCGCAACGAGGCTTTTGGAATTCTTAGTTTATTGAAGGTAGTAAATTCTCATTCCTAGTATTTGTTATGACAGGAATGATATTAGATTATACTTTGAATAGGTGTTCTTTCTTAATTCCGTTCTTCACCTACCGAAGGTGGCATATGCCTCCTCCCGACTGCTAGGAAAGACAGTATCATTTTTTTTTTTTTTTTATGGGTTGACAGTACCATACTAGTTCATATCTTTAAATGAGGCTAGCCACAGATTTTGATGGATCATGAGGCCAATATTTAACTTGACTATGTGTTTTGCATGAATATGTCTCTTAAATTTATTTTAACCTTAGTAATTTTTTATACATGTTCTCTGGAGTGTAACTTTATTAACTTGTTTGTAGTGTGGAGACCCATTGTGTCTTGGTGAAGTGGAACCTAAGCAGCACTTTACCCAGCCTCCGTCACGCTACTCTGAGGCATCATTGGTACATAATCAGCACCCTTGTCGATATCTGTAGCATTTAAGAACATGTTTCTCTCTGACGTTGTTCCCCAATGACATAGCCTTCATCTTGTCATGCCCAAATAGAAACTGTGTAATTTTTGTTCTGTAACAGCCTAGTACAATATAAACAAAGATGTAGAAAGCCAAGCCTGCAATATTTGCAAAGGTTCTGTTGCATGTCTACACTTCTTCTTCTTCTTCTTTTGGTTTTTTGATCTAGCTGCCAACAGCCTCTTAATATATTTTTAATAGGGTCAGTTCCCATTTGTTCTTGCATATTTTGTATTGTATTTTACAGCTACTCAAGACTAAGGCCGCAAGGGCTCCTTTAAACCTGCTTGTAACTTTTATAATTGTAGTTTAGCACAATTTTAGTGCTATTTTATTAATGAGCTGAGCATGAGCAATATTGGGGTTTCAGCTTGAAAAGATTTGTTACCATTTATTTCTTATAACTTAATTCCTGAGTTGTCTTCAGCAAGAACACACTTATTATACACGAAATCAATTCTACTAACCTGCCTCAATTGTTTGCCTCTTTGTTACACGCTCATGTCACTTTGCTGGTTTAGGTATTCTGCAGCCAGCCTGTCTATACATGCCACAATTGAATTTTTTAGCTTCAACCCAACCCCATGAGCATTCCACCAAATGATTGGTATATTTAGTAAACACATGGGATTATCTAAACCTGAATGGCTTGTTTATTTTTGGAGCTGAGTTTGAAATAAAGCTGGATGGCTTGTCTCGAGCTCATGCCAGGCTTAACAAAGTTACTTTCTAGCTGGCCAACCTAAAACAATCTCTAATTTGCCTTGTTTTGAGTCATTTGCAGCCTTATCCAAACTTTCCCCTGGAAATGTTGATGGCTTTGCCTATGTACCCTATCAAAAGAAAAAAAAGGTTGATGGCCTTGTCTATATGATAGGTTGTTCTTTTGCTCTCCTGAAGTATTAAAAAATCAGTTTGTGCACTATTATATTTTTTATGCTGGAGGAGCTCAATAATTTATTTTTATAATGCTCTTTTCTTCTGGACAGTCTCTATAAACTTTGATTTTCTTCTATATTTTTTATACTCAGATAAGTGACTGTCTTGTATACTTCCTGTGTACTTGGACGCGTCTCGTTATTAATATGGTTTTATTACTTATAAAAACTTATCTTTCATAAAAATATTTTTCTTTTTTTTTGATAATTTACTCTCCCAAAAGTTGCATTTTAATGTGATAATACTGTTAATGGAAACTGTCCCACTTACACACATGCATGGTTTTGCTATCTAATGTACGAACTACTGTCTTATGTTGGGTTTCTCTTTTTCTTCCAATACTATCTTGAAATTTATAGGTTAAGAAGCTAGAGGAGCTTGGAATCGGAAGACCTTCGACATATGCCAGCACACTAAAAGTTTTACAGGTAAGTAGTGCGCAAATGGTCAAACGAATATCTATTATATCTATTGATATTTATATATACATAGCGTGATGGTTACTTATCAATATATTTTGCTGAGGGTTATACTGTAATTTAATTGTCAAATTGACAGATCTTTGCATTATGTTCTTAGGATTCAAATCCCCTTGGGTGCAAACAATCTTTAGAAGCCATCGGACTGAGGAATTTTCCCCTTGAATTACCAAAGGTGTACTTGTGGGAAACTCCTTGCCGAGGGTCTGTGCATCCCTGGGATTAGTCGGGACACTGTTCTTGGACACCTGGTGCCAAATTAAAAAAAATGTTCTTAGGGTTGCGTTCCTTTGTTGTACCCTTTTGTTTTAGGTTTTAATGGGTGGAATTCCTTTTGAAGGGCCTTTTCCGATCTTAACTAAAGTCTCTTTTTCTAATATTTTATATTGACTAGAATGGCAGTATTTGAATTTATCATAAGACACAGTATGCCTATAAATACTGCATATGATTATTACTTGAAAATTATTCTCGTCTACTTTCATGAACTAGTGAAATTTTGGTGAGTCAGTGCAAAAAAAAAATTTTTTTTTTTTTTTATAGGTAAATATATCTATTGGACATTCTTCATCAGCATTGATGTGTAATCTTTGATTTGTATGTGTTCAAATTTGTGGAGAACGAACTTGTCTCATCTGTATTTTTCTCCATTGTTTTATCTTCTTATTTATTCTCGGCATCAGGACAGAAACTATGTGACTGTGAAAAGCCGTGTATTGCATCCAGAATTTCGTGGTCGCATGGTATGTTCTGGCCACCACTAAATACTTAGATTTATTATCCTTTCAATGATCGTGTGGGCATTTAAATACCGCATTTTTGCTAGAACAGTCTAATACTATTGCCATTTCTGTAAGGACTACATTTACTGCGGGTTTCATTTCTGCTTATATAAGGGGCTACTTGGAACAGCAATATTTCAAGGATTTTATCTTTTTAGTGGTGTAGATGTGGGTCAGAAGTCAGTTTCTACAAAACTATTAAAAAATTCCCTTCAGATTGATCTTATCAGGATGCTTTCTAGTCATGGGTATTTAAAACTCTCAGGATTCTAATATGTTGAAGTTTCAAAATTCCTTCATTTTAGTTTTTCCTTTTCTTTTGCAAATTGGGTGTTTCTGAAATTGCTAAAAAGCATGGGATGAAGGTGAGCTTCCAGTTTTTGTCAGACCTGAAATCTCCACTTTTGAAAAGATAAAAATTTGTTGGGCTTGAAGGTTAGAAAATAACTAACAAATCCCTTTAGAAGAAAATTTCTCATGAAAAGTCTGGGCAGGTTTGGGGGGCGGGATGAGACACAAAATTTTTATCTCATCTCATCTCATTTCATCATTACACCTTTTTCAAATCTTCATACAAAATATAATAAACAATTTAACTTTTTCAAATCTCAATTCAACTTTTTCAAATCCCAATACAATAATAATACTAAAACATAATATTTTAAACACTAAAACAAAACACAAAATTCTCATCTCACCCCCCAAACCTGCCCCTGTTGCCTAAAGTATGAAAGTTGTCCCTATAACCAATTAGGAACATCTAATTCCTTCCTCA
Organism: Juglans regia; assembly: GCF_001411555.2. NCBI lineage: Eukaryota > Viridiplantae > Streptophyta > Magnoliopsida > Fagales > Juglandaceae > Juglans > Juglans regia. Next base: position 34,760,296 of record NC_049911.1, on the reverse strand, counting down.
TAAAAATTTTTTGACAAGTAATTCCTCTTACCAAAAACTTGAAGATTGGTTGGTCTAGTCCCATTGAAATGTTGAGATAAACTATATGGCTACAGAGTAAAATAGTCCTCATGGTTTTTAATTTTAAATCTTTTACTCTCTTTGCTTTCAATCTTGATCAATCAGTTCTTGCATCAATAATTTACTAAAAAATGCCATGTCAGCTATGACTAGATGCCACATGTTGTGTAGAAAATAAAAAATCATTTAGAAACAAAAATTAGAAAATAAAAAAGTGGACTTTGTGGGTTGTGCTACTCAGGCGTGGCCTGGGACCTGGGTCTTACGACTCATACCCATGTTGCTGCTGCCATGCCACTGCCTGGGATGAGAGGACGTATACAAGAGAAGACACCTAATAAAGGGTTAGAGATGGATACAAGGAAATCATGAAAACTGAATCCATTCTATAACTCAGAGAAACAATGTATTAAAAACGAAATTTAAAGTTCATTAAGAGAATATCCCTGATCTTCAAAGCTCTGGTAATTCCTTTCCAACCAATGCACCACAATAGACATATAGATGCTGTCTTCCACACTGCTACAATTTGGAAACTACCATTGAAACATCTACAGTTGTCTAGGAGATCAACCACCCTCCCAGGCATTACCCATGCCGGACCAACTCATCTGAAAAAGCTATCCCTATAGGGCCTGGCAACATCACAGTGAAGTAACCTGTGGTCCCTTGTTTCTCCACTTTTTTTTTTGCTCATGCAGCATCAATCAATAACAATGACCTGGCGCTTTCTCTAGTTATCCATGGTCAAGATCCTCCAAACGAAGAAGGCAACCTTTAGAGGCGCTTTATTCCTCCAAATACTTCTTCAAGTAAAAGAGTTGTTTTGAAAAGTCATGGCCTCATAAAAAGAACGCCCACAGAATTTCCTTTTCTTAGAGGGAATCCAAAGCATCTCATTTCTTCATTGCTTACATCTGTGGAGTATAGCAAGTTGAAAAATTCTGTGAAGTCACCAGCTTTCTAATCTTGGGCCGCTTTGTCATTATTCTATTTATCCACTAGAAATTTAATACTTTCTCTTGTTGTGGATTCTTTTGGATCACTTTTTTTCTTCTCAATGTTTTCCATTCATGCCTTGTTATTGATTAACAGTTCCTATTTATATCATGCTTAATGTTGTATTTCTGGAATGCTATTGAAATATTTGTCTTCCTCTTCTATAATCTGCTTTTGTTTGATTATCTAGGTGTCAGCATATCTTTGTCACCATTTTTCAGAGGTCACAGACTACAGTTTCACTGCCGACATGGAGACTGAGGTAACATAGTTGCACTTTTTGTTGCATACTTTGCTCTGGTTGTAATTAGCTAGTGTTTCTTTGTGAAATTTTCAATGTACTATCTTCCTTTGCATAGCTTTATGATTTATACATTTAGTTATATGATGACTTACCGTACTTTATCTCTATTTTTTTATAGGTAAAATAAAGTTTTATTAAAGAAATAGGCATAGTCTAAGTACACAGGAGTATACAAAGGAAACACCTAGTTAAACATTAGGAATTAGAAAAAGCTAACCTTACCTTATCTCTTATCACATAATTGATTCAGAATTGGATAGCTTTTCAACCCTTTTTTTTCTTGTTATTGATTTCTTTAACTCTTGCTCCAGCTTGATAATGTTTCTGCTGGATTAACTGAATGGAAAGGCCTTCTCAGAGATTATTGGACAAGATTCAGCTCATATTGTGATCGTGCTAATAGCGTCCATATTCACCAGGTTGGCTTTCTTTCGTTGAAGGTTTTTAGTGTGCTATCCCCATGGCAGAAACTTTCAATTACTATTGCTTAAAAATATTTTCAGGTGGAGAAAATGTTGGAGAAAAAGTTTGGGGATTCCTTATTCGATTCTCTCCCAGATAAAAGCAGAACATGCCCGAGGTATGTATATGGCACATGCTTCCATTTCTGTGTTCTGTGGGAACTGAAAAATGCACATAATTATGAAAAGGAGCAGTGACTTCTGTCTGAAGTGGTAATATTTATTGGCTTTTTAATGGTGAATATCGTGCATGTATGGGATTGGATCCATGACCTCACACTCAACCTTCTGTTTATGGGGAAGGTGATGCCATTTGGTCCAGAGACCATTTGGTTTACTGTTAAAAATGCTTAATTTGACATTTGTACTGTGCTCGATGCTTCAGATCAATGTTTTGAATACCGTACTAGTCAAAACACTGGAACGAAATATTTCGGTATCTGTACCGTTTTGGGATAGTCGATACATGAATAAATTACATATATAAATATATATATAAATTATATTCTAAAATAATAGTCTATATATGAATAAATTATATATAAATACATATATATATAAATTATCAATAGCCTAGTCTGAATTGGGGATAAAAAAATAAGCTTCTAGTTTGAAAAAATGAAAAAAAATAAAGGCCGAAATATAGGTCGGTACGGTTGGTATTTGGGCCAGTACGAAACATATATGATACCTATACCAGCCCAGTAGCCAGTATGGAAAATACTGACCGTACCAGCCAGTACGGTACGAGATTAAAAACACTGCTTTAGATTTCAGAGGAAAATAATTTGTGTACTTTTTATCCCTCTTTCATCAGATTATATGCTCTTTTGATTTGATTAATTCCTTGCATCTGTGTATCAAGCCTTAAGCATATATCACTAACTTATTTTTTTTTTAGCGGTAAACAAATTTTTATTGATCAAAAGAGTAGGCAAGAGCCCAAGTATACATGACGTATACAAGAGCAACGCCTAAGCGTGCTAGGTTAGTGATACAAGGAATTCTTGGAAGGTCATGCCATAAAAATCAGTTACAATCAACCAATGGAGTAAAGTATTGGAAAAAATAATTTCTAAATTTATCCATTGACCGCTCTTAGTCTTTAAAGCTTCTTTCATTCCTCTCCCTCTAAATGCACCACCATAGACATATTGGTACCATCTTCCATATTGATGCAATTTGAGAGTTGTCCCGAATGCCTCTCCAAGAAGCTAGGAGGTCGCTTACCCTTCTCGGCATCACCCAAGCTAGTCCAAACCGAGTAAAAACTTCATTCCACAAAGTCATGATAATCTCACAATGAAGTAGTAGATGGTCAACAGACTCTCCGCTCTTCTTGCACATACAACACCAATCCATGACTATGATTTGACGTTTTCTCAAGTTATCTAGAGTGAGAATCTTCCCCAAAGAAGCCATCCATTAAAAAAATGCTGCCTTTAGATCACTAAATTATTAACATAAAAAAATTCTGATTTCTTGCTTTAAGAGGCTTTTGAAAATAATTGAGATTTCTATATATGCACATACACTAGCCCCCTAAAAAAAAAAGCACACCATGCACGCAACTTCCTATTTTACACCCCAAGGACGTTTCTTTGTGGTTCACTTGGATTAAATGTTATCCTCCCACATCTTTCAAGCAAAATACGGGATATACTGTTGTTCATACAGTTATTTAATGATAAAATACTTCAATAGAATTTTAATTCTAAGCACTCAATTTATGGACAAATTGATATTGGTGAGCATGATGGGCATGGAAAGGAGAGAAACCAATCATGAGCTTGCCAAATTATGCGTTCCACAGTTTCTAAATAATGATGTTGTGATACCCCATATGACATGGATAAGGGTAGGTGGTGTATGAGATCCCACATTGCTTGGGAATGAGAAGTTCTTGCTCTTTATAAGGTTCCAATAGGGCTCCAATTGTATCATTGACTAATCATTTTGGAGTATAGGCCACCACAGATGCAACACTTGGAAATTGTTCTGATGTAATTTAATATGATTCGATTTCTTGTTTTTGTGGAGTTATTGCAGTTCTTAGCTCTAATATGATGGTTTAATATTTTGTTTTAAAATTTCCCTACACACGTTTTTTATTTCTTCACTCTTCAATGGTCTTATGGTAATCTTTGTCTGGACACATCTCAGTTGTATGGAGGGCACTTTGATTTTCAAAGTAAGCAGATACGGTGCTGGATATTTCATTGGTTGTGATCAACACCCAAAGTGCAAGTGAGTACGAAACTGCATGATAACAGCTTAATTTCTGTGTTATATGCCTAAAAGTTCTTCATACATTTTCTACTGAAATCCATGCTTGTGATAAAGAGTGTCAATGGTGACGAAAAACTCCTTATTGATTACCTGCTATTTGTTCTGGTTGCTGTGAATAGATATATTGCCAAGACATTATATGGTGATGATGATGAAGAAGTTGCTCCTCAAAAGAACAACATGGAGGAGCCAAAAGTGCTGGGTATTAATCCTGGTTCCGCCGAAAAGGTTTGGATTGAATTTTGTTCTTGGAATAACTTGTTTTATGTTATCAGTGGAGCTTGATTTGTTTTGATGCAATTGTCATATTTATTGTACAAGTCAAGTGCAAATGTTCCATCCTTTCAGGTCCTTTTGAAGAATGGTCCATATGGATTCTATGTACAGCTTGGTGAAGACAGGAAGGGATACTTGCCTAAAAGAACCTCTGTTTCCCATGTATGTAACATTATTCTTGACGACCTTTTGGAACCAACTCCTGTCTTTTTGCAAGCTTTTGCATTGAAGTGGATCCTATTAAATATATGCATATATATATATACACACACACACACACATATCTTTGCATCTTTCATGTTTCAAGCAAATATCATAATTCATAATTCCCATTTGTTGTCTGTTGGCACGCACATGTGCTCCTCTCTGGTCATGCTGTGTGGAATATCGTTTATCTTGTCAACAAATGAATTGTGTTTGTATGTCTTTTTTGCAAAATGATTATCAAGGGGAATTAAAGTACTGTAATTTTTTTAAGAGGAATCCGATAAACCGTGCAGACGCAACATATCAACTATAACTTATTACCTTTTACTTATATATATATAAAAATAAAAATAAAAAATTATTTACCATCAGGGTGCAACCTAGTGGTCAAAGGATGAGCTGTAGACTCGTACATCTTGGGTTTGGTTCGCACTAGGTATTGCCTACACCATTCTGGCAGTTGGGGTCATGTATCAGGGTTTACTCCCTAAGGGTGTTCCGGAGGGTTCTTCCTTGGCAAGGTTCACTTCCCGAAACAAAAAATAAATAAATACGGCAACTTATCATTCTCTCCTGGGATTTCTTGCATGTTGTTTAATGGACATCACCTTTGTAGTTCATCTGCTTCCCAACTTTTTTGGTGGTCCATTACCCTTTCTAAAGCCGTATTTTTCACCAAAGGTCCCTTTCTTTCTGCTTCCATCCATATTCAGTCTCTCTTTTTTTTTTTTTGTCTTTCCAGAATTCTCTTATATGGATCGATTGTCAGCTCCCAGTATGATTAAATTGTATCAACCATGGTAAAACTGAATGTTCATGGTCTTGCTTAATTAGCTGTTTTTGTGTGTTAGTGGTCATGCTTGAACAACTATTTACTTGTCTTACCGTTACCACTGTTTTGTCCTTTTTTCTTCCCTAGTTTCTCCCATGCAAATGCTCTTATTTGATACTTTTAATTGGGTTTATGTACTTTAAAATTAGGGAAAACTAAAAATCTGTTCTTTTCAGATAAAGGATGTGGAGTCTATTACTATTGAAGATGCTCTTGAGTTGCTGCGCTACCCTGTGACATTGGTATGGTTGTCATTCTCTAAATTGAGTTTTCTTTCGTTTATTTCTTTATGTATTGCTGAGCTTATTCATTTCAACGTCTTCTTAGGGGAACCATCCAAAGGATGGCCAACCAGTGGTGTTAAGGCTTGCAAAGCTGGGATTTTCTATTAGACATCGACGTTCAAATGCTCCAGTCCCCAAGGTATGCTTCTATTTGTTTAGCATTTTGCGGTAACATGGTGGTGATCAGACTAAAACAAATTTTTAAAGTTTGGTTGCTATGGTTTTTTTTGTAAGTTTAGTCGCTATGCAGTTCAAAGCTTTGTTATAAGTTCATTTTGCAGTGTCTGAGATGTGATGATGTAAAGGCATTAAATGTTTAGATGGGAAATGTAAAAGGGGATCTAGCATGGAAAAATAATACTTCACCTAAAATGTGTCGAGGCATATAACACGTGATAAAGACGACAAAAGTTTACATATTGTATCTAGAGAAGTTATTTATCAGATGGTTAAAAGCTTGAAATATTGTGCAAAATTTTGTTTCTTAACTGACAAGTGGACCATTATTTATCATATTTGTTTAGCTTATAATTTCACCATTTCACACATAATTTCTAACTTGAGATTGGTTCGTCCTCTGTTTGTTTGAATTTCGTGATTGTACTTGGAAGGTACAAACTTTATTTTGATAAGTTGGAAGGTACAAACGGTATTGCTACCTGATTCATTAGAACCCTGTCATATCAGTGGTGGAACTATTTGTTTGACTAGATACGGTAACATTTTACCCAGTAGAAGAAAAAAAGAAGAAGTTATAAAGTATGGTTTGAATTTGATAAACACGCTTATGAGGCTTCCTGTTGATGTACACGCTTATGGTGTGGATTTCATAAAGATTCTGGTTATTTTATGGGTGACATGTGAGCCTCACTAGCAAAATTTATGGTTCAATCTCTTTAGCAGCGGTTAAATATGCTTTTCTAAATCCCTCTCTGTATGATGTTGATCAATCATCTTCTAAATGCATTTGGTGCCTTGAAATACATTTAAAGATATCAGAGCACATTCTGCATAGCGTTGTTTCTTGACGTTAGCTAAGTAGACAAACTTTGGTGTGAGTTCTGGTCAAATGAGTATGGAGTATGATGCTATGGTATTCTTTCTGCAATTTAATTGGTCCATTCTGCTTTTTCGCAGTTCTAGATTGTTACAAGGGTTGATACCAATTTTTTTTTTTTTTGGTCTGTCTTATAAAAAAAAAGGTTCAGTAGCATATTTAACTTGTTGATGGATTGCGTTCTGAAATGTGTGTTGTTTTGATTATTTGTTTGTTTGCTTATGATAAGCTTGAAACTAAAAACTTTACGTCAGTGCTTCCAATGTATGTGTGAGCTTGTTGTACTACCATTTCCTCGTGTTCTTTGGCGATGTCTTTGCAAAACTTGGCTCTATTAATTTCAAGTGATTATCAATGTGAGGCTTACCATGGTTAATTTTAAAATAATTTATTTGTGTTCTGAAATGTGCAGAATGTGAAGCCAAATGAAATCACCCTCGAGAAAGCATTGGAGCTCTTGTCAAGTAAAGATGTTAGGCGATGTGGCCGACCTAAGAACAAACCAAAGGTTGAAGAAGCTGCACAGGCCATGTAGCCTCGGCAAATAGTAGAAGAGTGCAAGTTCTTTGCAGACTAATAACTTATGAATACTAAATAGTGGCAAATTGTCCACTCTGCAACAAGATTTGATCAATGCTGGAGCATCAACTTCCATCACCTGGAGATTCTTTTGTGCATCAAGAAGAGGTGCGCACACAAACTGTGATAGTAATTGGTCTTTTTGTAATTCTTGTTGCATGATCATGTACAATTGTTGTAGATTCTTTTGGGATCATCTATATTTTGATCCCACTTCATCGCTATGTCAAAATAATGATGTCGGTTGAGATATGCAACTAGCATTTTATTCGGAATATCGGGAAGAGCTTCTATCTGATCCCCGGAGTTTTGATGTCTTTATAATCTGTTTTTTTTCTCTCTATAGAAGTAAGCATATATTCCTTGTTATATGAAAGAAAGCTCTTTAACTTTACAAACAACCCAAATGATATTGGTGACGAGTATTCAACAGCTATTGAAGCTTTTAATAAATCCTGTTCTTATGGAAATTTTATTCTCTCCTTTTTCTTTATGGTTAATTAGAAGATGCAGAATATGCAAGCGTTCGTGAATCTTTCAGGTGAAATCATATTGCATGCAATATTGTCTGCTTGGAGAACGGAACCTACGATTTACGAACAGCGTTTAGTTTGTTGTATTCATTTATTTAAGCCCCTTGTCCCCTCACAGTAATAATGGTTAAGAATAGTGTCTGGTTTTATTAAAGTTTAATAACATTCCTTTCAAGTTTTTAATATTTTAATGTGGTATGAAATTGTTCTCTTTGCTTCTTTTTTATTAAGCAACCCTCAGCCGTCTTTTTCACTAGCTATGAACGCTGCTACTGCTAGTTCTTGCTTTCAAAGCTGAAGATTTCAGTGAATTATTACCTCTTGCTATGGTAGTATCGGTCGATTTGGGGGGTCTACTTCATCGGTCTCCCCAGTATTTCCATTTATTAAATTCATTGTCCTTTTATTGGAATTTTCATACAATAAACTTTATAACATGTCAGATATATTTTGAATGAGATGTTTTTAATTATATAAATATAAAAAAAGTTCTTATAATAATATTTTTAAGAATAATAATACACCTTTAATGCTTTTTCCATCTTTATAATTTTATTTCAAATTAAGAATAGTTATGTAAAATTAAAATCATTTTAATAAAATGATATAATTTCATTAGTTGCTGTTGTAAAATAATTATGAAATAACTTTATTTGTAAAAGAGTTATAACTTTATTATTTCTCGAATAATAATACACCGCTAATGCTTTTACTATCTTTATAATTCTATAGTTATGTAAAATTAAAATTATTTTAATAAAATGAAATAATTTCATTAGTTATCGTTTGTAAAATAAATTAATTGTAAAGGAGATAACTTTATGGGTACCAAATCGAGTACCGAATAGTGCATTGTTATTTTTTTTAAACATATTTATATGTTATTTTTTTAAAAAATACTAAAAATAAACACAAATATTTAAGGGAAAAAAACAGTAGTGGGTACACTCCATCGGTATGCTTTGTCGGTCGACAAAGCATTTTCCTAACCTTTTTTATTTTATTTTTTTTCCTAACTTTATTTGTAAAAGAGTTATAACTTTATTATTGTTTCGTCCCAATATAATTTGAAAAGCAAAACAAAAATAAAGAATGAAAAAACCTCAAACAACCCGAAGAGAAAGCGCCTTCCCCGTCTAGAGATGCTCCGATAAACTACGTTACAAAATACAGAGACGGAACCCTGTACGAAGAAAACAAGTTGCAACGTCAAAGTTCGAGAAACGGAGTACTCACTTCTCGTCGATCAGCTCTCCAGGTTCTCTTCCTTCTTCGACTTTCAATATTAATTAATAATAATACTGAAAAAACCTCTCGACAAAAGGAAACAAGGAATGAAAAGAGATTGCAGAGTTCTTGGAATCGTAATTCTTGCTCGAACGCTTTCCTGCGTTTTGTTTCGGAAACAAACGGAGGGAATCATAATAACGTTATCGTCTTGAAAGTTGTGATATATCTAACTGTTTGTTGGGAACAAAATACAGAGGGAGAGAGAGGAATATGCAACAGAGGCTGAAGCTTCAGCAACAACAACAGCAAGCCCTAATTCAACAAGCCCTTCTTCAGCAGCCTCAGATGTACCACCCTGGCGTCATCGCCGCTGCTATGTCTCAGGTGTGTATATATCATGATATATATTATCAATCTGTGTCTTTTTTTACCTTCTATCTCCTTTATGCTCCATGTATATGTTTTACGATAGGGAATTTTGATTTTATTGTTTTTAGTGTGTATCATTTGGCATTTCACGTCTTACTTGATATCATTAATGCCACGATCAAGGATACTACGTCCCGAAAGGAGTAGTTGAACTTACAATTGGAGCATCGATCTCAAATAAAACCTGGTTTCTTTGGATCTGGGTTGGGGGATCTAACATATATTCTTATATTTGGAGCCCCTGGCCCTGAGAGTAAGTACATAACCAAAAAGAGACTTGATACCCACACAATGCCTTCACAGTTCACCCATCCTATATCATACTTTTTTTAGTTCTGCCCAGTTATAGTAAATTTTGGTGTGCATTGTGCTTAAAATGTTATGAAAACCTGACATCATCATTTGGAATGCCTTGGAATAGTGAAGTCATTCCTATTTATTTCTCAAAGGTAATTATACGACTGAAACTGCATGAATTTGAAGGATATATTTGCTAAAATATTTCATCTGAATAACTTTTCTGGTGGTGTCCCACTTCGCAACATTTTTATTCGCTTTTAGAAATTTATTTTCATTGTCATCTATTTATTTTCACCTTTTCATCTGTTTTCTAAATTTATTCTTATTTGGAGGAAAGGAGGGACAAGGACGGTGGAAATGTATTCTTGGTTTGAATTTGTGGTGATTTTAGAGATAAACTAGTCAAGGCTTATATTCCTTGAAAGCTTTTTGGAAAATTTCATTTAATTTTTTCTTTTGATAAAAATCAAACAAAATTTTCTTCAGACTTGTTTATATACATTTATAGATTCACGTGGACCTTTTTTCAACATTTCACTCTCATGATTTTATTTTGAATATTCTCCTGGTTGACATAATTATTAATGCATCAACTATCTATATTGGGCATGATTGCTTCTTGAATATTTTGTTTGTGTTTCTCCTATGCTTAAACTGCAGAATTCTAGTTCTTGATTATATTCCCTTTGTTCATCCTTGAGGGAATTCCCAATTGTTGAATATGCACTACCCAAGGCATCTATAAATAAAATGGTTTATTTCAATTTTTCAGAATTTATGAAAAAGTTACACAGGTTAGATTTATACCGGGCTTGTAGAGTTCTGTTAGGTGCTTCTGTTTTCTTTGGCATCTTTGTTTAATTTTATCTAGGACATCATCTTGGAACTGCTAAGCTTTATTTTGTTCATTTTTCCTTTTAATTTTAATTTTGCAGATGGAGCCCATCCCTGGTGGGAATCTGCCCCCTGGCTTTGACTCATCTACATGCTGCAGTGTGTGAGTGCTGTGCAACAGTTCCTTTCTTTGTCCCCCCCCCCCCCCCCTTTTCTTTAGCGCTGGCTCTCTGTTTCTTAGTTTGCTTAGCTTCCGTAAGCATTTTTCAATGTGACATCTATAGGATACAAGATTGCATAACATGTGAAAAAAAAATTGTGAATGGAGTGGTCAGGATTTGTTTGTTAGACAAAATTACTTTTTACAAGTTGCTTTTTAAGAATCAAATTCGTGGTATCAGATGTGTGAGCTGGTGTGGTTTGCACTAGCTTACCTAAGATGTTGTTTTATTTCGTTTTTTTATTTTATACAATTACTGGTCTGATAGCTTGATGATCAGTTATGTAGGAAATATTCATGTAAATGTCACAGAGAAGCTTCTTGCGGAAGTTTTCCAGACTGCTGGTCCTCTTGCAGGATGCAAGCTCATCAGAAAGGATAAGGTTCGGTTTAGTACTCAGGTTTTTTTGTTGCATCATCACTTAATTTTCACTTTTCATTCTACTAGCTTTATTATATAACGTCCACAGTGGAAATTAGTTTCTTTAGTTCCTTTTAACTACTCAATTATGTTATCAGTAATAATTCATGTAAACGTCTATTCTCCATGGTACCCTACACTCTGAGATTTTCAATTTAGTAAAGACATTGAGGCCTTGCTAAGGCGACTTGCCAAGCAATTAGTGCATAAACTAAGTTGGTGATGCAGTCTTTTTGGCAACTGTATGCCTCGCCCATTGAAAACTTCCTATTAACATATACAAGCACTTACTTTTTAAAAAAATAAAAATCCCATGTGAAGGTAGGCAAAATTCTAACTCACTATCTGTTCATCTTCTTACTGTTGTGATTTTCAAGCTTTTTGGCTGAAGATGAGGACATAGTTAACCCGTTGTGCTGAAAGCTGAGGGTGAGGTAGCGATGGATAATATGACATCCTGAAAGCTGAGGTGAGGTTGTGATTGATGAGGTGGCGGAAGCCTTCAGGTCTTGCTTTGTGTATGGTACCTGAAGCTGGTGCTGTTTATTTCTGGAGTTGAAATAGTGGAGCATGAATTTTTTCAACAGTAAATTCCCAAGAAAATGACCCATCTTTACAGAATCTGTGGTGATCTAGACCAACTTGAGTGATGAATTAAAAAATAAAATCTGGTCAACTACCACCTTGCCCACCCTTAAAAAAAAGGGCAAAAAACAAAAAAAAACAAAAACATTGTTTCTAAGAGTTGGGTGCTCTGCCATCTAGCAGCTGTGCTCAGTGGGTATCACATCGTATGACATCAGCACATGCATTTGCTGGAATTCGTTTACTGATATTTTTCATTGTTTGTGCACTGTACGTTCTCATTATTTTTCTTAATTTGATGGTTTGATTCATTCTTACTGCAGTCATCATATGGTTTTGTGGACTACCTTGACCGGACATCTGCAGCCCTGGCAATAATGAATTTGCATGGCCGCCAACTGTAAGCATTCGCTCATAAGATATCAACTGTGGCCATTCTGGTGCTCTTTGGAATTTTATGTGTGCATTTTGTTAGGCCACAACTGGGAGGGAGGGGATTCTTTTTTTTTTTTACTTTAAAAATCACTTAGTAATTTAAACATTTTGTAATTAAATTTCCATGTAATCATGTATGGACTTTGCCATTTAATTCTCCTCTTGCCTAGTTTGTGGTTTTATTTTCAAATCAACAGTCTTTCCTCATGTTGAGTGGTTCAACAATTGTCTCAATGCTTTCACTTTCATTGACGGTCAACTCCCTCTTTATTTAATTTTATGCTATTTTTATTTATTTACTGGATTCACTTTTTTTCTTTGCACAATTTCAGTTATGGTCAGGCACTTAAGGTGAATTGGGCATATACCAGTAATCAGAGGGAGGATACTTCAGGTTTCTTAAGCCTTTCATTTTTATTCTGTTACTTTCTTTGTTTTGTTCTTATTTGAGTGCCTAATGATATGTGCTCCCGTTTAATGTGCTTTTAAAATCGTCAGGACATTTCAATGTATTTGTTGGTGATCTGAGTGCAGAGGTTACTGATGCGACTTTATTTGCGTGCTTCTCAGTCTATCCTAGTTGTTCGTGAGTTCCTCATTGCCTTGAATATTCATTAGTCGTACATTTTTTTCATGTACATATACCAACAAGGGCAGCACGTTCTAGATTTCCTGATGCTTGCAGTCAAATTCATGCTTTCACATGTCCATGACCAGAAGTTCATGGGGGAAATTCTAAGTATTATCATTAAGTTTCTTGAATCTTGTACTTCCCGTTGATCATGGTGTGAACCGCTATAATTTATGTTGTGTGTGTTTAGATGTCTGGTTTATGATCCTTCTTTTTTCTTCATCATTTTTAGTGATGCAAGGGTCATGTGGGATCACAAAACTGGTCGCTCAAAAGGATATGGATTTGTTTCTTTTCGTAATCAGCAGGTATTGCTTATTAAGTAGTAGTTCCTGAAAATATTTAACCCCCCCCTCCTTTCTTCAAAGAAGAAAAGCTTTTTTTGAAGAATGCAAAGCTGTCTAAATTTGGTTGACTACAGAGCATGAAGATGCATGAAGAAACATAATTTTTCCTAAAAAAAAGTTGGACAGTTGGATATCTTGTTTTTTCCTGGTAAGTAATTCAAGTTTATTATATTATAGGCGCTAAGGGGCGCAACCCAAGTACACAGGGAGTATACAAGAGAATACCTGACTAAAGAGAAGAAGGAAAACAAAAAGTCATAAATTCAAGATAATTAGTAAAACCAGAACTGTTCTGCGCTGACATCCAAACATAGAGGGTTTCTAACACAAAGGAAGTAAGCTCATTCTTGGTGGTGGAACTAGCATTTATTCTTTACTTGTTTGAAAAAGAAAAGGGAGCCAAATTAGCCCAGCTACAGCTGTGGGACTAGCATTACAAAATTTCTTTTAAGAGTTCTGGAAAAAACACTAAAAATGTAGAGAGTCGAACAAACTGATAAATAGCCTTGTGGAATCATTTTGCAGGATGCACAGAGTGCTATCAATGAATTGACTGGTTAGGCATCTTGTTGACCTTCGTTGCTTAGTTTTTATCTTTTTCAAGTAGCCTGGTTCTCAATGTTTTTGAGGATGTATGATCTGTTTTTCCCACCATCTTGTAGGTAAATGGCTTGGGAATAGGCAAATAAGATGCAACTGGGCAGCCAAAGGTGCTGGTACTAATGAAGACAAGCAGATCAATGACAGCCAAAATGCAGTTGTACTTACTAATGGATCTTCAGGTAGCACGCAAGCTTCTACTTGATTAAGTCCATGTTGTAGAATCTTGGTGAATTAGGATGGAGGCACCTGCTTAGGGCTTGTGGACGACTCAGGCTCTGGATACCACATTCACTCAGAATATCCAGATGCATGCAATGTGGAATAACAACATAATGTTGGGAACTCGATAACCAAAAGCTGGTGTATATCAGAAGCATAATTATGACTAGCTTTTATAAAAAGTGACAATTGTACCCACTCAATCTAAATACAACCAGTCACCAAAAGTTAATTACTTTGATGACACAGACCACAGTCCTAGGCTCCTAGCTAGTTTCCAATGTGGTTACTCTGTTCGGTGACAAGCTAATCTCAGGAGGCGTATTTTGCTATTGTTTGTTTAAATCGCAAATGGTTGATAGTCCACTGTTTAGGCTATGCCTACTTTCATATTAATAAAATATTTCTTATTCATAAAAAAAAAAAAAATGTTTAGGCTTGTTCATATTTCATTCCATTGACAACTTGAGATGCTTTAAGGCGTAATAAATTGCAGCATATTGATACTTGAATATTTATATTTAATCAATGAAGAATATGGATGCACTATATATAGAGACGCATGTACGCACACGAACACACTCTCTTGTTGGGTATACAGTTCATGCAATTGTGTGGGATTGAAGCTCCGCCCCACTTCTTATGGGGAGGAGTTACTTGGCCCGACCATTGGCATTGGCATGCAATCAAGGGTAAAATTGGGCTGAGTGGAGAAAGACGTTTCCTTCTTCACATCTCCTTAATATGGCTTATCATATTTCTCTGCTCAATATCCTCGTGATCACTTCAGGAGTGTAAACACTAATGTCAGCTTGTCAGAAGAGCTATGATAATTTGTTTTGTGACCTGTTTAAACTCGACATATTTCCTGCGTCTCCAAAGTATGTGAACTACTTAAAAGATTTGGAATGCTATAAATTGCTTGGATATTCTGGATGTTGACAGTTATTCTGTTTTCCTTATTTTGTAGATGGAGGTCTGGAGAATATCAATGAAGAGGCCCCTGAAAACAATCTGGCATACACCACTGTCTATGTTGGCAACCTCTCTCACGAGGTAATTAAGAAATGCACAGAATTGTCCTTTCATATCCCCTTCTGCTCAACCCTACCTGCATCCTGGCAAACTTTTATTTTTATTTTTTTATGAGTAACATCTGGGGGAACTGTGTTTCACCATCTCTGCTCCACCAAGAATTTGACATCCCTGTAACTGCTTTGCCTGCTCCATTTCTTTCTTGGTTTTCTTGGCAAATAATTGATTCATACTTCTGTGTTTGCATTCAAACTTCAAGCCCAAGGTGAAAAGAAATAGTTAACACAAGGAAGTTCAAGGGAAAAGAAAAATTAGGAAGGCACCCAGCGAACTGTGGTTCAAAATGATCACACTAGGCGTATAACACTGGAGCTCTTGTGAAAAAACACCGAAGCTCTGTCTCTAAGAATCAATAAATCCTTTGTTAATAACTTTTTTTTTATCAGTAAACAAATTTTGTTAATAGAAATAGGCATAGCCCAAGTTAATAACTTTAAATTGACAACTTGTAACTGATGTTGCAATTTAATCTTTTAGTATCCTAAGAAAGAAATACAGACAAGAGAAAAAGAATTCTACAAATATGAGAGACTGAAATGTCCCAGAAGAGTGTCATCTTCCACTGGAGCCCTCAGATGTCTATACATGTTGAAATTTAATAATTTACTAAACAATGCATGGAATCACTGAAGTATGTCATCGAGGCACGGAAAACTAATTATATACCTGCTCTGAATCCATGTTGGGTTCTTACATCTCTTTTCTCGATTCCCACATGGCCAATGTTGCAGTTTGCTCCAAGCCTACCCCATTGGTAGTGGAGCCATGCGAAAGCGCTGTCGTAGCGAATATTTTTTTTTTTATAGGTAAAATAAAGTTTTATTGATCAAGTAAATAGGCAAAACCCAAGTAGACGGGAAGTATACATATGCAAAAGCGCTTTCATAATGAATATTGTACCTATCAGTCTTCCGAACAAAGCTAGATCTTGGCCTTCTTTAAATGGTTATAGTTCATGTGCTCTCTTGACCATGAGATCCCATACTTCTTGACATTCCAATTCCTTGTAACAAGTACATATTTGATTATCTTTCTTTTTCATCTTGATGTGTATTTGTTCATCATACTTCCATTTATCTTTTTGTTCAGTTTCACAGATTGTTTTTCCACTATTTAATTTTATCTTGTAAATGTGGATCCATGGCATAATCTTCATAGTCAAGTGCGAGAAATTTACTTTGTCTCTGACAATTTCATCATGTGCTTAGGTAACTCAAGCTGAACTCCATTGTCAGTTTCATGGTCTTGGTGCTGGGGTTATAGAGGAAGTGCGTGTCCAGAGGGATAAAGGATTTGGGTTTGTCAGATACAACACTCATGAGGAAGCAGCCTCAGCCATTCAGATGGCTAATGGGAGGATTATTCGTGGGAAGCCCCTGAAGGTAAGAAAACTTTATGAGGAGGTCGTTTTAATTTGACAGTCAGCTTTATTTGATCTTAATATAACAATAATATCGTGGCTTGGATACTTCCAAGGCATATCCTTATTGTCCTAAGATGGAATGGGCTAACAAGCCCTTGGCAGGGCCATGGATGCATGACGCTAGACAATATCAAACGAGTTTCCTACATGCATGTACATGAAGACACACATTACAACCCACCCACCCTTCCACATATGCACAGAGAACCTTGTTTGGGTCATGCATGTTATGAACCCCACCTGTGTCTGATTTCCATGCCCTTGAATGAATGCTATACACTACTGATCTTGAGAGACACGAAAGACTTTTGTTTGGCTGGTCAACTAAAAGGCCAAAATGTGAATATATATATATATATATATATTGTTGCCGGAAATGGTATATTTAGAACCTGCTGATTTGCTGATGGTTGTATTTTTGAGGACCTGAGTTATGCAAAAAAGGGAAAGGAAAAAAAATAAAGATAAAACGGGAACTGGATATATATATATTTTTTATACAAAAAATTTCTGCATGTCCGTTTTTCCAGTTCACTTCAGGTCTCCAGCTATTTTGCATTAGTCTAGGGCCTCTAGGCATTTAACTCTTTATGGGTTGCGGATTTGCTATTTAAGTGATCAGTTTGAATGTAGGACCTAGGAGGTCCTTGGCATGGTGCCATCATCAGAAGAACAAGCAGTACTGTGTTCCATGTTAAATGATTTTCATGTAAATTTTAAGCAGCATTTTTACCCGTTGAAGAAAATGTCTCATCTTTTTGGCATGCGTGAATGCAGTGCTCTTGGGGTAGCAAGCCAACTCCTCCTGGGACTGCTTCAAATCCATTACCTCCTCCAAGTCAACCATATCAGATCCTTCCGACTGCAAGCATGAACCAAGGCTATTCACCAGCTGAGTTGTTGGCTTATCAGCGGCAACTTGCCTTGAGTCAGGCTGCTGCTTCCATGGGGTTGAGCTCTGGGGGATCGCAAGCCATGTATGATGGATATCCTAATAATTCATCGGCCCAACAGCTCATGTATTATCGGTAGCGGGTGTTTCCATGGGAATTCTGCCCCCTTGTCTGGGTAGGGTTAATAGCAAATAATTTTCCTCTTTTGTCCTGGTCAGTATGTCTCTTTATTAACTTTAAGCTTTACGGTTGAGATGCAAGTTAGTCTTCAATTACTTAAAAATTTTGGTCTCTTATGCAGTATTGCGTCAGATTAGGTTTGCTTCGCTTTGTAAGGGGTCGGATTTTGGAACCACTCCCCCCAAAAAAAAAAAATTCATAGTACACTGATTTATGGTGCTTTTGATGTGTTTAAGTTAAGATCATGGTTAGATATTTGTATTGTCTTTAGCGGTAACTTTTTTTAATCGAATTTGGGGCGCAAAGATTAAGTTCATTGAATTTTTTTTAATTGAAAGATAATATTCTGGATTATTTGTAGGAAAGGAAAGTGAATTGAGCTTCATTACTCGATTGCGGCATAATTTGCAGGAAATAGCTGTCTTCTTGAAATAAGACTTTCAAGTATGACCAAGTAATCTCTTCGTAATAAATGGAGTTATGAAACTAATTGTATATTAATTAGCTAGATTCTACCCATATCGCTTAAGGCGGTCTCCATTTGTTACAATGAGCCAGTCCGTTATACTTTCCTTGACACTTGAAGTTGGCGACAAAACTGTGTACTAGATAATGGATCTGTTCAGGACAGACCTTGTAAAGCATTGAAGATTCTGAGGGACAAAGGGAACACTGTCAACACCAGGTTCTGCCTCTCCAACTCTCAGTCGTTTTTCCGATAACATATTGGTTCTTGGTGTCTCAGTATAAAAATATAATAATATAATGCGAAAGATTGAGAAGTTATTGTTCTTCGTTACGAACTCTACCTTAAATAGTATTTTAGAGTATTTTTGCTCCGGAATTTCGTATACCAACGTGTTGCTTTTTTCAAGAAAGGAAACAAAAAAGTAGATTTCATGAACAGCCTCATTGACTACCGGCCGTCTGATGACACAGACGTAAATCATTACAAGACAACCACATTCATGTCTTGTGAAGCACCAGGCTTTACAGTATGTGGGTGCTTGTGTGTGTGTTTTCTTTTTAATCTTTCTCTAGAACTAGAAGGAATGTGTATATATGTACACGTTGATTAAGAAACTTGGAACTTCATCTTGATTCGCTGTACATGATATCAAAGTTTGCAAACACGGCTTTGAGAATCAGAGATGCTATGAACATCAATCAGCTTTTACCTCCAACAGTTGGCACGATCATTTTAAACCAATTTTTTTCCTCAGAACTTGATCTTTACTCGTAAGGGAGATGATGGAACTCTCTCCAGAAAGTGCAGGTGGAAGATCCCCCTCCTGCAAAGAGTCAAATCAATACATTTCTGATTAGGCTTTTCATCGTGAGGTAGAAGTCAAACAAGCATTATGTGAATTCTAAATGAACCGTTACAGGAATGACCGTGAAATATTAATTGGAATAGTTTTGTGGTTTATGAAAAAGAAATTAACCGTGAAATATTTAACTAAAATAGAGTAAATCATGGAGTCAAAAGTTGAATTTAGGACCATCGATCTGAATCCTCATCAAGTTAGTAATTGTCCAAAAAATGGATGAATTTAACCATTAGATTATATTGTCAAGCTAACACAAACTTACTAGCTGCAGGGAAACTTGGCTGTGGCCTGGTGAGGAGGCTGGACTGCCATTTATCGAAGTGTGGTACATGGTTTCCTCAGCAAGTTCTCTCAATCTGTTAAGTTCTGGCAAGACTTCCTTGCCAAGATCTGGTCTATCCTTTCGCCTCAACTCTGCACACTTTAGTGCCAGCTTGGCGAAACACAAAGCCTCTTCAATTGGCCAATCAGGCACGGCTGGATCCAACATCTGAGTAAAAGTCCCTTTTTCAATAGCCCTTTCAACAAGGTGAGTCAAGCCCATCGGCGGCCTGGCTGTTATCATTTGTAGAAACATGATTCCAAGGGAATATATATCAGACTTCACTCCAAGCATGCCTGTTTGCTGATATTCTGGATCTATATAGCAGAATGTGCCTGCTGTGGATGTCATCCGATATTGTGTCACGTTATCGACCACAGATGGGGGTACTAACCTGGCCAAGCCGACATCACTAATCTTGCTAACATAGTTGCGATCAAGTAAGATGTTGGCTGGTTTCAGGTCACGGTGCACTAGTGGCTCTGGTTTGGTCTGGTGAAGGAACAACAAGCCAGTACCTACTTCGGCGGCAATTCTAAATCTAAGCTGCCAAGAAAGAGGTGGAGTGTTACCCCGGCAGAAGAGGCGGTCCTCCAGACTCCCATTAGCCATGAACTCATACACCAAACAACCATACTCGGGGCAGGCTCCTAGTAGGAGAACCATGTTCGGATGTCGTATGCAACTCAATACCTCAACCTGAGAATGGTTGTTAGTGAGTCATAACGAAACTATTTCTAAATACTTAACTGAACTTTCAAGCATAATTTTTTGATTTGATGCTTGTGTAGACAAGTACTTCTATTTTCAGTATACCTCTTTTTGAAACTGTGACCTTCCTTGAGCTGCATCTGGGCGAAGAACCTTAATTGCAGCAGGTGTATGGTCCAAATAACACTTGTATACAGGTCCATAACCCCCTTCCCCAATCTTGCGGGATATTGCAAAGAAATCTGTGGCAATTTCAATATCTTCAATTGTGTACCTCCTACACCGATCATCTGATTGTGCTAAAGCATCAAATGCCTTTTTCTTCTCTTCTGTTTCTTGCAACACTTTCATCTCCGCATGGATTCTTTTTTTCGCTTCTAGTTCTGCTATCCTCTTGGCTGCCTCAGCAGCCTCAATGGCAGCCCTGGACTTGGCCTTCTCCTTTGCTGCAATCGCTAATGCAGCTTCCTCAGCCAATCGTGCATCTTCCAATCTTCGTTCTTCCTCTAATTTCCAACGCTGCAACTCTACTGCCTGTTATGTAAATTGTATCAGTGCCTGCTTGGAGTTTATAGAAATTACAAGGCATAAAGTAGGTTTAATTTCACCTACCATTTGTTTTGCTGTGAGTGCTTCTTTGCAGGCAGTACTGTACATTTCCATTGTTTGCTTGAGTTCTAACTTCAGCCTCCTCATTTCAACCTCCACTTCTTCCTGTATTATTTTTTTCCATACAAGGTTATTCATCTTGCACCCTTTCTTCAAGTTTCATGTAACTGTACATGAGTTACAATATTCATGATAGAGATGTTTCTGAAATCCCAACTACAATTAATAAAAAATCTGATCTATATATATAGGAAGCTAGCTTTTCAAAATTTTAAATTGTGCTTAAACAAATTGAACATAACATCTTCCAATTTCTTCAAATTTATCACACGTATCAGGTTTGAGAATATATACATGCATCATGTCCATGCCACATAATCATGTGGGAGCTGCTATCTAATTAAAGTCCAAATTAATTAATGAGCCGAGTACTCGCATGGTTCTTACCACTGACTGAGATGCGTTTGATAGCCTATCACTATCCGGCGAGATTGGTGACAAATCCAGTGGAGAAATGACATCTAGTGACCTCCGGTCGAACTGCTCAGATGAATCATATCTCTGGTTGATGTCATCTGTTTCCGAGACACATGACATCCGTGAGGGGGTGATGAGGTCTCTCTCCAGGCGGTCATACAATGAAGGAAACATACGGTCGATGCTGGGCCTCTCAGAGCTAACAAAGGATATATCAGTATCAGACAAATGGATTTCCCCATATGATTTCCCACTTATGCCTGATCTCCCAGGCAATGGTGACCTGCTTACAAATATTCCAATGAGACTTAGATTAGAGCTTTTGAATTATTGGCTGCATGTGATCCCAAATCACATGATGTATATGCAGGGGAATCACATCATGTATATATACAAGTGCCCATATATATATATATACCTGATTATGTCTGCCTCATCAGCTTGAAATCTACGCGCTGGCTCAATTAATGGTGGCTTTCCTGATACAGGAGGCCAGGGGATGATCAATTATGAGAAGTGGCACAGAGAAAAAAAAAATAATAAAGCCAAAAAGAGCATTAATATTAATTATTATATATGCTTGAAAATAAGAGAGTTTAATTAAAGTACCGTAGATATTAAAAGAAGTAGCCGGGAGGAAGACTTGTGGCTCTGGTGTATCTGATTTGATGCTGCCTCGATATTTAGCAAGTTGGAAACGTAGAGAGGTTGTCGAAGTCGTCCGTGATGGTGCAGCACGCAAGGCAGATCGCATGGACTGAATCTTTCCTCTGGATATCACGTATACGTTACAAAAATCTGGTGCTCCTTTTGATACATAGCCTGGAATATCTGTTGCCTTGAATCTTCTGAGGAGACAGATTTTTGAAGTAAAATCATTTTCAGAATAACATAGCTAGCTAGGTAGGCATGCATTCACATCTTCATATATATATATATATATATAATGCTCCCCTGACCTATAATTTATGGGCATCTCGTTTTTGTGTTTTTACGACGTTACCAGTACTCTTGTAACCTTGTTAAAATTAGAATGAGAAATAATGAAACTCGTGCCTGCATGATTTCTAGAGATACTTGAACTCGTGTAAAGCTAGGAAAGACGTTGATCATGTACCGGAGGATCATGAGTAATTTCATAAATTTTGGTGCAGCAAGCAGGGTAACTTGATAAGAGAGAGAGTACGTACTTAAGAAAGCCAGGTTTCGACGAGGAACCAACAACAAAATTCTCAATAGCTGAATGACTTGTATATTCGATCAATGCTCTCGCTACATCTGTGTCTTCTAGTATGATATCTCTGCAATGTATCTGATGTCAAAAAGATAATCATCAAAAGTAAGAATTTCGCTGCTAATAATGTACGTATGAACATGTGTACGTACGTACTATATATATATATAATGTTTTTTTTTTTTCCTTTTAATTAAGGTGGCCGACCAAACAGAAGAGAAGCAAAATCAGTTGGATCTGGCCTGATCATGACCTACATCTTTACGCGTGCAGTAACAACGGAAAGGGAGGAGCATTTCTTTGGTTTTTTTATCAAGGTCGAGGTAGCATGCCGGCGAACTCTCATCAACAATACCAGCCCTTAGCCCTGCACCCGAAACGAAAATCATGAACTCATTGCGATCGTGTGATCATGAGAAACGTAATCCAGCTAGCTACGTGCATGTTATACCGAAACGGTTCGTGACAAATGAAAACCCATCACCTTTGGCTCAATCATTAATTAGATCATGAGACTCCTCGTGATATGACCCAAAAAGAAAACATTTCCAAGAATGATACTCACTCGAGGAAGAAAGAGAAGCTGCGGAGGAAAATGTAGACGATTTGAGCTTGACATGGATGAGAATGACGGTCTGGCCTCTCTGGAGGAGATTGTCAACAGCCCATTTTAGAGCATTTTGGCTGCCTTTGTCTCTGTCTATTGCCACTGCCACCAACCCGCTCCCTCCTCTTTTTTCTACTTGATTTTTAGCCAACCACATCTTCTCTCTCTCTAAGAACCCTTTACTGTGTTTTGTTTGACTTTACTATGTTTTGTTCAAACAAAACACAAAACGGAAGAGATCAGGGAAAAACCCCAATAAGAAAAGTCAAGATTGGATCTTCTTGCTGTACGACCTTTCTTTTCGCTACAATCTAAGAGATCATCACCTCGGAACTTCTATATGTTTTTCTGTCACCAGAAATTCTCGAGAGCCTCTAAACGATCCAGTAAAAAAGATAGGTTCTCTGTAAGTTTTGGATCTCCTGGTCTCCCTCCAAGTTCCACGACAGGAGGGACAAAGAAGACTTTCAATTTGACATGAGTTCTGTTTTTCTCAGTCTTCCTAAATTAGCAGTTGGGTTCTTTTAGCTAATTTGATCTTTTCAAACGAATCAATCCACAAAAATCTCTCTCTCTCTCTCTCAGTTGCATGAGAGACCGTCATTAGCGGCTAATTGTTGACCTTTCTAGTCTATCTTACGTTGAAATTTCAGATGCTGTCCAATTCATCGTCGTCTCGAGGCTCAATCCCTCATAAAACGGAGGTCGAAAACGCTTCGAGGGCTTTCTCGAACCTCTTCCTTTCCTGTCTTAGAATTACTCATTATTAAACAAAGAGGAGTGCTAAGTACATAAAAATAAATAAAATAAAAAAATTACACTAAAATAAATCTTGATTTCATAGAATCTGTTAGATCTATTTTATAATAAAAATAATTTTATAATCGGACGTACCATATCAAATCACATCAATTTATGAGTTTATTTTTGTGTAATCTATTTATATCTAAAATATTTCTCACAAAGAAAATGGTAGTGTTACTATACCCCTCAATTTGTCCACTTGATGTACCGTTGTGCAAATTGTTCCTTTTTTTTTTCAAACCTTTTTTAAACATTTTTAAAAAAAAAAAAAATCAATATACTAATAGTCACTTCCTTCATCAGTAAGCAAATTTTTAAAAAAAAAAATTAAATACATGAATAATCAAAATGAGAAGACATACTAGTATTATTCTAAATCAAAATAGATTATTCGCCCGATAGTGTTATTATTTTAAGAACAACAAACATTGAAATTTCATTGGCCACACTTCCAAATCTTCATCCATTAGGGTTAGTCGCTTGGTTCTCCTACTTTATAGGAAGAGCTCTATACTTCGACCATTTATAAAGCTTTTTTTTTTTTTTTTAAACTATGGTTGACGTTCAAGTTCAACAAGATCTGTACTTTTATCATCCCAGTTCTATGAACGATCCACTTTTGTGCACAAAAGCTTGCTATCTAGTTTCCAGTAATTAACATTTTATGCCTTAAATGTTCAGTTTTATTTCATAGCCAATGTTTTTCACTGCTTATCTGAACTCTTCTCTAGCAAACAACGTGCTCCTCTCCAAACCCAGGAGGTCGAAAGCACTATAAATTTACAGAATATAAACATTAAATTAAGAAGAAAAGCATAAAAGGTGTCTTGGACTTGAGAGCATGTCAACTTGCAACATCTGTATGAACAAAAAACATGGATTTGTTTGCTAGTCAAGGACAATTGCCCATCCGTGGGCAATGTACAGTTTATAGTAAAATCGAAGGGATGAATCAGTCTATCGAACACAAAGATCCTGAGAAGACAGTTTTCTTTTTCCCTTCAATTTTCCATGTAAGTAGAAAATGAAGTCAGGTCGGTGGGGCTGAAAACACTTTAGTTTTATAAGTAACCGGGCTGACGCCATATATCCCAATCCAAACAGTTATATTTTGTGTGGCATCACAGTGCTTTAGGATAAATTAACAAGGTAAATAACTTCGCATATGCCAAAACTACGTCTCGCAAGTAACGGAATTACCTTAAAAAAATATTGTTACAAAGCATGGGAGTGAAAAACCAATGCGCCAGCGCCAGCGCCAGCGCCAGGCAATGATTGTATTCCGAGGGCAGTTTGATCATAGTGACAAGAATTTACTCCTTCGTGTTAGGTTTCAGAGATTCAGTTTCTCCTTCGTGACGCCCTGGAAAACATTTCTTTGATGTTCTTGGATTCTGTCTCCACTTTCGCCTTTTTAGCTGGCTTTCCAGTTTTTGTGCTCTTTTGGTCACTCCCCTTTCCCTGATAAAAATGGCATTATAAAAGACCATTCCGAACAATTGAAAAATCATATCACAAAATCACTGTAGGCAGTCCCTGCATCTTTTCTGCATCCAGTGTGACACTTCCAAAAAAAAAAAACTGCGCAATCCGATGCTATTTTTCATTTCTTGTGTTCAACCATTTTGCTTTTAACACCATTCTTGAAAAAAACCACTCCCAGAAAATTTTATTCCGTAGTCAAAAGCTAAAATAGATAAAATACTTGATTAAAAACAAAAGACAGGCAAGTACATAAATAATACCCTTCCCACATAAACTTCTCTTTTTTTATTTGTTGGCTTTTGATCCAATGGCTGGACTATACACGGGATAGTTTTCTTGCTACCTAAAAGCTACAACATAGTGAAGACATAGTTCAATCCAAAGTCTCTAGCACAATACCAAGAGAAATTACCAGCTGTGTTTGCTGGCACCTTCCTGCAAAAACTAATTAAAAACGAAGTTGCAGAGGCTTTACACAATTGACATAACAAGCATAGAAAGTTGGCAGATTATGACTTGAGATTCTAACTAATACAACTAAAAATGCACAACCAATAAGTTCTTTCAAATTTCTACACCAAAGTGGCATAATATCTGACAGTTCCTACCAGTAAGTTGCTCTGAAAAACTAGGTGGCTTCCTGAAGCAGGTGATAGGTTCTCAACCTCTAGAGCTTCTCTAGTTGCCTCAACTGAATTTAACCTGCAGACACATTCAGCAATCTAGGCTGGGTTAAAGCATATAAAAGAAACCCACTCTAACCGTAGTAAGAGGTAATGGAGTTTCAATTTTTCGAATGGGAAAGATTAGATAAGGGAATACTTTAGATGGTTACACAGGAGATTCAACCAAGGCTCATCCTTCACATACTCCCCCAATATTGAAACTGCATCAGCTACTGCACTAATAGAAGGGGATTTAATGAAGAGAAAACTATGACTTCATCCCAAGATATAGCATGCACATCACAAGTTGACATATGCAAACCAAAATTTCTTTTTTTTGATAGGTAATCAAGAAATTATATTCATAGAAAAAAGTACCTAACTAGATATGCAAACCAAAATTTCTAATCACATTTACTCAGTTCCAAGAAGGAAAACACACACACACATTCATACACACACAAAACAGAACACAAGAACAAGATCATCTGCATGGCTTAATAATTCCCGATCCAAAGAGCAATTTCAACACCAACCCAAGCCACTAACTTCAATGGAAAACTGACATTATATTTATTTGTATAGCCCTCAACCACCAC
The DNA here is from genome assembly GCF_001411555.2 of Juglans regia. NCBI lineage: Eukaryota > Viridiplantae > Streptophyta > Magnoliopsida > Fagales > Juglandaceae > Juglans > Juglans regia. Next base: position 34,733,726 of record NC_049911.1, on the reverse strand, counting down.
CCACCTCCTTTCCCACTTTTTCTTGTACGTACAAATTATCACACAAGCAGTAATAATAATCATAAGTTTGCTCCTGTAACAGATTCTTTGGTATGGTAAGAAAATTAAGTAAGTGAGTTAGTTCAACCTGAGCCATACCTCTGCAAAGTTTTTTAATTAATAGGCATTTAAAAAAATAAAGAATATTTTCAGAAGCATCAGTCACACAGGCATTTAAAAAAAGGCATTTGGATTTAACTAGCAAAATCGCAAAATGAAAAGGTTATAAAGAATTTTAATTATAATCATACACGTATCCTTCTCTTGTCGTGCAGCATAGTTTTTGTCCAATACCGAAAGTGTCTCTTTTAGCTCACATACCTGCAATTAGACTCACAACATTATCTAATGGGGGAAAAACATTACAAGTACCATTATCTTAAATGAATATGAGCTATTTAATAGCTTCTGCTCAATAGTCGATAAGGCTCAAAGAAAGGTCCATTGGATGTTCATAACAGTGTTTGTGAGTCTCTTACATTACCCAAACCCTTACTTAAAAAAAAAGGAAGATTGGCTATTCCAATCTCATACATCCCCATAAAGTAAAATTAAGTACCTTGTGATATAACCATGCTAGAACCTTTGAGTCATCAAGCCTAAAGAACTTTGACGATCCAATCTCTGCACACACAGAGGGAGGGAGGGAGAGAGAGGAGGAGGAACAGTATTTGATTACTCAAGCTGTTGTATCAAGAAAATCGCACAAAAGTCTAGCTATAAAAGAGTTCCTCACATATTAGATCAGATTGGGGCCTTAAATTATTACTGATAACTGAAAAATGTAGAATGGTTAACAAGGGTTAATAACCATATCTTTAGCTTATTAAGGTTCCCATGAAGTATATCTCATCACTCAGGCCAGCTTTCTCTTCTCATTCCAAGAACGGAACATAAACAATTTTCAGGATCCTATTAATCAACTGATTTCATGCCAGTAACAGTAAGTGTCAAATGAAGAGTGTTAATAAAGATGGTTCAAAACCACTTAATTGTATGCCACACTACAAGCATAAAAATAAAAATAAAAGGATTTTTAACCATCAGATAGAAAAACATTTTAAGCTGATATACTCTATCAAGCCTCTGACCAAGATTTACATTGGAAAAGTAAGTATGGAATAAAATAAAATGGTGCAGGTAGATGGCCACCTTTGATTTCACAAACTACTTGCATTGAATTCTCTGCAATGGACAGTAAATGTTGATAGCCAGGATAGTCATGAATGAAGATTATCTCATCTAATTGCCTGAACTTCCCGGGATCATCTTCCTTCTGCAATCATTTTAAAAAAGCAATGCCGCCAGTAAGGTTAAAAAAGAAATAACCAAAACAAAAGGTTGACATTCACTACAAAACATTACACTGACAGATTATAATTGGGAAAAAAAATTACATATATTGTATATATAGTAACAGCAGTGAGGAATTAAAGACATGATTGTACAAAGTGAAGAGTATATACTGGTTGATTTATAATTAAAATGGGAAAAGCAGCAGAACAGGATTTGTGTGCTGATCCAGATAGTGTAATTAAGCACTGCAAACTATAAATATACCTTCATTCTAGCTTCCTCAAAAATGGGGAGCATAATGAAAACAGGATCAACTGGAGTTGCAGTATATAGGCGGCCATCTATATGAGGAAAAGAAGTGATACAATTACTGAGAATTAGTGGGAAGAGAAACAAGTACAATTCAAATCAAATACATCCATCAGAAGTTTCATGGTGATCCAAGACAAAACATAAAAAATCAATGGTAGAGTCATGAACTGCATCAGAGAACTAGAGTACAATGGACAGAAGTAGTAGAGTTAATTGTTTTGATCAAAGCCATGGAAAATATCAGGTTAACAGGAAAAAATATACCATTGCTTGAACTTGTACAAACGGGGGACTGGGAAAAAAAAAAACCATGTCAAGAGAAAGAACAGTGTTGTTAAAGCCCAAAAAAACAGAGCATTGATCTCATTTTCAGGTGTTTGGTAATTTAACAGTGTGGTCACCAAGGATTCAAAAAAAGATCAAGAATGGTAGCATGTGCCTAACTACCAGACCTGAAGTACCAAAATCACATGACATGTATTTAAAAAACGCATGCTTTGGTTTGACTAAGTGCACCTGGTGCTTTTAACAGTAATGAGGAAGAAAAGAAAATGAAAATGAAAATGAAATTATTTAATGTAAATAATGACCTACAATAGTAGATGCTTTGAAAAGATGAAGATGCAAAGGGTAAAGAGAACTGACACAAAATGTACTTGATAACACAAACGCATTGGCTTTAAAGATTGAAATTTCTTAAAAGCAGATTTTGGACTCTAACCATAAAAATCTTGCATCTACCTTCACAAACATAATCCCCCACAAACCAAGATCCATAGGATTGCTTAAACCAATGAAGTTCTTGAAGCAGCCCGTTGACGAAGAGATAGCAAGAAGTCTTTCCTGTCCAATTAGAGAAAAGAATAAAATTGAAACATCTTAGCACATACATGAGATATTAACCACTTTTGGATCATTTAACTTAAAAAAAAAAAAAATCAAGAAGAAATAACTATAAATATAACCCAAACTTGACACCAGGTGATGTCACTAAAAAATATAAAACCAACCAAACAGAGTATTTGGCTATGTATCTTGTCTCTTCAACAACAAGCAAACTCCAAGTCCTCAAGGATCTAAAATTAACAAACAGAAAAAACATGTAATGAGTATTCTTGTACATAACCTGACTTTGGATGGCGTAGTGATAAAAATCTTCCAACACCATTTCCTGTTGCCCCAGGATCTACAAGGATACATCCAGAAATGCCAGAATACTTGAATTTATGCATAAATTATAGCATGTACTAAAAAATTAACCATGCAAGGAAGTAAAAGATAACAAAAAGAATGAATTTATCAAAAGGATAAAGATTACAAAAAACACCCTCAATTTTTATGACTGCCTTGTCTATGATGATTTAAGTCTTTAGCAAATGAAATGCTTTGAAATACGTATAAAAGAATGAATTTTTCCCATCATTCAATTTGTGAGCTAAAAATTCTCTAAAATCCAAGCAAATGGTATACATATATGCAAATCAGTCAGCAGCTACTACCCCGCACCCCCCAGACCATAGAGAGAGGAGAGCAACTTTGACTAGATCCGTAGCAGTTCATTGTTGGTTAACGCACATAACCTATTTGGTGCTACACAAATGCTTCTATCCTTCAGCCATATACCAAACCAGGCTGACAAGTTATATACATCAAACATAATTACTGCATTGTACATCAATATACCATATCCATTATCAACTGTCTTATATCTAATTAGTTGTTCCTCTTATATACTAATTGTGTACTTAGGCTATGCCTTCAGTGTTTGTGATAAAATCTTTGATTACCCATTAAAAGAATTATCTGTTGTCTATAAGTGTCTGATAAATAATAAAAAATGTCATGAGTCATATCGTGATATTAAAAGGTCTTGTTGCCACCATTTCAGAAATGCTAATCGTGCACATCTATATTAGATACTAGCATTTCATGTCATATCCTCTATTTATAACCAGGCTAGAAGCTAATCAACAAATAAGATCACTTTCAAATCAATAATGCCACGTGTTGAATTAAATAATCATGTATGCAACTCACATTGATCCAGTTTATGTTCAACAAACTTAAGGTAGAAAAAAGTAACAAAATCCTTGACTACGGAATCCAGTGATTGGGTAATTAATTACCAGATGCAATAAGGAGACGACATTCCTTAACACCTTCCCACCAAGCCATGGAAATTTAGTATACAGCAAGCTTTGCAATCCTATAGGATACCCAAACAAATAGTTATTCGGCTGCAAGGATGGTTCTCTAATTATGCTTACGCACATACATATATAAGCATTTAGTTTAGAATCTTTTAAGAATTAAAAAGGATTGAAAATCCAACAACTTAACAAATACATATATACATATGCATAGAGAAATGATATCTGCAGTTGTGGAGTAGCCAAAATCCGCGCAATTTCTTTGAAAAAACAGCGTAAATACATACCCACGTGAAAAAAATATTAAAATTTTAAAATAGACTCACTCTTTTCAAAACGATTGCACGGTACTGGGCACTCTACGACTTGCATTACTAAGGAAAAAAAAAAGGTGCTCTTCAGACCTAAAGGATATATGCTTTCCTTAATGAATGAAAAAAATTCCCAAAAATTCCGAATGGAGATCAGTGAAACATTTCATTCTAGCTTGGCAGCAAACATACCAGTGTATAAAGCAGTAGTCTTGTTGACCTTTAAACAACCCCTGGGAAAAGAGAAAGAAAATTGCTCGAAATTAGACGGAAAATGTGCTCGAACAGGTATTCCCCTACTTTCGTTTGGAGAGTATAAGAAAGTTGAGAAAGTCGGAGATGGAGCGCGGGCGCGCGCGAGGGAGAGAGAGCTTGCCTTTACAAATGAGGACACCCACTTTTGTGGCCTTGCCATATTGCAATTGCAATTGCAATGGTGGGCTAAGTTGAAGGTGATTTTTGGGCGGACCGAACCCGACTGGACCCAAAAGAAACAGGCTGACAATTTATTTGGATTTTAAAGAAAAATAGAGGGAGAAAAAAAAAAAGGTTTTCAATTGTCTTTTATCCTTTCTAATTAGACATAATCAAGTATGCATGTTTTACCCTTGAATTAAAAAATAATAATAATTTTATTTCTTTTTATTTCTTTTTATTTCAAACGCTTAATGAAAGGAATAATAATAATTATAATTCTTAATTTATTTTTTTATAAACTTTCACGAAACGGCTTCGTTTGGATTGAGAAATCATCTCAACTCATCTTATGATCTCACTATCCAAACGGATGCTAAAAATTCAAAGTTTTTATGACCTTCCCATTATATAAATCTATATTGTAAACCGAGGAGTATTCAGTCCACCATATAGATAATTAAAAACAGGACATGTACGATATACACATACTCGAAGGTGAAATACAAGTCCATGAATCCACTTGCATTTCAGATTCAATCTTTTTGCCATATACAGATATACTCAAAAGAGATCACAGAGGGAAGCAACTTAAGTTGAGCACAGATTTGGAGTTCACTTGAGCTTTATCATTTGAAGAACTGAAGGAGAATCGAAGGCATCATCGCTAGCTGTAACCACGGTGGCAACTGCCCTTACTAGCTTCCTCATAACTTGCTGAAGTGGATGCGGATTTAGCAATACTGGGGGTCATCCCAGCAAGCTGCATAATGTTCTCTATTTCTTTCACCACCTCACTCATTGTAAGGCCTTTTGGCTCTTGATTTTTCGACACAACTCATTGACAGTTCCACATGAAACTTTTCTAAACCAGTTTTGTTCCCAAACCAATGGCTGGGTCAAGAATTTCATGAAGATTGTATAAATCTTTCGTCTCATCTATTGCATCCCTTATCACTCTCACGATATACTTCCCTCGCTCTATTGGCCTTCTTGCGGTTATAATTAGCTCCAACATGACCACTCCAAAACTATAGACGTCACTCTTATCGGTCAAGTGCTGCATGGGTCATGTAATATTCCGGGTCCAAGTAGCCTTGAAACAACAAAGAAAATCCTTTCTCCACACAAGAATTTGACCCAATGTAGCGAAATCCGAAATAAATTAAAGCCCTCAATCAACTTCGCTAGAGATATTAAAAGAAATTGAACGTGTTTTACATTCTGGATCTTGATACATGTCACCTCAGAGATTATAAAATTCATGGCCTAATTCATTTCATAAAACTGATTCAATAAGAGAAGATTGTTCATTTATTATAAACATACTCAAGATCTTATCTACAGTCAATGTGGAATTATTCCTCAATACCCTCTCTCACGTACAGGTCAGTATTTTTCTTGATCTTTGTCACAGGATAAATAGTATGGACCCTTATTCGTTCTATGGCAGGCTCTGATACTATGAAGAAATTCATAGGCTTAACTCATTTCATAAAATCGATTCTAAAAAAAAAGATTGCTAATTCTTTATAAACATACCCAAGATCTTATTCACATGCAATGTGAGATTATTTCTCAACAAGAGGGATCACCAACAAAAAAAAACTACTATTAAAAAAATATATTCTAATAATATTTTATTTAAATTTCAACTTTCATCTTAACTCATCTTATTTCATCTCAAAAGAAACTAATTATTAAATTGGTCTTTCAGCAGAATTATACCAGCAGTTTCTATTGGATTCATATTTTCTGGCCAGCAGCAGTCATTCAATTTCGCTTTTTGAAGGAGACAAGGGTACCGAAAGATCTAATGATATTAGTGTTCTACTACGGAATGACGTGAGTTTCAACTATTTCCAGATTTATGTTGTGAAGAACGTAAAGAACTGGATGGAAGTACCTGAAAGACTATCCATCAGAGTACCATTTTGAAGGTACTCATAAACCAGAATTTGTTCCCCTTGCTCAAAACAGAGTCCCACGAGGCTGACAAGATTCTTGTGATGGACCCCTGATAGGAGTTCAATCTCTGTTTTAAATTCATGCCCACCCTGCAAAGAATCTGCCTGAGCTCGTTTGATGGCAATCAGTTGCCCGGTGGAAAGAGTTCCCCTATAAACCTGTACAAAATTTTCACAAGTACACATTTGGCTACTAAAAATAGTCCACAAATACAACGAGAAGGTTGAGAAGTTTAAAAAGTTCTTCTTTTAAAGAAGGAAAGTTCACTTTTTCGAAGGCATTATGTCACAGAAAATATGTAATATTTTAATAATATTTTATTTAATTTTTATCTGATCTCATCTCTTCTGTGTAATCAAATGAGACAAAATTTTCCCGCACAAAAGTGATATTCATACCTTAGCCCATGATTTACAAATTCCAATAGAACTTTTTACTCCTTTACATCATTAATTATTGCAGCCTTTGCAGATAAGAATATAACAAAAATAAAACTGGGGGACATAGCAGCCACCCCGCGGACCTAACTTTAATGTACTCCAAAAGCATATTGCACTATATATGCAGATTCTTCAAAGTTTTAACCTTCACATTAACTCATCAACACTATTATATATTAACTGAGAAAGGAGAAGTCTTCCTCAGTCATTCCCCTGGAGGAGTACATGTCTCCTTCACTGGCATTGGAAGAATAGTTGTCATCCTCATTGTCCCTCTCCTTCAAATCTTCAATCTTCTCCAGAGCCTCCCTCAACTCCCACCTCCTATCCACATCCCCCTCACAGCAGCACATTCCAACCTTCAAGAGCTTTAGCATTTCTTCCTCGCTGTTTTTGGTTCCCTTCATGTCATAATCAAACACCTCGCCCGTCCACTCTTCCCTCACAACTGAGTTCACCCACGATGCCAAATCCGGGTTCTCTCCCTTCCCATGTTTTAGATAGTTTGCAGGGAATTTTCCAGTTAAAAGCTCAAGAATGAGAATCCCTAGGCACCACACGTCGGTCTTTTGGGCAGTACGGTCCCGTTGTGTGAACTCCGGAGATTTGTACGCCGCCATGTATTGTTGTGCATGCTCTTTGTTGACCACTGGGACGAGAGCGAAGTCCGACAACAGAGGCATGAACGTGTGGTCCAGAAGCACATTGGAGGATTTTAGGTGACCATGGGGTAGGGTTAGGTTAGGGAACTCTCTGTGGAGGTAAGCCAAACCCCTGGCTACTCCTTTGATGATCTTTAGCCGAGCTGGCCAATCAAGCCCTGGCTGCCCGGGTGCACGTCTTGCTGAAAAAAGCAATACCCAAAACACAATTTTATTAGGCTTTAGTTTTGCTTAAATGATAAAAGCCATAGATGAAATTAACCATGCAGTCCCTAATTCACCTTTCTATTCATTCTCTACAAGATACAACACAAACAACATTCAAACTCGGTCTTTTCTGGGACCGAATACTGGTTATTTTCAAGCTCAATCAAATTGATGGGTCCTGGAAGATGTTGGGTCGTTAAGACGTTCTTACATTGATTTGAAAAAGTTTGACAAACTTAGGCTTGACTCCTGTCTTACCAAAAAAGAAATGGAAAAGACAATCAAATTAATTGAAGCAGAGCATACCATGGAGATGACTAGCGAGGCTGCCGTTTTGGACATAGTCTGAAATTAGAAGCTTTTCTTCTTTGGTATAGTAAAAGGCTACAAGGGGAAGCACATTAGGATGGGACAAACTCCCAAGCCGTCTCATGTGGTCATGAAACTCTTCCTTCCCTACCTTGTTCATTTGCCTAAACCTCTTCACAACCATAGCGGGCCCACTCAAAAGAACAGCCTTGTAAGAGGACCCAAAACTCCCACTCCCCAATACTTCGGCCGAGGCTCTAAGTAGGTCTTGTAAATCAAACATCACTCTGTCATTTCTCACGAAGTACAACTTTCCTTGTTCACCCCTTTTGTACTCGCCGGGGAGGTCGGGTGATTGGGCCTCTTTCCGGCCAACATCATAGGCTTCAGCCGCTTCACCAGAGTTCTTGTAGCCTTTTATTTCTTGGGCCATTTTCCTCTTTGTTTTTTGAAGTCGGCGGCCACGTGCGTACAAAAATACGCCCATTGCTGCTAATGCGACCACGGCGATAGCTAAGATGATGATTATTACGATGTAGTGCTTCCTTGAGGCCTTGCATGGCTCCAGAGGCAGTCCGCATAGGTCTTTGTTGCCTGTCCAAAGGAAAAAAAAAAAAAAATGAAAGAGTTTGACTTTTAGACGCCAAAAACAACATCCTTTGGCACAGGAAAAAAATAAAAGAGTAATAATAGTATTATTATTAAAAATATTTTCATAGGGAGAGTTTTTTAAGCATTGGTATCAACGTGCATACCATTTACAAATATTCTGTTTGGGTTCGGTTATGATTAAATAAAAATATCTTTGTAATCTCCAGCATATGTACGTCGAAGAGACTGATCAACTTACCCACAAAAGAACTAGAATTCATCTTGCTTAAACTTTTTGGTATCCGACCCTCAAGTTGGTTGTCTGCTAGATTGAATACTTTCCACCCGTTTGATCGAAAATTCGGTATCTTTCCCTCAAATCGGTTGCCCTCGAGGTTCAACTCCATGAGCTTAGGCAACGCAGCGAGGGACTTGGGAATTTTACCCATAAATTCGTTTCGTGCCAAATAAACTTTCTTTAAAGAGTTCATGCCGTCAAAAGCATCATCCTTAATTTCGCCGGAGAATCGGTTGTGGGACAAATACAATGTCTTTAGTGCACCGAGTTTCGCCATGTTAGGCATCAGACCGTCGAAGCTATTGTTCATGAAGCTCAAACTCCGCAAAGTTTGCAACTCCGCCAGCGTGTCTACGTCGATGATGCCCGTGAGACTCATGTTCTCCAGCCGCAGCCCCGATAAGACCCCGTTGGTGCATATCAAGCCGGCCCAATTACTCTTGTTTCCAGTACCACTGCAAATATCGATCGATTCATTCCAGCCGTTAAGCACGTCGTTTTTTGACAAGGAGCTCTTGAATTTGATCAGCACTCCTGCATCGTCACCAGCAGCACCGGACGGTGCCGCAAGTAAATGTATTAACGTGGTCAGCAGCATCAAAAGCCAACGTGCTTTGTTGTGAGCCATGATGAAGAAGAGGTGGAAGATGGCTCAGGCGGAAATTTGAACTTGAGAATGGAGGAGATTAACATTGGTGAAGACTGCGAACTTAAAGAGGGGGGAAATGCCAGCAGACAGATGGTAGGGCCGGGTGAAATTGACAAGGTAGTTCCGATACAAGGCTGAGCTGTCGATCGAAAGGCCGGCCATGAGAGCGTATTTATAATTTTATATTGGAGTTTCATTCCCTTTGATGTTCTTTGTTTATTATTTTCTAGCTTGGCATGTGCTGGTAAGCTGGTTTTTCTTGTTAAACGAGCCGTGATTTTTTCAGCCGTCCAGCCTCCAGGAAAAAAACCCATTTTTGTTTGTTTGCTTTAGGCCAAGGCCCAAGAAATTACCTCTTGGTTCGGAAATTCATGATTCGCAGCCTGGCCCACTAGGACAAGATCTCCACGTGGACTGGAGGACGTGAGACCGAAGAGAACCCATTTAAAGCATTGATAGCCAAATATTAATACAAGTCTAAATTTTAGTTAGATGTAAGAAAAAGTTTTTACATTGGACTAACCAATAGTCTAAAACTTAAGACTTGATGAATAGTAAATCTTAAGTCATCTCTAAATATGGCTAGCTATTATTCATAATAGAAAGTAATATTTAATTATTTCATCATTTCTCTCTCTTTGAATGGTAAAACATGTATGGCATACATTTTATTTCTACTGATTGATAGAGTAGACACATTATTTCTATAAAATATGAAGATCTAAGAAATTTATAAATTGTATTTGTAAAAAAAAAAAATTAAAAAAATAATATTATATTATTATTTTAACTTTATAATAACTAGTCTAATATGAATTTATCTAATCAAAAATTAATATTATAATTAAAAATTAATATTCTAATCAAATTTTAGACTTAACAATGATTAAACCATTACTAATGCTCTTACGGGCTTCGCTTCCCAGTTTCTTTCAGAACTTTGGTGCGTTTGGAACTCAAACCACTCTCAACTCATCTCAACTCATCATTACAACTTTTTCAAATCCTAACACAAAATATAATAAATAATTCAACTTTTTCAAATTTCAAAATAATAATAATATTAAAAAATAATATTCTAACAATATTTTATCAACTCAACTCAACTCAACTCAACTCACTTCAACGTCCAAACACAACCTTAAGGATCGGTTCGTTAAGTATACGAGAGATTTTATTTTTCTACAACAGTACTTCTCCTTCGGTGCGAGTGCGAGTCATGAGATGATGATAAATAGTATTACTTTTTTATTTATATAATCATATATGTTGACGTGTGATCAACATTGAAAATTGTGAAAATCTTAAAATTTAAAATTTAAAATTTAAATAAAAAAAGAAAACTCTTATAAAATAGAGTTGCTACTAAGTACTTATAATTCTGTGCGTAAAATTACACGCACGTATGATACCTAAGTGTAGCACTACTCTAATTTTAATCGGAAGATAAAATAAATTCAAATTTAAATTCATGATCACTACTGTAATATCATAAAAAAAAATTAAAAATACAATATAACTTGAAATGTAAAAGAGAAGAGAGATAGAATGGGAGTGAGAATAACTTTAAGGGATACATTTTATTACTCTCGAGTTGAATTTTACATCAGTTATTATCCTTATGTATGAGAATTGTGGATAATTCAAAATACAGAGAATATATTTAACAGAGTTCTTCGGCGTCAAAGACTCAAAAGCAAAAGACCAAAAATTTCCTAAAACTGCTTTTTTTTTTAAGAAAAAAATGATAAATACACGTATTTTTTATAAAATATTACACAATCATATTTTAAAATAAAAGATATTTTTATAAAATATCTTATAAAAATACTATCACTTTATAAAAATATTCTCAATTTAAAATATGTTATGAAGTGTATCATATCATGTGTATTTTTTATTTATTTTTTATTTTATTTTTTTGGTGGACAGGGAATTCTTTCCTATATATAAGCTAGCTTTTTCCTTCTTCCACTTGGTGGCCGCTTCCAAATTCACGTGCAAGGCACCCTGTGACTTCTTTTCGACGATTGGCCCGTGTATATACAGCCGCGACGAACAACCCCTTCAGTCTTTGCCATGGCTTGTCACAGTTCTTTACATGAACTATCGAGTCCAACAAAATCAAATATTGGGTATTTTTATCCACTTCATATTTTAGAGTCTTAACCTCAAGAAACGAATATCCTAATGGCATGACAAACGGAAAAGCACCCACAGCCACAGGCATTTACGCCAACCCTTTATTCTTCACTTCCTTTGAGACCCCTATTACAGGTAGTTGAAGAGAACTCTCACAAGACAAAGCAAGGTTTGTTGCCTTTTCTTTTCTACTTTATATCTTTGTTTTGTAAATCAACCAGAAATATATGCTTTCGGCATGCACCTCGGTGCGTAATTCTTATGATTTATCTGTGGTTATATATATATGTGTGTGTGTGTGTGTGTGTATATATATGTAGGATTATATACCGGCCTACAAATTAAGCAAATATATAACTCCAGTACTCCCATTTTTCAAGCAATTCTTTCTCACTAAACAGTTAATTACCTTTCTTCTTAACCAGAAAATTAAGCCTCTCCTGCATAAATTACAACACCATTTAATCAAAACCTCATATATGTACATGCTCACACTCTTCCGATCCCAATCTCCTCAACCAAAACCCAACCCCATGAACTCATCCACCACCTCCCCTGACCCCCATATAGAGGTCAACTTCACCTCCAGCTGCCGCACCCCCTCACCCAATGAACCAAACGACTCCAACGCCGTCCCCTTACTCCTCCAGCCCTCATACGCCAGATCAAAATCTTTGATCTTCGACGAGCTACGCAACTTCCGCATAAGCCTCAGATGGTGCGCCCTCGACCACTCTTCCTGTATTGGAAAATCCGTTTCCTACTTCACATTTATATTCTTCACCATCCTGGTTCCGTTTGTCATGGCCTGCTTCTCCGTCCGAGTCCCAGCCGCAGCCTCAACCGATGACCCCATCTCTTTCAACAAGCTTGTCCAACTTCCCGAGTCAGGGCTAGCCGCCATTGCCTTCTTCACACTCTCCGGGTTCTTCCATAGGTAATGTGTTGAATAGTAAATCTAGAAACGTAAAACTCATTAATCATGGATATTAGCGCAACTTATTATCTGTCTAAAATTTATGTACGTATAAAATAAACAGGTACGGCCTCCGCCAACTGCTGTTGCTTGAGGGCTTGCAGGAAGATTCTTTATACGTACAGCGAGGATACAAGCGCGAGCTTGACAAGGCGTTCCGCTACCTAGCAATCATACTTCTACCGTCGTTTTTCGTCGAACTCGTTCATAAAATCATATTTTTCTCCACCGTGAGAATATCATTTCCATATGTCAGTGCAAGCGTGGCATTGAATTGCATCGTGCTCGTTTTGGTTTTGGTCTCGTGGGTTTATCGGACGGGGCTGTTCTTGCTGGTTTGTGTTTTGTTTCGGCTTACTTGCGAGCTTCAAATACTAAGGTTTGAAGGATTTCAAAAGATGTTCGAGGGGTGTGAGTCCGACTGCGGTGTGATATTTAAGGAACATGCGAGAATAAGGAAGCAGTTGTTGGTGACGAGCCACAGGTATCGGTTATTCATAATTGCGTGCATGGTTACCATCACCGTGAGTCAGTTTGTAGCCCTGCTGCTGGTTTTGGCATCGAAATCTGAGAAGACTTTCTTTAATTCCGGCGACCTTGTGGTAAGTATATATTGGTGATCAAAAGTCCCCACACTCCAATCCAAGCACGCACTTATTTTCATATATAAAATTCATGTATATATTTTGGAGAATGCAGGTTTGCTCAGCTGCTCAGCTCAGTGGGTTCCTGTTGTGCCTACTTGGGGCAGCGAGAATCACGCATAGAGCTCAAGGGATTGTGTCTGTCGCAACTCGGTGGCACATGGTTGTGACTTGTGCATCTACTGGATCAAACCAAGGCAAAGGCCGTCAGACAATATCAGATCAGGCAGAGGATTGCGTCAGAGTATCTAAATGCGATCACAGCGATTCTGAGTCGTCCGAAATTTTCGTTTCGATTTCCCCTGCATTAGTACATGAAGACCCAGCTTCCTTATCACAAACCAGGCAAGCTTTAGGTGAGCAATTCACTATATAATTCCAATACTACAAGCTGCCAACGCCTTGATCTTATGTGTCCTTATAATTAGACTACACATGATATATATTCAGTCCTTTTTTTTTTTTTTTAACCGTGGCAGTCTTTAGACATATTATATATACACGTGCATGACATACAAATATAATGTTGCTGATGAGAGCTTTAATTTCCGTGCAGTGACATACTTGCAACACAACAATGGAGGGATCACACTGTTTGGTTTCGCGCTTGATCGCGGATTGCTTCACACACTGTTCGCATTTGAGTTCTCTCTGATGCTGTGGATACTAAGCAAAGTCGTTGTTTTGTCATGATTAAATCTTGAACAAAATATATAGTCCAACAAAATCATCTGCATATTATTTATATATGGAGTTTCTGTCACTTTATAGATTTACAGTGGAAGGTAGCTAGCTAGCTAGCGAATTCCATGCACGTACAAACTATTCTAAAGGAACATCCGAAAGAAAGATTCATTTTAAAATCTATTTTGTTGTTATTTAAGGAAATAAGATTCAGCCCAACTGAGTCTGCATATAAATGAAATTAAATTTCATCAGTAGTTCTTAGGTCCCCCCCCCCAATTTTCTCTACTTGGGAGGATATCGTAACTCAAATATATAGGAAGGAAAAATCAATTTAGTACCGGCTTTCACCCACAAACCATCGCATCATATATAGTATATATAACTTCAATTGCTTAAATTATGATCTATATGTTCCTGATTTAGATACGATCGTAAAGATTATTAATGTACCATGCATATTGTATAAATACTTTTATCATTTACTATTATTAAGATACCATCCCATTATGCCCCGTTTGGATTTAGAGTTTATCTCGACTCATCTCATCTAATCATTACAACTTTTCTGAATTCTCACACAAAATATAATTAACAATTTAACTTTTTTAAATTTCAAAATAATAATAATATTAAAAAATAATATTCTAACAATATTTTATTCGATCAGCTTTCATCTCATCTCAACTCATTATCCAAACAGCCTCACTTTAATCCATTGTCTTAAAGTAATAACAATATAGGTTCATTTATGACTAATCAGTTTAATTAATTGTTACAAAAAAATAAAAAATACTCTAGTCACAAATGAATTATACAAAATAATCACATACATTGATGTGATTTGATGTGATTCGTCATATAGTAAAGTTATTTTTATTATAAATTTAATTTAATTGATCACATAAAATTATGTTAGTTTATGAGATTATTTTTGCATAATATTTTTGTGATGCAGTAACCTAAAAAAAAATGCAATTAACTGTGCTGAGGATTAGCGTACCAAGTATTACCGAATCAATAATTAAATTAAGGAAAAAGGCCAGCATCTGACTCCATGGCCCAATGGATAAGGTGCTGGTCTACGGAACCAGAGATTCTGGGTTCGATCCCCAGTGGAGTCGCAGTTTTTCGAAAACATATGTCTGATTTTTTCGCCATGGACCCATGACGGGTTACTGGGGTGCCAGTTTTTATGATTTTTCGCCATGACCTCACAATTACTGGGTGCCAATTATTCTGAGCGATAATGTAAGAAACCAAAACCTCTCCAAATTTGCCCACTCGCCAAATACACAATGAAATGAAATGAGAGAGAGAGATTAATGAGTGACTTCGAGCCAAAGGATTATTCGCTCGTTCATGGTGATTTTGTTCCTCACATGCGAATAACATGGTAATGAAGTTAATTAGCTGCTTCATCACCCACAGCATTTAATTATAAAACATAACATCATAATTCTCTAATAGGCTTTACATTATAAATTAAGGGTTAGTAATTCTTCCTACCAAGATATTTTTAATACAAATGCATTAAATAATGTGAGATTTCATATATTATCTATGTAAAATTACAATATTTATACCCATTTGTCACTATACGGTCTTACCTAACCACTATGCACATTCGAAGGGATACTCTCGTCACCTATTGTGATGGGCTTCTCAGTCTACCTCTTGGAGGCCCAACAGCCAAAGCATGACCCGGCATCGCCCACCTTTGGAGCATTCCCCCCCTACTGAAAGCTGTAGGTTAGGTGGATTTCTCAGTGAGCATTGACAAAGAAGAAAATGTAGTAGAGAAAGGAAAATAAGTGAAAAGAATGAGGAGTTGGGAGAATAAGGATGACAAGAAGATTACAGTGCGGTGAAAAGAAAGAAGACCCTAATCCAAATCACATTTATAGGAGGAATGCAGCGGTTAATATCCCATGCCCCGTGGTAGAATGAGGAGACATGAGAGTCATGGCTTTGAATCCTAAAAAATACGCACCACGAAGTGACGTAAAGGCAAAGAGCTGCCTGACGCCTTGATACTAATATAATTTAAATGACGCCATCAAAATTATCGAGAAACGTGCTAACAAAAGTGGAAAGGAAACGACATTAGGATAGCCAAGCAACAAGGAACCACCTCAAACTTCGGGGTCGTGTACACATCGGCAGAGGGACCCCGGCCTTAACGACAGGGTGGGGTTAAGATTAATAATAACTCCCACAATACGAATCTGATGAGAATTAGCGGGATAACTGTAAGAGGTTTCTCCCCTTTGTCTTAGTTGGCCTAAGAAGGGAAATTGAGGGAACAAGAAGCGAAGTCCCAACCCATAACAACTAGACTCTTCAGATTGGCCCACCGGTAGACTCCCTTAGATACAACCTGAGGGAGCATACTGCAATGAGATGAGACTCGTCAACTTGGATAACTCACGAACAGTGAACAACCCTTTAGTGCTTGTTCGCGTAATGGGCAGAAAGTAAGGGGTACCCTCGATCTCCTGACATGGAAGACATCGACGGACCAACAATAACACCAGTAGAGTGAAGCAAATCGAGAAACCACGCCGCATTAATGGCACCACTACCCGAGCTACATGCCACATTAATGATGCTATCGCAGAATCACGCCGTATTAAATGACTCTGACGAAATGAACAGTACAAAATACACGGATTCGCAGATACGATCTGTCTCCCCAGACTCCGAATATAAATAACAACTCACAGGTACAAGAAAGTCTCTCAGATTCTCATACTCTCTTACTTATTTATAAACTTTTAAGAAAGTTTATTGACTTTGACATTAGAGATTTCGCGGCCCCAAGGTCACTCTCTCCCAGTTGCCTTCTTATCTACTTTTGTAGGCCCAATTCAAAAGACCTGAGTTGCTGAAACTTGGTCCAAAGGCGTACGAAATACAACTTAACAAAAGTGATAATATAATGTAGTATATTATAATATATATTATAGACTATAGTTATATAAGATTTTAAATTTTAATATTATATTAATTAGTAATTTATTATATAATAAAAAATTATTTTATATATAGTATATATATAAATTATATATAATATAAAAAATTAAAATATATATAAACCGTTCCGGTCGATATTAGAAAGAGTAAAATCTGACCGATTTAAAAAAAATAAAATCGATACCTAACGGAACCAAATCAAACCTAATACTAATTCCGTTTGATTTGATCCGATCCCCGTTCACCGACTTTTTCTTCTTCTTCTTCTTTTTTTTTTTTTTTTTAACGCCTAATTTCAGATCTGACTTCATTGAATTTGGCTGTTCCTTTTCTTCTGCGCTGGTAGCCGTCCTTCCCTTTTTGACCACGACTTTTCTCGTGATCAGGTCTTCGCCACGACTTCTCGTAGTTTGCTTTTCTGCCGTTACGTTTCCCATAAAAGACAATCAGTCTACATGTTTTCCTTCATTTTAGTGACTTTTTTTTTCTTCCACTTGCCTCTGCCTCTTGGGCCGGCTGGCGATACAAGAAAGTTAGAAAGTCCTCTCCCATCCAACATGGATCATGAGTCATATCATAAATGATATCAAACATTATATAATTTTAAAAAAAAATTATATAACTTCTTATTATTCACATAATTTTTACACATCATATATTTTTTTAATTTTTTTATTAAATATTTAATATATGAATAATAAATAAAAAAATTATATTATTTTAAAAGAATAAACTCAAAAAAAATATTAAAATTTTAAAAAATATGATATGTAAAAGTTGGAGAAGTTGTATAGTATTACTCATAATTTTATTAAAAAAATAGACGATAAAAAAAATACATAGATTACAAAATGGATATACGCACAACATGACGTAATGGGCAACGAAGACGCACGCTTTAAGTAACATCTCACTAATCCAAATTCCATCATCATTGCTGCAATTCTATAGTGGAAAGGATCCACCACATATATCTGTATAATTTCCTTAGCTTCCTTAACTTTTAAACTATGTATTCCATTGATTGTGTTCTAATATATAGCAATATCAACTTGCAAAACAAAAAAAATAAAATATTGGATTGAAATATAAATTTAATATAAAAACTAAATTTTAAATTTTAAAATTTATATATTAAATTTTATCATTTAAATTATGTATATGACGTGCTCTATCCACGACTTGAGCATATACTAATTTAATATAAAAACAGTAGAACTGACGGCATAAATTGAGGTAATTTTTTCTTTTATTTTTTTATTTGTTGATCAATGCACTAATTTATATAAATACAAGTATATACATACGTGAGATTGTCTACCACGAATAGGAAAAAAATAGCATAATTCCATGCACTCATATTTTCCGTTAACACTACTAATTTAAAAACTAAAAAATAAACGAGGCTCAAAGGATATTCTTGTTGATAATGGATTAATGGTGGTGCTTTTACGTACGCGCATATTACCATAAAAGAGCTATCCATCTAGATAAGGAAAAGCCAGATCTACGGAGAGTGCCCGAGGAATTCGTAAACCCAACTTGTAGGTAGGTTTTGTAACGAATAGGCGTCTAAGTTCATTGAACCAAATGACTGGAATCACACGTTTTGTGGTACTCTTCTCAGCGCTAATTTCTAATGAAGACGCGTGACTTGAATGAGGCATGCATTGAATTTGAGGCAGACGTTAGTAAATAATATAAATGTCTAGGTTCAACGAACCTGCCCTCTTACAGTTTCATGTTTAATGCTCTTTACTTCATATTATGCATGCATGCATGATGTTTTGTAAGTTATGCCAATTCGAAATTGAATTTGATGATTTTTTTGGATTTTTTTTAGACGGTAAAATGCAAATATCAATAAAAAAGAGAATGAAATAATAATCTAAGCACTTTATTTTATTTTTCTAATTAATCAGTTGATTAGGTGATATCCGATTGTTTTAAGAAGAAAAATAAGCTAATTCGAGAAGATTTTTTTTTTCTATCATGTGATTTTTTTCTATTACACCTCTAAACCGATACTTACAATTTTATCAGTTTCAGTCATATTCATTCCGATTTTTTCAGTATATTAAATATATATAATATAGTATATATATTATAGTATATAATAAAATAGTAGCCTGCAACTCGAGGACCCGCTAAAGATTTGAGCCAAACTTGTATTTTTTAGTATGTAAGACCGACCCAACCCGTACTTCTTTTTTTAAAGTATTTTTATTTATTTTTTTAAAATCAGGTCAACCTGTATTTTTTCCCCTTTTAATAATCAGATTCAAATACTAATATACAAATATATAAATATATAATTACATTCACCGAAAGCCATAGAGCTATAGTATGCACTTCTCCCTTTCTCTCTCTCCCTCCCTCCCTATCCCTAATAATAAAGAGTTGTGTAGAATAAAGTAACAGAGTACAAAGAAGAAATCAACTCAGAGAGGCAAAAGCTTAAGACAGGAGGAACTTGTGCGCAAGTTCAAGAAAGGCAATCTGGGACCAATTTTTTTTTTTTCACAATCTGAGACTTCACAAGACATGAACATGCTTTATAAAATATATTTATGTCGAAGACTTCTCGTATAAAAATCACCACAGATTTCAAAGGTCTTGTACTGTGTTCTTTGATTGGGAATTGAACAGAGGTTCATTAGTCATTTTGTCAAGCGCTGATTGTTGACTAAAGGGAACCCTTTGGATCTGATACGAAAATCTCTTCTTAAACTAAGGCATTTTCCGTATCAAGTGTGCATAAATGCTTTGTTCCTATCATGTTGAAGCTGCTCCAACTTCGAACAAGCTCTTACCTTGAGCTCTCGTAAACTGGTGAGACTGTTCAATGTTGGTAGGCAGATGAGTTGTTTTCCATCTAGACGACGTACGAACGAAGGGGAACGAAAGTGATGGTGATGGCGTCGTGATTAAGAGAAGTGGAAACTTTAGGAAGGGGCTAGGATTTCATTTGTAGAATAAAACGTGTTCTGAAGTTATATAAAAGGCAGGTCACTGGGTTGTACGGGTCGAACTTGAGTAATAGCTAAAGCCTAAAATCCTTTTTTCGGATGGAGTCGGGCCGGGTCACACGATTTTCTACACAGGCCTATAAAATAGTGATAATATATTATAGTATATATTATAATATATTATAATTATATTATAAACTATAATGATATATTATAATATATTGATATATTATAATATATTGTAATATAGAGTGATATAGTATTAGTATAACTACTAATAAAATATACTATAGTTTAAAATCATATTAATTAATAATTTATCATATAATACAAATTTATTTTATATATAATTATATATTATATATAATATAAAAGATCATATAAAAAATACTACAAACAAAAAACAAAAAAAAAAAAAGTACGATTTACAAGAGAATGCCAAATAGTCAAACCCAACGACATACTAGCTCTACCATTTTTTATCGCTCAAGTAGAAAATAATTTAAAACAAATGCGATTAAATGATAAAATGATGGAAAAAAAAAATGGAATTCATTCGGTCAGAACATCAATAGCGGTCAGAACATGCGTGCATACATACAGGCGCATGATTCATAACATCAATAGCGGTCAGAACATGCGTGCATACATACATGCGCATGATTCATAACATCAATAGACGGTCAGCACGCACGATACATGCGATTAGCCTTGGTTAGTTGGGTCTGAGTTTCCTCCCCCACTTCCGTCTATAAATAGTCTCGATTCTGCATCTCCCTTTGTAACCAGAAGACGCAGACGGAGAAACAAGGGAGAGGAGAGAGAGAGAGAATATAGACGGTCGGAGAGGGAGAGAGAAACGAAGGGAAACCCCATTCGCTGAAGCTAAGCCCTCTCGCGTTTGGCTTTGTTCCTCTCTTTTCCACCATAATATTGGCAGCACTTGAGAATCTTCGCACATCTCGCTTTCTCCTTCAGATCTTAAAGGGAATTTCTAAGGACTTTCTCTCTCGTTTTCTCGGAAAAGTTGTCCGCAATATTCTTGTAAGAATTGTTCCTTTGTTTTATTGCCTTTTCTTTTCACCTTTTATTGTTTTTTGTCGGCTGAATCGGTGTAGTGAGTTGTCGCGTTTGATCCATTAAACAATGCTGGTGTCTTTTTTGTTTTGGCATTATTTTTTAATGTGAACCGCATTATGACCCATACGATTGTTTGGTGTTTGGTTCTATATTATGAAAGTCTCTCCCGTTATTATATTGTTTAGTTGAAAAGTCAACTCCTATCTCTCGTATTCCCTGCGTTTTTGAGTGATACGGAATTCTGAGAATGTCAATTGTTGCGGAAATGGATGTAAAGGAAAGAGGTTTTTAGTTTTTTTTTTTTTTTTTTTTCCCCAGCATTGTTTGAGCTAATTTGTTTCCTGAATAAATAAGTCAATGTTCAAACTGTCTCATTGTTCCAAAATTGGTACTTCAATAAATTAAGAAATAAAAGTATCTTGCACATGTAGTTTTTTTATTTACTTTATTTTATTTTATTTATATTTGGTATTGATCAAGGACTAGATCAAGTTGTTGGGGGAATGTAAACAACTGGGGCATTTGTATAAATAGACTAGATACTCATTGATAAAGTTCTTCTTTACTGATAAAAAATAAATAGACTAGATACTCTAAAGCTGTCAGGGAAAGGGTGTATGAGATTTGAATTTCCTGGAATAGGGAGAGATGATGATGTCGCGGAACAACTATGGCATCAGAAGAAGTGGATATGTGGAAGAGCTTACCAAATTAAGGGGATAACAGAAACAGAAGTTGTGATTTTACAAAAACAAGCTCCAAACTTGAGAATCTTCACAAATTTACAATATGATGCCTTGTAAACTAGGGAATATAAGTAATAGAAGGTATCGCAGGTCAAAGTTTCTAGTACATATTTATTTGTCTGATCCGGTTTTTGGTTGGTTTTACGTATGCATGAAGCGATAGCTGATATAGAGCCTAACTAAATGCTGCTGCGAACTTGGAAAAAATTGTTTAACACAGCTCAGTTAGGATGAGGCCAGGGCGAATTTACGATACTGCAGGACTACACCTGCACCAAACCGTATTCACCTACTCAAGCTACAGAAACCATATTAAAAATCATTTGCTTGAGGAAATAGTAGTCGGTTAAATGTGAACAGAGGTTTCACCTTATTTTTGTGACCATTATTGAAGAAATGCAGTTAGTCATGAAATTTGTTTTGGCAGGAATTATACAACCATGGTATTCTGGGTTTTTGGCTATGGTTCACTTGTGTGGAACCCAGGATTCGAGTACGATGAGAAAGTGATAGGCTTCATCAAGGACTATAGGCGTGTATTTGATCTTGGTAAGTTTCTCATTAGTATAACTGATTTAAAAAAGCTTCTTAGCAGTATACAAGTGTTCATTGACATATTATGTGAGAAGTTATTAGTCTTTCTATGCCCAAACATCAAATTATAACTGCCTATACTTATGCCATTAAATTTGCGCCAGCGTGCATTGATCATAGGGGTACACCTGAATGCCCTGCTCGAACTTGCACATTGGAGCAGAAAGAAGGAGCCGTATGCGTAAGTGGAACTTTATATTGGTTATGATGTATGTTACACATTTTTGGCATAGTGATTGAGTGACATATTTACCGTTCCTTGCAATAGAGACTGGAGTTTTGTTTGTTGATTTTCTGACATCTAAAATTTATCCTGTCAGTGGGGCGCTGCGTATTGTGTTCGGGGAAGTCCTGAAAGTGAAAGAATGGCAATGGAGGTATGTTTTCTTTTTCTGGTTTTGGTAAATCTACTTGCGGTTGTATGTGTACAAAAACAAGGCAAATATCTGATTGGTGGGTGAGTTGACTGTTAACACTAGCCGAGCACTTGGAAGGCCTTTTAACTGTTTCATAGAAATTCAAAAATTTGTCTAATTGTCTACCGGAAATTTCTTTACCCAGCTTCCAAATTGCCTTTTGCATCTATCATTTTTTGTTAATTAAATCATGCATACGAGAAGTGAATGGGCAAACTCTTCACCCATCATCTTGTACTTATTAGGGATTTGAAGTTCTATAGCCTTTGGTGGATGGGCCATCTTTCATCTGAACAAGTTGTTGAGCAACTGTTGTTGCTTATATCTGTTAGTTGGACTAATTTTTATTGTACAAGTAAACTCAACAATCTTTCCAATGCAGTATTTGGAGCGGAGGGAATGTGAATATGATGGAAAGGCTCTTGTAAACTTCTACAGGGTGAGATTTTGATTTTGATTTTACTCCTGTCTGTTTCCTGGGGTTGTCTTGTTCATTCTTTCCTGTTGCTCATACTTCTTTTATTTTATTCTTATTTCATTTGTCTTTTTGTCATTAATCCAGGAAGGGGATTCCTTGCAGCCTGCTTTAACAGGAGTTATAGTGTAAGTTATCTTCTTGTGCATACCTAAATCTCATATTTATTGCATATCATTTAGCGAACACAATGAGCTTTACGTTGCATATTGACCTTGTATGGTGAAGTTAGACTATGTATCTTTCTAACTAATACTACGCATCCTTTTTACAGGTTCACATCCACTCCAGACAAAGAATCAAATAAGTATTACCTGGGGCCAGCTCCTTTAGAGGAAATGGCCAGGTAAAGCTGTCAGCATTTTTTTACATTGTTCCTTTATTTTTTATGAGATGTTTTTTCCAACTGGTTTTCCTGATTTGTCATTTACTTCAGGCAAATTGCAACTGCTTTTGGGCCTTGTGGAAATAATAGAGACTACCTTTTCCTGTTAGAGAAGGCCATGTCTGATATTGGTGAGTTTTATTTTCTTGCAGCTTGATATTTATTTACATTTTGTAAACAAGTAAAAAGGGAAAACTGTTTTATTTAATCTTCGCGAATGCTTGTGAACAGGCCATGAGGATGATATGGTGATAGAACTTGCTAATGAGGTGCGGAAAGTGCTTGGGATTGTAGGGAAAGAGGTTCTAAAGGAGAGGAAGTTGGTTGGACCATCCCACATACCCCTCAAGTCCCACATTCCCACCCTTCAACTGCATCCTCTTCCAGAAGCAATTGCCATGGACTCCTAACAACAGACGATGTCAAAGGAAAAGAGGTTGCCATTGTTTCCTGTCACCGGAGGATGCTAAATATAGGAATTGGATACACAAGAAGAGCCTGCTAACCCATTTATCACCACCTTCCGTGTTTAAGTTCGTTCTACTAGGGAGAAGATTTTCTGTTGCTTTTAGCAGTCTATTTTGCGTTTTATTTTTTCGGTTTACATTTTACTTTCGTTTAGTTTACATCCGAGTGCGAGTGCTGCAGGTGCTAACACCGGTTGTGAAATTCGAAAGAGTAGCCAACAATTTTTCACACGAGATACACAATGTAGAACGCTTATGATGTTACCTTTCAGTTTCCAACCAAAGAGAAGTACTTTGTTATTTTTATGGCCAATTTCAGTTGTTCCGTTTGCATGTTCGTATGGTTTAGTTTTTCTTCTAAGAACTGATTCGATGTCTTGCGAATGAGCATTTTACTTACAGTTATAAGCTACACTCGATGCTTGTTGGAAGTTGGAACTTGACTCGATCAAATTCGAAGACAGCGTGTTCCCATGTTGCCTTCGTAGAATTTTTCTTAGCGAAAAATGTTACTCATAATCTCAACATCACATATCAATATATATTTACACATCAATATGTGTGTTTAAATATAAGGATAAAAATGTCAAACCATATGTTGATGTGTAGTGTAGAAGATTATGAGTATAATTTTTCTTATAAAAAATTGTCAAAATTGATAAATACTAGAACTAAAGATGATCCATGATTTGGCTCTATTGGCTTTTTAAGTAAATATTGATTACTTAAATGAATTGGATTGTGTAACTAAATTCAACTCATCTCAAATCAATGAATCAATTATTGATAAAATTCATTACCTTTTCAACTTTTCATAAAAAAAGTTAAACTCATTTCAATTTATTTCATAGATTGAAAGTTGTGTTTGGATGTTGAAGTGAGTTGAGTTGAGTTGAATTGAGATGATAAAATATTGTTAGAATATTATTTTTTAATATTATTATTATTTTGGAATTTGAAAAACTTGAATTATTTATTATATTTTATGTTGAGATTTGAAAAAGTTGTAATTATAAGTTGAGATGAGTTGAGAGATGTTTAGTAACCAAACGAAAAATATTATTTACTTAAAAAATTAAATTTATTTCAATCTAAAAAGTTAAATAAACTCATCTGAATGAGATTTATAAAATATTATTATTTACAACTCAATTAAACTAATCTCGACATGCTTTGTCGTTTTAAGTGAGCAATCAGCAATCTAGTTCATTTTATGAGAGGCCAGTTCGGTAAGAGCACGAGAGCACGATGGGTTTTTCTCCTTAGTTTTTATTTTTTATTTTTTTTATTTCTCCAAAGCAAATGACGAAATTTTCTCCTTAGTTTTTAAAGATAATAATACTGAGTGGGTTTTTAACATCTCAGACATTTTTTGAGATAAATCTTTTGCCAGGGATGCACCACTCGCAAGCTGAATGATATCAGAATAAACCTTCTCCCACCCCCTCCCATCGAGCAAAGCAAACCCTATCTGATTATCTGCATAATAGAGCTGTTAGGCGCCATTGCTGAGAAAGTTGCTTAAGCAGTTTTTCATTTGGGCTACCGAAGTGGTAATGGAGAGTTCAGCTCGATTTCTTTGTGACGTTTTGATCAGCGTTTTTGAAACTATACGGTTCAAGTTTTTGGTAAGGTGAATTTAGAATATATTACTCCTAATTTATTTTTAATAAAAATGTGGATTGTCTTTTAGAGAGATGAAAATTAGCATTCCCCTTGCCAGGTTTGGTTAGATAGAGATATGAAATAGATGAGAATTAAATAAAATATTATTATAATATAATTTTTATTTTGAGATATAAAAAAGTTAAATTATTTATTATATTTTGTGAAGAAATTTAAAAAAATGATAACGATTATATAAGAAGAGATGAGATGATTTCTTATTTCATCATCATCTCATCTAATCATTACAATTTATTTAAATTATCACACAAAATATAATAAATAATTTAACTTTTTTAAATTACAAAATAATAATATTATTATTAAAAATTAATATTCTAATAATATTTTATTCAATTTTCATCTCATTTCAACTCATCTAATCTTAATTCATTATCCAAACTTATTCTAGAACACTAACTTTAATATTGTTCTCGGGATCCTATAATAGATAATTATTTTATATAATGTTTAGTGTGTGTAACTAATGTAATTGTATTTTTATTTATAAAAAAAAAAAAAAAACTAATGTAATTGTACAGTTAAGCATGTTGAGTTTTATCAAGTATAGATCTTTAATACAAAAACACCGTAAATTTGAATTCAATCACTCATATGCAAAGAACTATCCGTCCAACTAATTAGATTGTATTTGAATGTTGAGTTGAACTCAATTTTTTATGAATAATAGTGAGTTGAGTAATAAATAAAATTATGTAAGGTCTATCTACATTGAGTTTAAATATTAATATGAGTTTAGTATTTTTATGATAAGTTAAAAAATATTGTAAGATCTACTTATAATGTTATGTTGAAAAATGTTGTAAGTTCCACGTATATAGAAATTTTGAGTTAAAATGCGTTTAACAATTTGAAAATTGAGTATTTAGATGTTAGATTTGGTTTAAAATTAGATTGAACTTAACTGAATCTTACAACCAAACGTAGTCTTAATTTATCTATCTTAAACACTTAATGATATATTTACAACTTTTTTATAATTATTTTACCACTCACCCTAAAGCAACTATTTGTTTAATAGTAGACTAATGGTATATTTATCATTTTCCTAAACACTTTATTAGGAGGATAATGATACACTTGTAATTTTTTTACAGCTATTTTACTACTTACTTCAAATTAGTTAATGAAATTGTGCTATTCCATTAAAAAATATTTTTAATTTTACCTAAGTATCATTCCATTTAAATAGAGTTATAAATATTATTGTTTTATGATGAGTTTTAATAGATATAATTTGTACAAACATCGTGCACACTTTTTTTAAAAAATAAAATTTATGTATAAAAAATTAATTTTTTTTATATAAATCACGCATATTATTATATTTTAAAATATAAATTGCAAATATAATTTCACCTTTCGATATTACGCTGGAGGTGAAGTTATGCAATTAAAGACTTTTAGCGAGACGTAACACTCGTCATTATTAATTTTTTAAAAGGAAAATAAAAGGAGACAGGAAAAAGAAAAGAAATTAACTTGGGGAAGAAGTCAGTTTTATATAACACTGAAGCCAAAACCCCTGTTTTCTCCCGTCTCTCAGATCTTTGATTCCTCTGCATCGCTACAAGCTCATCATTTCATCGCGTTAGGGATTTCGCTAATATCCGAGATATGGATCTTAACAAAATGGATCTAAATGCCCCTCATTCCATGGGCACGACCATCATCGGCGTCACTTACAACGGAGGAGTTGTTCTCGGAGCCGACTCTCGGACCAGCACTGGTATTTTACTCTGTCTGCCTAATTTTTTTTAATATTTTCTGTTTTCTTCATTATCTATTTGGTTGGTAAGATACACAAATAATTTTTTGCTGTCTTTCTCCGAGAAGCTAACCCTAGGTTTGCTGCTTGTGTTTGTCGATTAATTCATTATTAGTATATGTTCGTGTTGAATCAGTTTGGGTGAATTTTTACCGTCAAATAGAAGTTTGGAAGTTATCTGTTCCGGTAACATTGGCGATTTATGTTTTTATTTAAATCTCACTGTTCTTTTGGTAGGAGTATATGTTGCTAACCGCGCGTCGGACAAGATTACGCAGCTAACCGATAATGTCTATGTTTGTCGCTCGGGATCGGTATTATTCTTTCTCCTAGTGGCTTCTGATTTTTTTTTTTTTTCTGTTGGGGGGGGGGGGGGGGGACTTTGGGGTTTATAAATTTAATGGATTAAGGATTGTGGCGCATCTAGCGAAAGGCAAGGAAAGTGCTACTGCTTTATGTGCTTCTTTGTTTGCTCTATCCATCAGCTGGACATAGTCTAAAAATATCTTGGACTCTATTTTGGTCACAAATGTTAAGCCTTTAAAGCATTACTACGGGTCTTCTCCCATGTAAGTTTTACATGTATGACTTTTTCAGGCTGCAGATTCACAGATTGTTTCTGACTATGTGCGTTACTTTCTTCATCAACACACGTGAGTGGTTCTGTTCCTATTAATTTAATGAAACATTTAAATTGTAGATAGTTTGTGACTGTGTATCTCTTTGCTCATCATATATCAAACTAGTTGTTGTGATTTTCGTTCGCATTATTTTTCAGAGTTTGTTTCCTTCTTTTATGTTTTTTATTCCTTTTTCCTTTTCTTTATTTTTTTGCAAGTCTAGGTAACTCCTCCTTGTTAAGTGTCTGATCTGGTGATACTTTCTTTGAGTATTTTTTGTTCTAAATCATTTCTCATTTTATTACTAAGAGTCTTTCATAATTGCCTTTAGTGATAAGCTGACGTGCTTGCATTAAAATTATGAGTTTATGAAGGTTGAGTGAATTTTGTTGACCACATCCAGTTTTAACTAAACGATTTTGGGTTTTTTTCCTCTGATTTTGTTGCAATGCTAATTAAAGGTTTCATTTTTCATGTATTGACATCTTCAATCTTTATATGTCTTTATATACAGGATACAGTTAGGGCAACCTGCAACTGTCAAGGTTGCTGCAAACCTTGTCAGGCTGATATCCTATAATAACAAGGTCTGACGTTACTGCTTCAGATTGTTCAATATAATTCCTTTCTTGCTTTGGATAGACTGCTATAAAAATATTTGCATGCACCTACTTGACTATTTTGGTTCTCTTCGTTTGCCTTATAAATTTTTTCATGTTTATGGTGAACTTAGCATTTAAATAGAGTTGATTTTTACACTTATTTTTGTTTTAAGAACTCTGTGGGAGAAGAATAGGACATTTTTTTTTTATAGGTAATCAAGAAGTTTTATTCATAGAAGTAGGCAAATCACAAGTACACATGGAGTATACATGAGAATAACCTAATTAGATTTACAATTGAAATGAGAAAATCATGGACATTTATGTTTGGTTTAGATAGTGAGTTGAGATGAGATGAGATGAGTTGAGATGAAAGTTAAAAATTTAATAAAATATTGTTAGAATATTATTTTTTAATATTATTATTGTTTTGAGATTTGAAAAAGTTGAATTGTTTATTGTATTTTATGTGAAATTTGTGAAAATTGTTATGATAAGATGAGATAGGTTGAGAGTGTTTCTCAATCCAAACTGAGCCTTAGTCCATTACAAACAATGGCCTCTGCCCATAAGAACAAAATTTTAAAAAAGAAAACTTTAAGCTCATCCATTGTTCTCTTGCGGTCTTCAAAGCTTCTATCTTCTCTCCCGTCAAATACACCAACACATACGTATAGGAACCATTTTTCAAATTGCTGCCACTTGTGAGTTGCCTCGGAGGCCTCTCCAGCTTGCAATGAAATCCATTCTCGCGAAAAAATCATTCCACATGGTCCTGGCCACCTCGCAGTGGAAAAACAAATTATCTATTGATTCACCATTCTTCTTACACATACAACACCAGTTCAACCATTACCCGGCGCTTCCTTGAATTGTTAGTGGTGAGGATCTTGTCCAAAGATACTGTCTATACGGAAAAAACTGCTTTTGAAGGAGCTTTCGTCTGCCATATACTATTCCATGGGAACATGGTCATTCTAGGGCTCCTTAGAACTTGATAAAACAATCTGACAGTGAGTTTACCTTTCTTGGAGGGGCTCCAGCTCATAAAAAAATGATAAATCCGTGGGAGAAGAATAGGACATAAAGTTGATGGTTACATGGAAAAATGTTTCCATAATCGGGTATGCCTTTTTTTTTTTTTTTTTTGGCAAATGGAAAGATTGGTAGGACTGTGATATTGCTGCAAGAAATTACTAAACATACATACATAAAAATACACGTATCATTACCCCTATGTTGGATGGCCATGCATGCACTGAATGGTTGAAAAGCTTTTCCAGACTCCAGGTTGAACTTTTTGAATGCCTTGCTTCCCCTTGAGCTTCCATGTGATTTTTGTCTACTGTGTGCTCTGCCACATCGTTTATGAATATCAAATTTAAAAATAAATAAAAAATTCGTAAGAAAAGGAGTCAGTTGTAGCTGCTCCATGTTGCTTATGACGAGCAATAAAACTTTAATTGCAAAGATTAAAACATGATATGTGTTTTTGTGTGTAGTTTTTTAGGCCAGTTTCCTATAAAGCTGTATTTAACATAGCTGGTTGCTTGTATTTACTGATATTTGGATCTGGCAGAACATGTTACAAACTGGCCTAATTGTTGGTGGGTGGGACAAGTATGAAGGCGGTAAAATTTATGGAATTCCTCTCGGTGGAACAATAATAGAGCAGCCATTTGCAATTGGAGGTATGTTTTACTTAATCTAAACCACTTGATTCTAAACTATTAATAAATATACCCTTGCACCCTAGGACTAGGTCAACCTGAATGCTCTATTTTTTCCACTTCATACTTGGTCAGACTATGTTAGAGTAATGTAAGCTATGATTTAAGAGGAAATTTTATAATTCTCAAGGTTTCCAGAGATACATCATTGGTATAGCAGGGAAGCTGCAATAACACGTCGTGTAGTGTGGTTGGTGGGGGGCTAGTGATAGGTGTTGTAGATCTGTTAGAGAACTTCAGCATTTTGAAGTGACCTCAGTTGTGAGTGATCTGATACAGAAGGCAATGTTGATTAGCCGTAGTGAGGATTTTTCGGAAGTAGTTGTATGAATACTATGAAATTAGAGGTCAGCTTGTACCATAAGGTACTTGTGGTCTGGGTGGGAGGCATATTCCTTGGACATGAGATTTTGGTGTACTCGCTGATTCATGAGCTTGTGGGAATTGACTTCATTTTTTTTTTGTAAATAAGAGGTAAATTTTATTGATATGAATGAAATAGGTAAAGCCTGTGTACACAAGAAGTATATAAGAGAACACCTAAATACATTCTAGGATCCAGAAATTAAAACCAGAAAGTCGTGAACATTGTTTCATCAGTAAGTACACAGGAATTGACTTCATGTTATGTCATTTTTACCTCTGCATCATGGTTAATTTATAAAATGTTAAATTTGTGTATATGCTACTTGCTTCTTTTTTTTATGTGTTAGGGAAAACTCTCACTAACGTCATCTTCACGAGCAACTTCAATGCAATTTCTTTGCTTGATTGTGGCAATTTGAAATGCTCTGTGTTTCACAGGATCTGGCTCTAGTTACTTGTATGGGTTTTTTGATCAAGCATGGAAGGAAGGAATGACCAAGGATGAAGCTGAGGTATATAGAACTTGAATTTGCAAATGCAAAATTGGTTACTGCCTTGGAATAAATTCATGATGATGAAATCTTCGTACGATTCTGCAAGATGTGACCTCATTTTTGTGTTTCATCAGTAGACAACTTAGGGCTGACCTCATTATTATGTTACATCAGTAAACAACTTGGCATTGAATTCAGAGAGAAGTTACGTAGAAAACATGAAAACAAAATATTATAATTTGTTTTGTGATAAGGAGAGTCATTACATTTATAATTTCTGTCATTACTTACAGAGGAATTTGTGTTTGTAGGAAGGAATATGAGGGGAGCTCTTGATCTCTAGTTGCTAATCCATTTTTATTTTGAAGTTTTAGGTTTTGGTGTTTTGTAGCCATAATGCTAACACATTTTTTTTTTGTTTTTTACTGCAGCAATTAGTGGTGAAGGCAGTTTCCCTTGCCATTGCTCGAGATGGTGCTAGTGGCGGTGTTGTTCGCACGGTCATTGTAAGATTTTATATGGGGACAGTAGCAACTCCAAGTAGATTTGTTTTCACACGATGCACATGCTTATAAATTGACACAAAACCCCTTGGTGTTTGATGTGGGTGCAGATAAATTCTGAGGGTGTGACAAGAAACTTCTACCCTGGCGACAAACTTCCGTTGTGGCACGAGGAATTGGAGCCTCAGAATTCACTGCTGGACATACTGAACACTACTAGCCCCGAGCCAATGAATATATAAAGGGGAGCATCTCAGCGCTGATAGGCCTCTGGCTTCACTCTTTAATTCATTTCTCGTTTTGCTGAAACATCTGTTTTGTTGTAACGGGAAAACGGATTTTATAATGTTTTATGTTGGAGAACTATTCATATACCATACCCATATGGTGGTGGATATATTCGGATTCAATCTTGATGGTCTTCCGTTTATGTTTTTGGCCATTGTGTCGATCGGCTTATGTCAAATTATTATTCTGGCCTTATATTTCTGTTTGGTTTTTGGGTAATCAAATATTAATTCTACAGTTTTTTTTTAATTTTTTTTTTTAATTTTTTTCTTTTAAAAAAAAAAGAAAAGAGGAAAAATAAAAAAAAAAAGGTTTTTTTATTTGGAGTTTTTATGGGCGAGGCACAGAATGGTACTTGACCAAAAAGCTGATCGATGGATGATGGCCAATATGATATAGAATAGAAGGAAAAGTAAAAACAGCTCGTTAAGTTCCCCCTTTGAACATAATAGGTGGAAATTAGAAATTGGACAGGTGCAAGGAAGAATCACTACCTCGTCTATTTTTTAGATGTATTTTTTAGATGTATTTTCAGATTATATGAGATGGGATGGATTGAAATTAAATTTAAAAAATTAAATTATTTATTTTATTTTATATAAAATTTTAAAAAAATTTATAATAATAAGATTAGAGATTTTCAAAATTTTTAAATTAAACAAGAGAAATATGAGATTTTTTTTATTGGTTGGGTGAGATTCGTCTCATTGCATCATGTACAGCGTATATTAGCGAGCGCTGGTTGGTGGAGAGTGACGAGTACTTGATAAATTTTTTTTTTTATTTGAAAGAACTTTGATAAATTAAACCACCTGCGAGAAGTAGCTCTGAAACCATCATCGCGATCACTCTCGGCACCTCCTACCGGCCAAAAAGGCGAGAGTAGCCATATATATTTGAGAGAGAGCGCTCAAAGAAAAAAATGAGTGGGAGCTTTGCGAGCGGGGCCGGAATCGGAGTCGGAGCCCAGTCTCAGTCTCCGGTCCTTCACAACGTCTTCGTGTACGGCAGCCTCCTGGCAGACGACGTTGTTAAGGTGCTTCTGAAACGAGTACCTACATCATCCTCTGCCATCCTCCACGGCTTGTCAGTCTCTCTCTCTCTCTCTCTCTCTCTGTGCGCTTGATAATGCCCGCAGCCTAACCTCTTAAACACAATTCCTAATCATCTCTATTCTCCTATGATTTCGGATCACAAGCCCGACCGATGTGAATGCTATCCCGTTTGTATTATCGCATTTGTCTTTTGTATATTTTTTTCCATATTTTAAGTATTCATGCAACTATGCAACAATCATCGCGGACCGGACCAACCTGGTTTTGTTTGTCAGGTCTATTTCTATTCATGCTTTTTAATTTCTTGATTACATTGGCAGCGTCATAATTTTTTTCTCACGGAAATGTACAATCCGAAGAACAACGTGTTAGCCATGCAACGTTTTCTAGTCGTGCCTCTTTCTCATTTAGTTTTCTTTGATTTTGTTTCTGGATCGGCCTGCTTGGCAACGAAGTATATGCTTACCGATACCTCGAGTGATTGTCTGGTGATGACCATCATCCTAGTGTTGCTGTTGTTGCTACTGTTATTTCAATAAAATCCTCTTCTGGCATTTGATAGTCCTTAGTCTACATCATTTTGTTCTCTCTGTTCGCTGATTTTGCTATTTCTTTTGGACATTGATTTTCAACCTGCAGTCATAGATTTAGCATCAAAGGACGTGTTTATCCGGCTATTTTACCTGTGGAGAATAAGAAAGTTACGGGAAAGGTATGTATAATCCTCTATTTCACTTTAGTGGCTGCCTGACATAATTTGCTTCGGATAATGTTTCTGCTTCTATATCTGCATAATTGAAATCCATTCAAGAGCTTGTGGTATAATGATTAGATCATAGTTGTAGAACTCTTTCATGTGAGCAAGAGCTTTGTACCAGTATCTAGATTATGCTGTACATTTCGTGTGTCAGTAGTATTCTTTTGATGGAACCTGATCGGTGGCATTTTTGACAATTTACCACAAGAAATATGCCTTCTAACATTTGAAAAAAAAGAGGAGAATAAACTTTCTCGAAGCTGGAAAGGAAAATTATACCTTTGAACTTTGAAGATATCTTTCTAATCCATCTGTATATTTTTTGTACCGCCCCCCCCACCCCCTCCCCCCCGCGCGTGCCTGAGGAGAGGGGAGAGGGATTTATGGATGAGAGAGATTTGTTTATTGAGATGATATAATCTTTTGAAGCAGGTGAAGTAATGAGTTGTGGTCTAGACTCCAGAACCACTTGGTTATTCACATGAATCTGTTGAAAGCTATAGGTTTGAACACAAATAATTTGTCTTTACTTCACTTAGTTGTTTGCCACTTTGTTTCAAAATCCTGAGTTCCACTTTGTTCCAAACTTGATGTAAAGCAACATGTGTAGTGAACAATAGTTAAAATTTCGCAAATTCAACACATTTATGATTACATCTGGTTATAAAAAATTCAGGCCTTTTATGATAAAGGTCAATAATAAATTTGATCAAATTGTTGCATTTTTTCAGGTCTTGTCTGGAATCACAAATCCTGAATTGGATATTTTAGATGCTTTTGAGGATGTTGAGTATGAAAGGAGAACTGTTGAGGTTTCCTTGATGGTGAGTATAATTGAAATCCACTCTTTTGCTTTCTATGAACCATTACAGATTAAAAGACATGCATATTAGAAGACCTCAAGCGGGAGGTTGATATAAAAAACCTACAAGTATCCCTTCTAATACCCCTAGATTTTAAAATGTGCTCAGAGTGCGCCACATAGCTAGTTGGCAGTGCATTGCTGCAAGGCGCTGAGAAAAAAAAGAAAATAAAAAAGAAGAAAAAGGAGTGGGTTACTTCAACAGCGTCAATAGATGTACTTTGGTACTAGTTTGTAATGCTTTAAATGCTTGTGTGGGCACATGTATAAGCCATGCACGGCTGCCAAAAAGAACTTGGAAAAAGAGACGGTGACTATGAGGAAAATATTTCCCTTTAGTCATGATTATCATTAGCTGATAAGTTCATGCTTTCCCAGAGAGTGCTAAAAAAGAGGGTGACAAATTTTTTGCAGGATATTTCTGAGAAGTTACAAGCTCACACATATGTATGGAGTGACAAAAATGATCCAGACTTGTACGGAGATTGGGTTTTTGAGGTATACTTATGGATACAAATCATTGGTCTTTTAGATGTCTGTTATTATTGACTTTCTGCTCATCATAGTGAGCTTGGTGTTTTGGGATGGGGTTTGGTGTTTACAAGATGGACTACTTACCTGCACACTTCCAGTTTGAAAGTGGGATATTATTACTTAAAATACTTGCAGATAGGTAGGGACCGTGCTTTACACATGCATTGTTTGATACATCAACCCATGTCGAAAATAAACTAATGTTTATTGCTCTGCAACCTCCCAATGCATAATTTATTTCACCTCACTTTCATATTTTCTCCTTTCTCTATCTGTGTGTGGGTTCAAAGATATTTTTGAAGCTACAAATAAAAATGCTTTGCAAATTTCTATTTTCCAAATATTTCTGGAATTAGTTCTGAGCCTTTTCTTGAGGATGTTGTCATTATGGTTCTTCTGAGTGCTCATGAACGAAGGATGCATCTTCTCATTTTCCTGAAACGATGTTTGTCCTTCTGGTTTAATGGGAGAGATGAGTGGGTAATTTATATAGTTAGGATGAAAATAATTGTCCTGATGCCCTCTGGAAAATAGTAAATATAAAAGACCATCGGTAATGAGACAACAGTAATAATGTCTAATTGTGGATACAGTGCTGATAGAACGTTTGATTGCCAAGGAAGGTGGCTAGCTGCCTTTCTTAAATTTCCTCTTCTTGTGTAATTTTTATTGTTATAACCCCATTCCCCTTTCCAACTATTTTTCTCTATTTGACTTGTCCTATTTATTTATAAGGAATGGAAACAAGTGCACATGGATGATTTTATCAAGATGACATCTGGGTTTGTGGAAGAGTTGGAGCTACCTGAATCAAAGCCAAGAGTTGCCACATACGAATCCTTCTATTAGCAAGAAGGTTAAATATTCATCCGCCTCTTGACATTATATTCGTAATTTGTAATTTCTGAACCGTGTTTACACTTCAATGCTATTTTACCACCGTCAATGTTTTCATGATTAGATTAAATTTTCATACATTTTTCCCTTTCTCCAGAATTTGTTGTTAATAAAAGTACTTTCGTTGGAGAAGTTTAGCCCTCAATTTACTTTTATTTTATTTTTATTTTTATTTTTATTTTTATTATTCATTTTTGCGTTGGAAATAGTTTAATACAGTGGCGTGGGAGTGATATTCCTTTAGATGTATTCTCTAGAGATATGGTGCCCAATCAGTTGTACCAATTAGGCCTGTGCAAAAAGCCCGATGGGCCGATCAACCCGCATGACCCGATTGGATTTACCCGACAAAAATCGGGTTCATCGGGTCTAGATCATCTAACGGGTTCGATGATTCTCATGTCGGTTGAAACCGATCACCGACAGATTTGATCTTGCGTCGATCTTCGGCAGATTTTGAACGAGCTACTCACAAAAACTCATCGATCTACGACGGATTCTCCACTGCTAATCAGACCCACCAAGAAATCAACAGTTTTACATTTTTCTCTAAGAATAAATCAAGCAAAGCCTCTGCTTCCTCCCGAGGTGAAGGTCGTCGATGATTTCAAAGAAAATTAAATAGATCTTGAACTAGATCTCAAAGAAAATGAAATACATCATAAAGAAAATGAAATACATCATAAGCTTCATCACCGATGAGGCATCCGACAAGTTCTAGATGTAGAAGCGACGATCAACGGCGATGATCTGCGCGCGGTGGGCCCTGACCACCCTCGGCTTCGAGGACTACGTGGAGCCCCTCAAGGTGTACCTGCAGAGAAAGGGTGGGTTTGGGAGGGGGAAGGCTGAGCTGCAGAGGGAGGGTGGGTTTCGGTTGCAGAGGGAAAAGTCTGAGCTGCAGAGGAGAGGAAGAGGAAGAAAAGAAACGGACCATGTGCGAGAGGCTGAGTTTGCAGAGGAG
This sequence comes from Juglans regia, assembly GCF_001411555.2. Lineage (NCBI taxonomy): Eukaryota > Viridiplantae > Streptophyta > Magnoliopsida > Fagales > Juglandaceae > Juglans > Juglans regia. The sequence continues at coordinate 34,696,400 of NC_049911.1, read as the reverse complement.
CATGAAAGGGGCATGGTCGCGTGGGTCTGCAAATGAAGATGAACGGGCGAGAATTGAGAAAGACGATAAAAAGCAAGACAAACGGGTTCGACCCGATCCGACATTTACGGGTCGGGTCAAGTCGAGCTAAAACTCCGCTTCACTGCGGGTTGGGTCGAGTCGGTCCAAAATTTGGTCGGGTCGGATCTCTGTGCAGCCCTAGTACCAATAGAGTCACTGTACCAAGGGGAGTATTTCTTTTGTTTTAAGAAAGAAAAATGCTGAAGACAGTTGCCCAGCTTAACTGCTGGGGAGTCGGATGCCAATGTGGAAAAATAAAAACGGCACGTTTCATAATGCATGAATCGTTGTTCCACAATGACGGCCTCCCTCCCTTCGTCTTCCCATAGACGAACACAAAGTCCTTCAAAGCCTCCCTCCCACAGCCAATCTCTCAACTGATTTCTTTTCAAAATGAAATCGTTTGCTGCAGAAGTTTAGTCTCAGTCCATACATTTCAAACTTTAGGTCTATTGCTGAGGGGCTTTACTTTATCACCTTTCAGACTTTTAAAGCAACAAAAAAAAAAAAAAAAAATTCAATGAACATTCCTTTTCAGACCCAGAACTTTTAGTGAGAGATCAACAATGCTTGGTCTTAAAGAAGAGGGGAAAAACAAAATGAAAAGAAAAAAAAAAGTGTCCTATTATTGGAAGCAGACCTTTAATTGCGAGAAGAGAAATTCCAGCTTCAGCATCCAGCTTCATGGGTAGGATCCCTCAATTTAAATTCAACACCAACATTATGGGATATCCATTAAAATAAACAAACAAAATATCCTCCACAACAGTCAATGAGCCCAAAATCCAAATTTTATAACCAAAAGATTGGATTTTTATGAAGGAAAGATCTCGCATACTCCCAAAACACGTTTCCATTAGATTCTTTGGACAAAACCTAGGAAAACAAAATGGAAATTAGAAATTCTAAGACCCTAGAACACCCAGCCTTGAGCCCAAAGATAGAAAAAGCAAATCAATAAAGAAAACACCCGTGGAGTTCTATACAAATCCACAAACTGAGCCGGAGAAGAACCACTGAGCAGCAAAAATAGCTTCAACAAACACAGAACTAGCCCAGACAAGAAAATCAAAGAAAGCTATATCCTGATTCGGCTGCCTCTTCAATTTTCTCAAGAAAAAAAAAAATAAGAAAAGAGAGACAAGACAAAAACAACAAACTCAGAAGGTAGAATCGGAAGAAAAAAGAGAGAGATCTTAAAGGCAAAAGAAACATTCGAAATGTGGTCTTCTTGCCGAAGAAGACTCACACACTCATTGAAGAAGTTTTGATTATTTTTCTTTCTTTACTTTTTTATTTTTTGCTTTTTTATTTTCATTTTTTTATTCCACGTAAGCAATCGGTTACCCTCTGCTTGCACACCCCGCTTGTACCCAGCAGAACTGTTTAAGAAAACATTTTGGTAAAATGCTAGATTGGTCTTCCCTTTAGAATATATTTCCTTTCATTTTCTTTGCTGTGGTTGTTTCTTTTACTGTTCCTCAGATGAAACCATGCCACTAGGGTTTTTGGTTGAGCCAAGTTTCTAGTCCTATTTGCCTCTCATTTCTCAGCATCCTCTGCCATCTTTCAAACACTAGTTTATCCACACACAAAAAAATAAAAAGGAAGCCCCAACTTCTTGTCATAAGAACCAGAACAAAACCTAAAACCATGAAGAAAACGATAAACTTATTGATTTTATTACTGGAGTACGTAAATTGCCATACACCCAGAAAATGTCCAGGTGAGAGACAGAATCAAAGTCGGCCCTTTCCAAAGCTTTTACTTTAATGTAGCCAGGAGACTCGATCTGTTTCTATTAAATACCATAATTGTTTATCTTGCAATCATTTTATCCTGCAAAGCTGCCACTAAGTTAGCTTGCTAGAGATGTGACGGCGTATTTTCAGATGGCCAAACCTCCCGGCACCTGGTGATGAGCCTTCGAAGACAAATGGCAAATAGCCTGTTGCTTTTTTGTACCTCTGTTGAATCTGGAAAATCAAACAGTACAAACTTCTTTATTTCAGTTCAATCTACTTAGAAACATCAATAAATGACAACCTCCCACTGAATCACCAAATAATTAGCACTATAGCTACGAACAACATTTGAAAAAGCCATACAAATTCAGAGCTCGAAAAAATGGTTCAATTCAGTCCAATTTAAGTTGAATCAGCCAAAAATTGAATCGGTTTTAGTAAACTTTTTTGAATCGTCCACTGAGCCACTTCAATCAACTGACTTAGCCCGTTCTAGACTGATTTAAAATGATTCCAACCGATTTAAAATTGTATTTATTTTTAAGTTGTCTAACAACTAGGTTTTTGTTTTAATTTCTCGTACAATATGATAGAATTAAACATATATTAACTTTTTCATCATTGTATTCAATAAGAATCATAGAAAACTTGAAAGATAAGACATATAATTCTTTATTTTTTTTAAGCGAACAAAAAGATTTAGGAGATGAATAGTGCTTTGTATTAAACTTTTGGCTGTGCATAAAATACAACATTTGTCATGTGCTTATTACTTAATGGTCTTTCATCTTCTTCGTATATGAGAAAAAAAATGTCGACAATTGAGGTTAAATACATAAATTACATGCTTATTGAAACTATTTAGATCTAATACCATATTTTTATTAAAACTAGTCAATAAATTTTATATTTTATACTCTTTTCCAGATTTTACAAAGAATTTGGACAAAAAAATTGTAGAGAATATTAATTTGATCTCTGCCCCCAACCGGGACGGGGGGTTGGTTTGATTGATTTGAGGAAATGGATTGAGCTGAAGAGGTTGTAGATTGATTTAAACATCTGAGTATTCTGTTAGTCTTATTCAAGGTGAAATTGGAGAGGAAAAAACGGCAGGTCTTCTGATGCTTTCATGCGTAGAAGTAAATATCTTTCTTTCCTTAAAGAAAAGGGAAAAATGAAAAAGTTACCTCAATAATCTGATGGCTGCTTCGCAGACAGTTCCTGCCAACTACGCAAACAGTTCCACCAGAACCTCCACCTGTAATTTTGGCTCCATATAAGGTCCCATCATCAGATTTACTGTGCTGCATTGCCTGTACTAACTTTGCAAGCCTATCGGTCCCATCAGAGCCAAGTCCGCAAGCACTATAGCTGTAGTGACACTGCAAAAGATGGTTAAATGTCAAGAACCATCATCACTATTAGTCAACCTATTATGTAGGAAAAAACCCTTCTGTCATTTATATAAAATATGAAAAACACTACTTACAACCGGCTGGGAAAACCCCAGCGTAACCGGGGTATAAAAAAATTTATTTTTTCTCTCTTCTTTTTATTCCCCCTCTCTCTCTATCAATTTTTTCTTCCTCTCCTCCCTCTCGTTTTTCCCTCCCGCTTTTTTCTTCGTTTCACTCATTATCCCCTTCCCCCCTTCTCTCATTCATTTTCAGTTCTGGAGAGTGAACTTGCATTTTTAATTTTTGCAATGTTGAAAAAGAGTCCAAGTTTTACATTTGACCGTGACGCAAGTTTCGTAAATGATAGTGAAATTTTTACAAATGCTTTGTTTGGTTTGCAGGGAAAAGAAAATTAATAGACTCTCAATCTCAAATATTTTCACATTTGAATTTCAAAAATTCTTTTCTCAAACTTTTGCAAATTGGTAAAATCTGTTTGGCACCCACGCTAGGTGCTTAAAATTCAAATTCATTTGTTTAAACTTTTACAAACAAACTAGTTCAGTTATTACTTCAAAAAACGTTTAAGAAAACTAAAGAAATAAGTAGAGCCACTTAGAAGTCTAAGTTCACTTTAGCCCAAAATAACTCAAGCTTCTGGCTCAATCAGTTCATATGAACACTTCAGGACAGAAAGATAGAGGATGAAAGAGAAGAGGCAAGAAGTAAGAAGCTGAATAACGCTTTTTAGTGAGAATGGAGAACTTCGTCTTTACTTTAATTTCCGTTGCAATGGACACTGGAAAAGGTCAATGAAGAAGCAGAGATGGCATTGGTTTTAGATGTCTTTACCGTGCACTCATCTTTCCATTACAATACTTTTTTGGTTTTAGTTTTTTTTTTTAAATATATAGGCTGTCAGCCGATTACCCGGCGGTTTCGCACCGCCGGTTGTACGTAGCAAAACTGAAATTCAATTTATTAACAATTACAAAGACGGACCTCTGAAAGAACAATTTAACTAATAGGATATTTTATTTTTATTTTTATTTTTATTGGCACCAGGTGTTCAGGAATAGCGTTCCGACTAATCCCGGGAGTGCACATCCCCTCGGCAAGGACTTTCCCGCAAGTGCACCTCGGGTAATTCAGGAGAAAAATTCTCAAGTCTGATAGCTCTTAGAGATTGTTTGCACCCAATGAGATTTGTACCTTAGACCTAGGGGGAGCATACCCTCAACGCCAAGGCCTTTACCACTTGAGCCAACCCCTAGGGGTTAAGTTTAACTAAACGCCAAGGCCTTTACCACTTGAGCCAACCCCTAGGAGTTAAGTTTAACTAACAGGATATTGTTCTTGACATGCCGAAAGCACTTACCAAATAATCATGTCAAGATTCAAGTTCAATTGAATATCCATTTATTTATAAGTTAGTAAGCTCAGATAAAGGTTATGAGATACCTTAATAAAATATTCATTTTACGTATAAAAATAAAATAAAATATTCATTCATGAAAGGAATAGAAGGGGATGAATTTAATTCGATGTCACCGGCTTCCATCACATTATTAGATGCATGCCTATCTATATATGTGCAGAAATGGATTTCTCAAACCAAGCTTAATCTACCAGGAATTTCAGTATACCTGATACAATAGTTCTCCAAGAGCTGTAAGTTGCTCATCTGAAGTTGCCGAGGTTAGAAGTGCTTTGAATGCCTGTAAGTCAAGTAATTGAGGGAAGTAACTCAGCTGGTATGCAATACTAGCAATCAAAAGTTAAATAAAAGTTTGAATCTTGCAAATATGCAAGAAACAGAGCAATTACCCTCTAAATTAGAAGACAACAAAAAAAATTCATAAATAGGATCAGAGTCATAAAAACCCTCCTTTTGGATTAACAACACCATATATCTATGAATTGATCTGTACCATCTAAATTAGTCCATGTTATATCCATGAATCAAATTCAATTTTCCAGCTATAAAAAAACACAGAGAACTATTCCTAACCTTGACACGGAAATTTTCATATATTGGATGTTTAGCAGCCGCTGTCACTCCATAATTACGCTTAGGATCAATTACTGTGACAGAATCATTGTGATCAGCATATTTCTCCAGAAATGTCTCGCCAAGCATGGACTCAGGAAGCATCTTAGCATAAAGAGCCTCATATCTGAGCAATTGAAGTTCCAAAAGGAAGAAAACATATCAACTTCATAGTTGGAGAACCAAGAACGATCCCACTTGAATTGGAGCATCTAGTAATTAGAGCCATAATTTTGAGTCCAAAAGGTTGCATCTGAATAGGGGCAATAAGGTGCAGAGAAAAGGGAGGGGGAGAGCAAAGGACCGGCCGTTGAACCAAAACTTGAGAAAATCAATAATTTATTTCCTCACTTCATTCTAAAACTTCAGAAAGCGGTGTTATTATTTTTTTTTTATAAGTAGAAAGCAGTGTTATTTAAAAGATCTCGAGAAGGAAAACTCTTAAAAGTGGACATACCTGTGAGGTGACAGATTACACAAATAATCTAATGACGCTTCAGCTTCAATTAGTTCAACACCATCATCCTCATATTCATCTATGTTTTCCCCACTAGAGCTTGGCAATGACTGAGACAACATAGAAGATGCTATAGACTTCATCATCTTGCGACCCATAAAGGCGCCAATTCTGACGGATCCATAGTCTGCACCACCAACACTGCCATAGAAGTACCATGGAACTTGGAATTCAAAAACTTTCAAACGAATGAAACAAAGAAAAATATAAGAATAATTGTGGTGATACAGGATGGTAACAAGTCTCAAAGGCTTCAAAAGAAGAGTGAAACCTGAAAAAAGAAAGACTGGGTAGGACCAGTCTGACAATGTAACTATTACACCAAAATAAAGGGCAGTTTTAAGGGGGTAAATCCATTTCATAACATTTACACGAAAGCACACTTCATTATCAACATATAATAAACATGTGGATCCAAAATGGAAGCTTTAGAAGAATGATCCAGCATAATTTCAGTTAACCCATCCATGAAAATCAGGCAAGCATAGATGAGAAATCAATTTCAATTGTGACAACAGGCATAAATGCATCAGATTACAAAACATAGTAATAGACGCATTACCTATGTCGTATTCCTGAGTCAATTCCCCAAAATCGGATATGGCTAGGAATTTCTACAAGCCCAACAATCTCAGCAGGCTGCATGAATTTAGGCATTATTTTTTTATCTGTAAAACAACCATATCGCTGTTATCTTTACAGAACTAGTGGTGCTTACCTGGCAAACCATTGCTAGAAGTTTGTTGGCTTCACCACAAGCTGAAGTCATCTGGTCCATCACGCCACATGGAGCTCCAACAATGTGATTCTCCACCTAATAAACAAAACAAAATGATAAATGAAGTAACAAAACATTCACGCACAAGGTACATAGAAATTAAACATTCTAAAATGAAGGGAAGAATATTCACCAGAAGGTTATAATAAAAAGTCAAACCTTTTGGCAGAGCAAAGCAAGATCTCTGGCACTGATGCTTAACCCTGCAAAGTATAGTTGAAGATTTTAAGTTGACTGTTTCTCCAACTGCTCCTAGGAAGAATAGGAATAACGAGCACATTTTCTTCTAAATTAATCTCACACAACGAATATCCACATTGCAGTAAAATGGAAGGGGCCTTGGGGGGAAACCAAGAGAGTATGTTCAGTATTTAAATTTTACACAAGCATACTTCAATTAACTGCCATGTTTACAATCCTGAATTCATAGTAGAATTCAGAGAAAACCTAGTCATATATTTGCCTGTTGTATTGACTGCAATACTTCAGTATTAATCATTTATGCTGAGGTACTTTATTAAATTGAATTTCAAGCTCAAACAGGCCACTTTCCTCTGTGCATTCACAACTCTCAATTGATAATTCCAGTATACAAAGCCATTCTAAAAATTGGCATTTAGGTCCAATTTTCATGCGACAAGCTTCACACTGGTAAATTAATTTCATTTTTAATCCATCTACAAGATAATCGGGAAAGTCCTGCCTGGATTTTTTTGAAAAATTATGTCTTATACGAAACTCTTGGCCATGTTTAGTTTCCAAAAATTTTCAGAATTTTTTTTCAACTTCACAATCTAAACATATTTTAAACACCAATTCTACTTCCCAAAAAATAAATTTTCATCTATTAATTAGCCTTAAGTTTCCATGAAAAAAAATACAAAATCCAAAAACCTTTTTATCCTAGTAATTTTTCAAATCTATGTATTCACTTTCATAAACTCTAACACAAAACACATCTTGAAAACTGTTTATCCAAAAAACTTCTCATCTACCTGCCCGCTTTCACAAAAACCAATAAGAAACGCATATAATTTTTTTTTCAGGAATTCTCAATAATTACAAAAATTTTCACTTACCAGACACCCTAGTGGTTACTTCTCCACAGCTACATCTCATTTCAGTGCTTGGGTTACATAGATCATTTATGAAGTCTTATAGCTTTGAGCCTTGAACCAACCTCACATTCCACAGAGTGAATTACCATGCCAAGATGCACCATGGTCTCTCTCTCTCTCTCTCTCACACACACACACACTCACACTCACCCACTTCAAGGAAAAAATAACAATAAGAAAATAAAAATTGGTCATTACCCAGTGCTGGTCCCATCAAAACCGGTTCCTGCTTGAGGTTATTTGTGTATAGTCATAACGTTGGGCATTTTTGCATTCATTGCACCTCAAACTACTATGAGAGTTCCCTAATTTTAAGAGTGATTCTATGAGGTGTTCAGCAGACTACCATTAGCTTGGATTATGCCCGCGACAGTGGTTGCACTTTTGGCTAGCTGGACAAATCTAAGAGGCATTCAACAAATTAAAGTTGTGTGGAAGATGATCCCTATATGCATTCTGTGGTGTTTGTGGCAGGAGCGCAATGATTGGACGTTCAAAGACAAGGAGAGATCAATAGAGGAACTCAAAGCTTTTTTTATTAGAACTCTATGTACTTGGGCCATAGCTTTAATGGCCTCAATTTTTTTCTTGTCTCTATTGCGTCCACATAAATAAGGCGTACCATTGTATATCTTCTTGTGTACTTGGGCTATGCCTATCATTATTTAATAAAATCGTTTACTTATAAAAAAAAATTTTAAGAGTGATTCTGCAATAATTATTGCTAAAAGAGTCTGTTGAAGCCAACCTGTTGAGGCAGCTCATGTTTGTATAAAGATTAACCCAGAAAAAGAAGCCTTCTTACATACTTGATCTATTACTTGTCCTTTATTAAGTTATATATATAGGGATGTAACACCTAATCCTCTTTTTCACCTTCTAGATAGGTGTATCTCTTGTATATTCCCTGTGTACTTGAGTTGAACCTTTTATGCCTATCAATAAAGATTTATTACTTACAAAAAAATCACTTAGTTTCTAATCCCCCCCTTCCTGATAGAAGCAAAAGTCACCACCAAGAAAGAGAGAAAAGACTGAGTAAAGAAAACTATGGAATATTTGAATACATAATTACCATGAGCAGCAGCTAGTGCAGACATGCTAGCAACCTCCACAGCAGCAGAAGAAGATACACCTTTGCCTTCTGGGACTGCAGAAGAAACCTGTATGTTTGTAATATTGGAAGATTAAACATGGCCTTTGTACATACTTGAAATTTAGCCCGTAGTAGGAGTTTTTGCAGTGTCTTTGAATGAATCAAAATATACTAAACATATAGGTAGCATCTTATACCAGCATACTGATACTATTTTCAAAGCGTACACCAAGTTCTGTCATTAAAACCAGAATCGTCCCTGCAACATATGCTGCCCACCTAAAACAGGAACCATTTTAGTTGCATAGAATGATAAAACCACAGATAATCAAACAAAAGAAGATTAACCTACTTTTGAGATGGATCCCGGGCGAAGTACTTCTTCGCCTTTTCATATGACATTGGCTGCTCTCCATCCATAAAATCAGATAAGTCCATGTCAAATGTTGGGCCACGATTGCTTAATTCAGAACCATATGATACCTAATTTGGCCAAAATGTTGAGATAACAGAGATATTATTTTTATTAGACAATTTTATGATGAGGCGTAAAAGGACACAATCAAGTGCACCAGAGTGTATACAAAAGAAAACACCCAATTAGGTAATAATGGAAAAATAAAGAGACATAAAATCAAGATAAGTAGAACAGCCAAGACTGTTCTAAGCTGACATCCAGACAAAATGTTTTTCCAGCATTATGGACCCAAGTTCATCATCTGTCTTCTTGCAACCTTCCAAATTCTAAGCATTATGTTCATCCCACACGCACCACATGAAGCATAACAGGGCCAGTTGCCGATCTTCCACACTACAATAGCCAACATTCTTACTTCAACATACCAACTACTCTACTACCTTTTGGGGCATTGCCCAATAAAAACTGAAGAAATAGAATAATACAGAGACCCATACTTTTCTCGCAACTTCACTCGCATCAACAAATGATCAGTCATTTCCTCATTCTTCTTGCACAAGTAGCACCAATCCACTACTAAAATTTTCTTTCTCGAATTATCCATAGTAAGGATCTTTCCTAGTGCAATGGGTAATCCGCATAAGATATAACTAATATCAATACCCATTGCATAAGTATTAATAAAATCGAATAATTATCTAGGTCTATAAAATTTTTGTTTTCAGAGAGCACACTTTATGCAATAAGCTAAATCTCAACCACACTAATAAGCAAATTATATCTGCATTCTACTACTAACAACCTCTCTTTACTTATCGCGAAAATAAATAGTTAAAAATCCTTCTGTCATCCCAGAGAAGAAGAATCAACCACCTTTTTAGATGATAATATTTAAAAGAAAAACTTCGTCTCCATTCAAATGCCTATACATACTATTTCCAGGACGGGTGTCGATCCTTGTCCTTTGGCCTGCTGTCGAGCCAAGGCATGGTTCCAAAGCCTATGTTTACTTGGATGATTCCTTTGCACGGCAACATGGCATGCTTCTCTTATTGGCAGCTGCAAGAAGATAGCAGACAAAGAATCATGAGAAGAGAAGTGGGAGGAGGAAAGGAGAACATAATCATATCAATGAACTTCAAAGGAGACAAAAAAACTTCAAAGAAAACAATAATACCAGCTCTCTCGCATCAAAAAAACTTCTAAAGGAGTTATACTTGATGCAAAAGGAAGGTGTTTCTATCAAATTTGCTACATCTATTTCAGATGCTTATCTAGCAACATAGTTGTGACTGAAAGCTGACAGTTGTGAAGAAACTCTTAAGTTTCATAGACCATGTTCAATTTTAAATAGAAAAATATAAATGAACATGTTGATACAAGCGATACTGGGAAGCCACACTATGTGACAATGGTGCAGATATACATGAAATATAATTACACATATAATGAATGTCGTCAACTATTAAGATAAGAAATGGGTGGACTTCTTGAAAGATAATTAATCCCACGAAAAAAGAAACATCTTTGTGATTAAAGTCATCCAATAGAACTTTCCCTTCAAGATCAATATAAAATATACAATAAAAACACTGTAAATTTCAAATTTTCTCAACATCCAAGTGAGTCTATGGTCAACATTCTCCTGTACCAGAAAAAGGCATACTCTTGTGTATTCCCCACGGAAGGGCTGACATCCCAGCTAGTGGTCGAGCTATTGACCATGTTTTGGTGGAACCCCTGTGGGGGTTTAGAAATTTAGAAGTTTGGAGGACAGTTCCCATATGTTTAATGCGATGTATTTGGTAAGCGTGAATTGTCAATGGATAGCTTTGCTGTCCATCATCAATATAGTTTCCTTCTATTCTTCTTTCCTTATTTTATCTTTACTTCCGTTACTTAGGCTTGTAAAGAATATATAGTTTCCTTATAAGGCTAAGAATGCTAGAATCACTCGATAATTAGTTTCTTCCCATGTATAGTTCTCTTGTAAAGTTTCTATATAATATACAGATCACTCAAAGGCCAATTGATTCGGCCATTCATACATCGTATTTTAACTTATCTTGACATGGTATTAGAGACAGGTTAAATTTTTTTTCTCTCGGTTTCGTTGTTGCCCGCGTGCATCATCTTCTGTCTCGGTTTCGTGTGTCGGCGTGGTCTGAGTCTTGGCGGTACCTCTCGGCATCTTCGATTTCTAGTGTATCACGACAGACGTAAGAGCTTCGTATTTTTCGGCAATCTGTTTATGGGGTAGCCTTTGTCGGCAGGTTCTATCTCAGTTTTGGGCTTTCTCGGCATCTCCTTCCTCCATCGACATGCACTTCTTCTGGAGTGGTGTTTCGGCAGCCTCTGTTTAAGGTCTGGGCATTATTTTTTCTGCGTTATCTGTTTAAGGTCCTGGAGTGGGTGATTTCGGCACAATTTTTTTTGGTCTTGGTATTGTTTTTTTTGCCTTCACACATTTGTCGGCAAAAAGTCATTTTTTGGTTCCTTTAATTTTATTCTGGATTTTTTTTTCGTCTCAGGTTCCATTTTTTTTCAATGGATTCTGCACCTGTGTGTCAAATTTACAGGCAAGAATTATTCTACTTGGGCTTTTCAGTTTGAACTTTTCCTCAAGGGAAAAGACCTTTGGGGCCATATTGATGGCACGGATGTTGCACAAACATCCAATACTGAAAAATCCAAAGATGTCGTGTCTTCTCCTTCTTGGGATGTGCTTGATGCTCGGATCATGTCTTGGTTTCTTGGTTCGATGGAGCCACATATTGTCACTAACTTGCGGGCTCATCGCTCCGCTCAATCCATGTGGAATTACTTGAAGAAGGTTTATCATCAAGACAATGATGCTCGTCGCTTTCAGTTGGAATATGCGATTGCCATGTTTCAACATGGTAGTCTTTCCATCCAAGACTACTACTCGGCATTTTTTACTCTTTGGAATGAATATACTGATTTGGTTATAGCGGATGTTCTTGTTGTCGCACTTTCGACTATTTAGAAGCTTCATGCGACTAGCCGGCGTGATCAGTTCCTTATGAAACTACGCCCGGAATATGAATCTGTTCGCTCTTCTCTACTGAACAGATCTCCTGTTCCCTCTCTGGATATTTGTTTTGGTGAGTTACTTCGCGAAGAACGACATCTTAGTACTCAAGCTATTCTGGAGCAATCTCATGGTAGTTCCGGTACAACAACTGTGGCTTATGCTGCCCAAGGACACGGACCACCTATGACTTCTAAAAATTTGCAGTGTTTCTGCTGCAAGGCCTATGGGCATATTGCTGCCAATTGTCCTAAAAAATATTGTTCTTATTGTAAGAAAAATGGTCATATTATCAAAGAATGTCGTATCTGCCCCCAGAATCGTCAGGCTCAAGCATTTCAGACTTCTGTGTCTGTTTCTCCCACAGCGACTTCTGCAGCACATGACTCTTCCTCAGGTGTTTCCTCTGATCTTGCATCTCCTGCAGCAACTTATTGCACCCCTGAAATGGTGCAACAGATGCTAATTTCAGCATTTTCTGCAATGGGGTTTCAAGGTAAAAATTCTACTAAACTCTGGTATGTAGACTCGGGAGCTTCTAATCACATGACAAATACGCCCACTGCTCTGTGTCATGTTCGACCCTATGCTGGTCAATCTGCTATTCAAACTGCCAATGGTAGTTTTTTGCCAATAGCTGCTGTCGGAGATGCATTTTCGACATTTACTGATATGTTTCTTGCTCCTCAACTTTCCACGAATCTTATTTCTATTGGTCAATTAGTGGATAACAATTGCGCTGTTAAATTTTCTGGTGATGGTTGTGTTGTGCAGGACCAGGTAACGGGGGAGCCGATCGCGAAGGGACCTAAAGTGGGGCATTTGTTTCCACTATTTTTACCTGTTCCAGCACTTTCTCCATTTTCTTCTATTACGTCTTTTGTTTGTAATAATGTTCCTAATCTGAGTATGGTGTGGCATCGTGGTTTATGCCATCCCAATACTCAGATCTTATCTCATGTTATTAAACTCTGGTTTTCTTGGTAATATCTCTTGAGTGTGATTCTTGTAAACTTGGTAAAAGCAAAACTCTTTCATTTCTTTTGCATGCTAGTAGAGCTTATCACTGCTTTGATCTTATTCATAGTGATGTTTGGGGACCTTCCCCCATTAGTTCACATGATAAATTTAAATACTATGTGACTTTCAGTGATGATCATAGCAGATTTACTTGAGTTTATTTTCTTCGTTCCAAATCTGAGGTTTTTCGTACTTTCACTGCGTTTTTAGCATATGTTGACAATCAATTTTTTGCAACTATTAAGACATTACGCACAGATTCTGGTGGTGAATATTTGTCTAATGAGTTTCAGGCTTTCTTGGCTTCTAAAGGTATTATTCATCAACGTTCATGTCCCGCTACTCCCCAACAGAATGGAGTAGCCGAATGCAAAAATCGCACTCTTCTTGACATGGTACGTACTCTCTTGTTAGAATCCTCTGTTCCATCCATGTTCTGGGTCGAGGCTTTGAAAACTGCTACTCATTTGATTAATCGTTTATCTTCCCAAGTCTTACACATGGAGTCTCCCTATTTCCGCTTATTTGGTAAGCAACCTAGTTATGATAATCTCCGTACATTTGGTTGTGTATGCTTTGTTCATTTACCTCTTCATGAGCGACATAAATTATCTGCTCAATCTGTTAGATGTGCATTCTTGGGATATAATGTGTGTCAAAAGGGATTTGTTTGCTATGATCCTACTTTACATCGTACACGCATTTCTAGGAATGTTATTTTCTTTGAAAATCAACATTTCTTTCCTGTGTCATCTGTGCCCTCTTCTTCCACTGTGGTCCTCCCCTCCTTTGAGCAACAATTCTCAAATCTTCCTCCAGTCAGCTCTCGCTTTAAACCAGGTATTGTGTATACGAGACGCTCCCGGCCACAGTCTCTTCTCGTGGCTCACCCGATATCTGATCCTAACATACTCCAGAACCAGTTAGTTGCAGCACCTCCAGAGCCCTTGGTACGACGCTCTCCTCGAGTGTCTGTACCTCCGGATAGGTATGGTTTTCCTTCTGGGTCCTCTATTTCAGCTCTTACTGCTGCATTATCCAATTTTGATATTCCCACATGCTACTCACAAGCTGCCAAGCATGACTGTTGGCAACAAGCTATGCAGGAAGAAATTGCCGCTTTAGAGGCCAATCATACCTGGGACATTGAGCCATGCCCTCCAACAATTGCTCCTCTGGGTTGAAAATGGGTTTACTCAGTCAAGGTTCGATCTGATGGAAGTTTGGATCGTTACAAAGCCCGACTTGTTGCTCTTGGGAATAATCAGGAATATGGTGTCAATTATGAAGAGACATTTGCTCCTGTGGCTAAGATGACTACTGTTAGTACGATTCTAGCTCTTGCTGCTTCCAATGATTGGCCACTACATCAGATGGATGTCAAGAATGCTTTTCTTCACGGGGATCTTAAAGAGTATATTTATATGAAACCACCACCGGGACTGATTTCTCCTTCGACTTCGCATGTGTGTAAGCTTCGTTGCTCCCTTTATGGTCTCAAACAAGCTCCAAGAGCCTGGTTTGATAAATTTCGAACCGCTTTATTACAATTCTCATTCAAGCAGAGCAAGTATGACACTTCATTGTTTCTTCGAAAATCATGTGAGTATTGTTGTTCTTTTGGTTTATGTTGATGATATTGTGATTACTGGTTCCGATTCTATTTTACTTGACCAGCTCAAGACTCATCTCTCTGAGTCATTTCATATGAAAGACCTTGGGTCACTCACATATTTTCTTGGTCTCGAGGTGCATCGTAGTTCATCTGGTATTTCACTCAATCAACATAAGTATGCTAGTGACCTGGTGGCTACAGGAGGCCACTTCTGTTGATACTCTCATGGAATTGAATGTCAAGCTTCGCAAAGAGGAGGGTGATTTACTTGATGATCCCAGTTTATACCAGAAGTTGGTAGGTAGTCTTGTCTATCTCACCATTACTAGACCGGACATTTCCTTTGCAGTACAACAAGTCAGCCAGTTTCTTCAGACCCCTCGTCATCTTCATTTGGCTGCTGTCCGTAGGATCATACACTATGTTCAGGGCACTTCTGCCCGTAGTTTATTCTTTCCTGCAGGCAATTCTCATCGCCTTATTGCTTATAGCGATGCTGATTGAGCCGGTTGTGCTGATACACATCAATCTATTACTGGTTGGTGTGTGTTCTTAGGTAATGCATTGATCTCCTGGAAGAGTAAGAAGCAAGACAGAGTCTCTAAGTCATATCTACAGAATCTGAGTATCGGGCAATGTCTCTTGCTTGTTCCGAAATTATTTGGCTTCGAGGTTTGCTTGCTGAGCTAGATTTTTCTGAGACCGATCATACACCACTACATGCTGATAATACGAGTGCTATTCAAATCACAGCCAATCTTGTCTATCATGAGCGCACGAAGCATATTGAAGTCGACTGTCACTCTATCCGTGAAGCATTTGAAGCTCGTGTTATCACTTTCCCACATGTTCCCATTGAACTACAAATTGCTGATATCTTCACCAAAGCTCTCACTCGCCATCGACACTGTTTCTTAAGTGGCAAATTGATGCTTGTTGATCAACCCGCATCAATTTGAGGGGGGCTGTCAATGGACAGCTTTGCTGTCCATCATCAATATAGTTTCCTTCTATTCTTCTTTCCTTATTTTATCTTTACTTCCGTTACTTAGGCTTGTACAGAATATATAGTTTCCTTATAAGGCTAAGAATGCTAGAATCACTCGATAATTAGTTTCTTCCCATGTATAGTTCTCTTATAAAGTTTCTATATAATATACAGATCACTCAAAGGCCAATTGATTCAGCCATTCATACATCGTATTTTAACTTATCTTGACATGAATCACTCAAACTTTTGAAGATAGAGAGAGGATGGTGGCAGAATTAAAAGCTATTATATTCAGCATCCTCTGTGCTTGGATGACTGATCACCATGGCTTCCATTTCTCTAGTTTCCTAGACTTTGAAGGTTTTCACTCCTCTTCTTCTTTGTAGTTGGATGTTTCCTTTTGTATACTTCCTAAATACTAGGTTGTGTCCATCTGCACTCAGTAAAATTGCATCACTTATAAAAAAAATAATAATAATAAAAGTTATTGATTAATATATTAAATTCCTAACTTCAGGAAGCCCATCTTTTTTTTTTTTTTTTGATAAGTAACTTCAGGAAGCCCATCCTTAATCAATGCGTCTAGTCTTCACATAGTTAAGGAAACATCACATTTTGGAGTTCACATAAATAACAGTCGTCAAATGATCTTAAGAAGGAAATAGCTGCTAAAATCAGAGCTGAAATTTCATATGCAGTATCGGTGACTAGGGGTGTAATTGGTCCAGTCTGGGGAGGTCACGGACTGAAAATTTCGGTCCATGGACATTTTTTTCCTCTTTCTTTTTTTGGCAAGTAAATTAATACAAAAAATTGATTAAATTAGTAAAATTAAAATTAAGTGAGGTCTTTAATGTGGATTATGCATCTAACTCATTAAAAAAATAATTGATTATAACTATATTTATGATGTTAATAGTTCCTAACTTAGTATTTTATTAGTCATAATGGCCTATATTAAAATTCTAACATTTTATATGGTCAATGAATATTAAATAATTTCATTGTCCGTTGATTATTCATGCTTACTTGCAACTTAGGTATCTTTTTAAGATACCTAATTATTTTAATTTGGTGTAAATATGAGAGTATGTTTTTTTTATTTTTTGATAGGTAATAAGTTAATTCATTGATAAAAAGATAGGCATAGCCCAAGTACACTAGGAGTATACAGAGGCATACACCTATTTAGGAACTAGAAATAGTTACAAGGAAAAGGTGTAAATATGAGAATATGTATCAACATATAATAACATATATTATGATATGATATATTAGTTAGTTGATAGAATATATTATTTTACATTTGATATGATCAATGGTGATAGATTAAATGAAAATTAAATAATTAACTTACAACTACTATATAAAATAATATATTATATATATAAAAAAAATATTTAAAAATTTTATATGTAAACATTTCGGTCCGGTCTGGTCCAAAAAAACCACACCCCAGGACTGGACCAAAAATCGAATTTTTCATACACTATGGACCAAGACCGAACAACATGATTTTAATCTTTCACCCTTATCAGTGACTCTCTTTGCCCTCAAAACAGTGGCTACTAACTTCTTTCCATTCCTTCTTAAACAACCTAATAGTCTCAATCTGTCAATAGAAATATCATTTTGTGTAGGATAATTAATTCAAAACTGCTATAGTCGACCCATACAAATGCCTGCGTAAACAGCTGACGTGGCATAATGCCCTGCCAGCTGATATTTATTATTAAAAAAAAAAAAAACCGAAAAACTGAACAAAACTCTATTTTTTTTTTTTTATCGGTAACCAAAATTTTATTGATCAAAAGGAGGCAAAAAGCCCAAGTATACGGGACATATACAAGAGCAATGCCTGTGTGTGCTAATTTAGAGAAACAAAACTCTGTTTTGTAAGGAAATGGATTCCCACTTTGGTGCTTTGGTCAAAAGCTTCCATCGATCTCGTCTTCAGCTTGCTTCGTGGTGTTATTCCTCTCAGATTGTTTACTTGCATGGTGTTGTGGTCTTCGGCTTCTTGCGCTGTGGTCTTCAAGTGGATCTATGCTCACCCATTCGACACCGTCATCTTCCTCATGTGGGTCTTTGGCTTCAAAGCAGCAAGACGCCAATTCTGGACTTCAAATGAGCATTTTTGGACTTCGAAATCTCCCCTCCATCTGCCATTTCTCCTTCTTTGAATGTCTTTACGCCGTTTGATCTTTCTATTTGAAGCCGCTACCGCTGGGGTGGGGGGAAGAGGCAGGGGCCTCACAAGCCTTTTACACGTGATAAAGAAAACACCAAAAGCACTTGCATGCGTGTATAATGATTCATTTATCACCATCACCTCTCTTTCTCTCTCTATCTATGGTATCTGAATCCTCCACCAAAACCCATCTTTTATATGTAGTAAGCTTTTGGTTCCCTTCTTAAACTCTGGCTCACGTTCTTTGCCACCCATCCTTTTAAAGCCTCCCTTCTTCTTTGTTATGATTTGTTTCAAATGCAGAGCGACTTTGTTTTAGTATTCCATCACTCCCATAGTCTTTGAATGTGGTGGGTTGGTTAGTTGGTGAGTCTTCAATCTTTTGGCTTCTTTGGACTTAGTTACATTTAATGGGCGTTGCACTTCCTCGTCGGAATTAGTTTTGGGTATCCTACAGATAATGATTTTTTTTTAAAGTTCCTACAGATAGTGATTACGCTTCCGTTTTCAATGTTTATTCCTTCTCTTTGGATTTGTTCTTAAATTTTGTTTTCTTCTGGGTGTTTTTATTCTCCTCCTACAACAATCACCTGGTTTCAAAATCTGTAAAAGAGAGAAGAAACGCAGAGAGGGAAACTGAGGAGGGGGATGCCTCAAACAGTGCGGTTTTGGTGTTTTTGTTAAATGAAACAGTGCGTTTTGTTTTTTCCACATCAGCACCGTTTACACACTAACTGTATCCAGCATTTTTGTAATTAATTTGAGCTAGAAGAGTTATTAAATATGCAACACCAAAATATGTTATGAAAGACATACCAGAATCTAACTTTGAAGAAAGATTTAAATTTGAGGGAAAAGAAGGCAATGGATAGCAATAATATTAAAGACATAAAACTAGAATTAACAAACTGATAAATGTAACCTGCAAGACAAGACTTCCTGAATAGTCAGCAATCCCTCCCATAACATCCAACCTTCCAGGTGCTCTTGCCACAAAGATTTCCTCCTGAAGTGAAAATTTAGAAAAAGGAAACAAAATGAAATCATTCAATAAATTATCAAGATGCCAAATAGCTTGAATACAGAAGCAGATGGCTATAACAAATTTATTTTTAACTCCCACAAAAATGTGAAGAAATGTGAAGGGCAAAGATTTAACCAACACGGCCAAACATTTTTTAAATTCTCTAATGGTTACAGTTCCCTGAAGTAACATAATGATCTCAAACAAAGAAACACCCAGTTATATCAATTACCAAATTGAGGGTCTACATGGATAAGAAACATTATCACATGCTAACTTCAAGATATGTTGAAAGAACCATAAATGACAGAAACAGACAATGTATATGTTGTGCATCAAATTCATATAGTTCTATACTACATCAGTAGTTATCAAGTGCATATTGTCCTTACCAACAAATGCTAGTAAGAAAAAACATTCAAGGGAGAAGTGAACAAAAAGAATATTCAGTCGAAATAAACATGACCTCCCAATTGAAGAGTCCAGCAGCAGCCTTACGCTCCCGTATCTGGCGTTTCTCAGGAGTCCTTTCGGACTCAGATACAGCATCTAGTTCTGCCAAGCTCTTTAAGAACATTATTGTATCTGGAAAGCCTTGAGGATCTCCATGAAGAATCTCAAAGTCTTCGGTGTATCTTGGTTGAAAAAAAAAAGAAAGATTTAACCAAAGCAAGCAAATTCATTTCATGAACAAACTAGAAACTATTAAAAGAGAGAAACTCACGAGTTCATTAGGGAGCTATTCTCAGACTTCTGGTAAGTCGGTGATCCACTAGAAATACCAAGTTCATTTTCAGCACTTGCATACCATTCTGGGATGAAGATATCTCGTCCTGGGACCCTTTGAAGTTGATACCCAAGAATGATAGCATCACGCAATCTCCTTGCCCCACTAAGCTGCAATTTGGTAATGTAAAAATAGAATTAGAAACATGAGTCAAACGTTAAATTTAACAAAAGCCAGAACCCAAATAAAACATGATAATGATATCAAACATTCAAATACCTTATCTGATGTACAATTTTTACCAATAGCTGTCTCCTGCAGGATTTGAGCTGCTACCTATAATTATAAAATGCATCAGGAAAAAATTGTGAAATCAATTTGTATCAACTTTAAAATAACAGGAAATTTTTTTTTATAGGTATAAAAAAAACCCGGAAACTGTGAAAAACATAAAGAAACGATTGTAAATCTACGTCCTATAAGAATGAGAAACAAATCGGTATTTTCTTGTTAGAACACTGTACTAGAGAAGCAAATATAAATACTTCTTACAAATTATTTCAAGATTCAACACTTCCAGCCCTGTTAAACTGGCTTAAAGTATAAACTTAATTCAACAGTGTTTGCATATTGCTGGTCCCTTTTTGCAGACTAAGTTGTTCATCTTTCAAAAAGCTCAGGTTTTTCTACATATTTCCTGTGTGGTTTGTCACAATGGGAAAGATACAATCACTGCATTGATAACCCTTTCCATTCAGCTATTTACTTAGTAAAGCAAAGTTATCATATATCTTGTTTTTAATTGATAAGCTACACAAGCACTTGGTTGGTTTGAACACCAGGCCGCACCCTCCACTCTGTTTTTATAGGGTATGAGAGATGCTATTTGAGCTGAACATATTTTGTCAACATATATTTCTTTTAATTTAAGATAATCCAAATGCACATCCCCAATGCTCCCAGCAATGTGGCAAAGATAATTGCCCTAAAAATATTCACGGACAAAGAGATCATGTGGTGGTAACAAGAAATTTTACTATGTGAATAGTTTATACTTTCACACCCACAACAACTAAGACAAATATGTCTTGGCATTTTATATTTTTTTTTAATCTTTTCTTCTTACTTATCAAAATAATAATAATAATAATCTTTGGGCTTTCTAATATATAGAGAAATTACTATTACATTGCAAGTGAATAGAGGTGTGCGCTATCCTGATTGGTCCGTATTCTTTGAATTGACAGCTGATCCAACTCTTAAGGCCAGCAAAAAGAGCCACTATGGCCTCATTTGGTCATACAGATGAGATGAAAGTTGAAAGTTGAATAAAACATTGTTATAATATTATTTTTTAATATTATTTTTGTTTTGGAATTTGAAAAAGTTGAATTGTTTTTTGTATTTTGTTTGGAAGTTTGGGAAAGTTGTAATGATGAGATGAGATCATTTGTGAAAACAAACCAGGCCTAAATCTACACTGATTGGTGGTCAGAAACCAAACTGAACTGCATCAATTGCTGTCGATGTGATCCAGTTTGACCGGCTGTTTGGAATGAGTTTCAAGTTTTTGTTTAATGCGTTTGGATCTCCATCATATCAATGGGCCTGTTTAGCCTATTTTCAATTTTCTGACCCTTCTAGCTTGGCTCATTTTAAGTTCATCTGTTTGGCTCAAATTTCCTGTTTCTAATTGGATTTTCTCGACAACCAAAGAGAGATGAAGAAAGTCACAAATCAATATTTATGTGAGATGTGAGATTAAGGAGTGGTTTGATTCAGAGATAAGTTGAGATGAGTTGAGATAGTTTGTGAATAGTAGAATAAAAGTTGAATTATTTATTATATTTTGTGTAGAAATTTGGGAAAGTTGTTTTGAGATTTAAAAAAATTGAATTGTTTATTATATTTTGTGTGGAAATTTGAGAAAGTTATAATGATGAGATGAGATGAGTTGAGGTGAGTTGAGATGGGTTACGAATACAAACGAGGCATAAGTTTTGCTTCCTGTGATTAAAATGCAGTCAGAATTTAATCTTGCGAACTCTTTTCGTCAATATAACCATAACTAAAAGTGCACAACGAGAAAACAGCTTCCCTAAAATGGAGTCATAAAACATGAGTACAGAAAAGATTACCTCACCACCATTGATGCCGCCTTCATAGCAGGGTTTCAAACTTATTGCACGTTCAAGGTAAGGTTTCCAGTGTCCAGTGAGTAAATCCCTTCTTATCATCTCAACACCACCTTGATAATACTGTTCAAAACAATAATTATATCTCAACCAGTATTAGATTCTCATTAAGCATTCCTGAAAGAGATGAGGACCATAAGGAGACCAAAAGGGAAGGGTAAAGGAAAAAAGAAGGCAAAAGATGATGACGATGATGATAATGATGATAATGATGATATTGAAATAAAGTAAGCGGCTGAACCTCAAGCATATTTCTCAAAAACGGCTCTTCATTGAAATAATCTCTCCGAACAAAGACAAATGGTAACTTGTATGCAAGGGCTTCACTGACAGTTCCATATCCAATTTTTCCTGAAACAACGAAGGTTCGTTCTATTAGATATAATACTTATCCATTTGTTTGAGGTCAGTTAACAGAAAAAACTTCATACTGACCAAGCATACAATCAGATGCTGCCATAAGATCGGGTGTATAAGCATCTTTTGCAAGCTTCACAAAATTTGGTGGAAGATCCTGGGTGTCAGAACCACAAACCTGAATATACAGGAAAACAAAAAACAAAAAAAGCATGTGTCATCACCAAATCTTGCAAAAACTGTACAATTATGTCAATTACAAAGGACATTTAAAAAAGGAGAAGGATGTAGAGAATGTGCCACAAAAAATACCAGGCACAACCAACCAGAAGGTAGGTACTCCTCTTTCAGCTTCCAACCAGCTGGCTGCAAATGAGACACGGTATATACAGGTGCAATGAGAATTTCAAGAAGGAAGCACAATCATTGAAATTCTGAAAGAGAAGTGCTAGTATACATCTGATATGTGAGGCAAATATTGTCATGCCCAAAAGACACCCACATCGAGAGAGGAAAAAAACTGATATTATGTTGCATATCTCTACAAACCTATTGAATAGAAGATATATTCCGGGGTATGGACCCAGACTAGCAAATATTCAAACTACCAGCATTTTGTCATCAATTTTCTAGGTCAATGAGAACTATATTTTGCCAAACACAAGCAAAATCTTATGATGAGCAGCAACTAGATTTCACTGCTAACGTGTGACAGGCTTAGAGATCCTGACCCTGGGATTGTGCTACAACAATTAGTTCAGCAAAAACATGTATAACAGAATAAAAGTTTTTGGAGGTGACAGGTTATGCAGCCACAACACAGTTCAATTGGTTATCTATCAATGCAAAATAAATAAAGAGGGGCAGAGAGAGAGAGAGAGACAGAGAGAGAACAAGAATCATCCATCATGCATCACTTGTAGCCATTGACTCGTTCCAAAGAAGATAAACCTCAAAAACGAAAGCGTCCAAGTAACTAACCATTACAACTGGTCAATCAGTTACTCACCTGTCCACCAAAGTTTAGGATAACTAGCTTCACATCCTCCCCAATTCCAAGCTCCTTCCTCACCTACAACAAGGATTTCGTTCAAAAAGAAAAAATACATCATGAACTAAATGATGCAACTAGAGATTTAGCAGGGTTTTGTGAGCCAAAACCTCCTTGCGGGATCTGTGTAACCTCCTAACAACCAGAGGCACATCAATAACATCTCGGAAAGCAGGCACTGCAAAGTAAAAGATATTTTAAGACATTCATTAAGAGGTCCCAGATCAGTGTATCTAGTTGAGGAGGATCAAATGAGCACAATCAAAACCATTTTCCTTGTGGTTATCAAACAACATACTTGGGCAATATCCTGGGAGGCGGATTAGGAACTCACAATGGGAATAGTCTTCTGCTATCTGTAATAATTTTCAAGCAACTGAAACAGTTTAGAATGACATAAACAAAGCAGAAAACGCTAAAAGGCTGGTATTATTACCTCATGTTATACGCGCTCTATAAACAATAGATGAAAATTTACAAATGATATGCCCTTTAAAGAAATAAAACTCTTCCCAAGATGCTCTTAGGCTGGCCAAGAAAGATAAGTATAAATTTTGGAAAATTGCAGCTTCAAATTTAGGGTTAATATAGGAAGTTAATAGATGCTTTCATATTTCGAAAGTCACATCTACATTGGAACATCCCAAAAAGGAAAGCATATAATGCACGACACAGAGAATGTTCAACATTTTTCTCAACAATGGAAAAGGTAATCAATGCCAAGAGGCTAGTAAAGTAGTAATTGTCTAGAATTTTGGTTTATATCTTCCCAAGGTAAGGTCATTAAGAAATTCCCAAAATGACAAAAAATAAGTGTTTACGTACACAAATACTCCCTTCCCCAGTTACTAAAAAACTCTAGTAAGTTCAGAATAAATTGGTAGTATGGCAGTGTTACTTACTGAACATAGACATCAAGTTTATGATCTTATTTGGGTATCACTTTGTTCTACATTTGTGACTTGGATAAAGAACAAGAATAGTTTTTTTTATATAATTAATAAGAATTTTATTATCACAAATAGGCATAGCCCAAGTACACAGGAAGTATACAAAAGAAATACCTACCACACTCTAGAAAACAGGAAGACTAAAACAGAAACAGATTCAGTACATTCTCATCATTCCTTACAAAGATCTTAACCCACAAACTCAAAGTAGAAAAGAAAAAGTTTCGAAGATCTTCAAAAGAGCGCTCCTTGTCTTCAAAACATCTCCCATTTATTTCCAGCACCACATTAAACACAAAGGAATCATTCTCCTCCTGGCAGCAACATCTTTCCTCACCTCACAACCACGCCAACATGCAAGAAGCTCCACAAGAATATTTAATTATGAGTATGCAATGTGGATTTAGTGTTCGATGACATCTGTCTCATATGGGATCTTACAAAGCTCACTTCATGGCACTCCAACTCTGGGTTGCACTCAAAATACCCGAGCAGTGACATTTTTATGGCTTTGTGCCAAGAAACATGGGACCAGCTTTGTGTAGCCATCTCCCTTTTTATTTTTTATTTTTTTAAATTCTTGATTAACCTATTTGGGTATTTGTTAGGGTCCCCCACCTCCACCGTTGCACTACCCTTTAATTTAATGTTTCTCTTGCTCATAGAAAAAGAATTGAGTATGCAAGACCCAAAACAATCATACTTGTATTTTATCTGATTTTCCAAATGATTTTCATGGAAATTTGTCAACATCAGACGCCACTCAATGCACCTAAAGCACATCATTGTTGGAGTAGTTTTGCTATTTTCTTGTTGAAGATAG
Source organism: Juglans regia (assembly GCF_001411555.2). NCBI lineage: Eukaryota > Viridiplantae > Streptophyta > Magnoliopsida > Fagales > Juglandaceae > Juglans > Juglans regia. Next base: position 34,671,222 of record NC_049911.1, on the reverse strand, counting down.
TTTCTTTATGTTGACATTGAGATAAGAAAGTATACCAAATCAAATCAAATGTGGCCAAATAAAACCAAACTAAATAAGATGCAATTAGCAATTGGCGATACTTCTTTCAATAATAAATAGAAAGATGGGAAAGAAAATTTCGGTCACCTCCCACACTATGGAGCGATGATGATTTCCAGCAGCCATGACATACTCTGCATAGATGAAGTCCCAACTGCCAATAGTAGGGAATATGAGGGTATAACAGCTTGCAGAAAACTAAGGAGCTCTATTCAATGCAATAACTCAGAGAAGGTTGGGATGATTATCACCAAGTCACAACTTTTTTTTTTATAGGTAAATGATTACTACTCACCAAGTCACAACTTGTAACATATAAACCATATTCCACTATATAGTTCTGTCTAGTTTAGTTACCACAGATAGTTTTCTATCATAAGGTAGCGGTTTAGGAGGAAAGCCAAAGGCAGATTTCGGTAGATTAAATATAGGGCAAAGCTTGATGCAAATATACCAAAACAGAATATATCTATGGTCAATCCTGCGAAGAGCAGAAACAAACATAACTAATTGGATAAAAAGCAGCAAGAGACTATGCCAAGTAGTAGATGTATGAAGTAAAAGTGGTGATGGGTTCTTTAGAGAATCCAAGAGGGGATGAGAAAATAATACATGTATACACGCACACACACACATATATATAAGAAATACAAATAGATATGAATCACTTTCATTATTTGCTTTTAGCCCGTTCCAGTTCCTAGCTTGTATTTAGGTGTTTTCTTTGGTATACTTCATGTGTACTTGGACTATGTCTATTTACTTGTCAATAAAATTTCTTATTACTTATCAAAAAAAGATGTGAATCACAAAGCATAAAATTAGGACTGAAAAGAGAAAAGCGGGAAGTTGGAGAGCATGAAGCATCATTAATTTCACAGGTTCAATAGACATTGATCAACAACATAATTGCTAGTTAGATTGATAGCTTCACTGTCCATCAAGCAAGTGTAAAAGGTATAAACATTACTCAAAGCTATATTTAGTATCTTAGATCATGAAAAATGTTTTAAATCATTGAAAGTAGAAATTGCAAAAGCACCACAAATTGAGTGACCTGAAGTTCGTGACACAAACAGAGCGAATTCCAGCATCAGCTGCCGCACGACAAGCAACTGGAACAACATCTGAGACCTGTTTTTGTATAAGCACAAAAAATAGTTAAAGCCATTCTATTCAAGTCTATAATTAAACAAATTCCCAGCAATTGGATCATAGCATGCAAAATGGCCAAGTTGACAATATGAAAATGCCTATAAAACTGATAACAAATTAACAAACAAATAAGAGAAGCCTCTAAGTACCACTAAGTCAGCTTTGATGGAGTTCAGCCATGCTACTTCCGTTTCCAAAATAGAAGCCCGAGGCATAACAGCTGTGACTGAATACTGGAATACCAGAAAGGAAAGAATTTGTAAGATTTCAAAGAAGGCATACAGATATTCAAGTATCTATCTTTACAAAGGGATCAATAAAAATAAAAATAATTTTAAACAATAAGTTGCAGTAACTTATTTAGTAACATTTTTTTTTTTTTTTGGTAACTAACTTATTCAATAACATTGATACAATAACTGCTCAAGCCAAAGCTTCAGACAACATAGTCATTATTAACTCGGGAGGGAATGCTATTTATATACCTTTTCCAAGGAGGCAAGACGATCCACTGTCAATGCATCTGCCTGAACTGCTCCACAGTCCAATAAAACCTGAATTCCCACACGCCAAGAAGTAATTAATATAGAGTTGCATCAGATAACACTTCTAAAGTGGAAGTTTGTATGGCCACTCCCCTCAAGTAAAAGAATAATTTAAGGCATCCACTCCTTGTTTGGAAAAAATAGAAATTAAGAATACATATATTGATATGCAAAGGATTATTATTTACAGTTAATGGTCAAGCGTACTCTTTAGTTATAGTATATGCTAAAATAAATAGATTAAGGTGCCATTTAGATAGTAAGTTGAGACAATATGAATTGAGATAAAAGTTGAAAATTGAATAAAATATTGTTAGAATATTATTTTTTAATATTATTAATATTTTAAAATTTAAAAAAATTAAATTATTTATTATATTTTATATAAAAACATAAAAAAATTGTAAGATGAGATAAAATACTTCTTGTATCCAAAACGGGCTTCAGACACGGAGATGAGCAGAGGTATTGATTATAATCATGACTTTCCCAATCCCGGATAGATTTTTAGGAAAAAGAAACAGGAAAATATTATTTTCTTTTTCCTTTTAATGATTACAAGTTACCTTTCGTATGAAGAGACGAGGGGACTGTATCTCGGAGGTGAAAACAAAATCCGGAGCACCGGTCACAACATGTACATCATGCCCGGCAAGTATTAGGTGCCGGACCACCTACGTACATCACATCGAGTAAATAACTATCATTCTTCAAATAAAACGTTGAAATAATTTTATCTTCACGGACACTGTTCCGATTATAAACTTTCCAACCGTTCGAAGAACGAGAAATCTGTACAAAAGTATATCTAAAAGCATAAACAACAAAAATCCAAACTCTCCCTCGGAATTTTTTTAAGTCTACCAAAGCGATTTCTTATCACTATCATATCAGAATTATATCTTCTTGTTCAACAAAAATGACAAGAAAAATAAGAAAGATTGATCCGAAAACTTCCGAGTTAATGCGTTGCATAATCTTGAAAATTCAAAATTAAACCAAACGGAAAATTTTGATCTAGAAGCAATAAATATGGCTCTGGTAGTTCAAAAAAGAAAGAATACAGAGAGAGAGAGAGAGAGAGAGAGGAGAGAGAGCGAGCAATGATCGGGTGAAGCTAATTAAATTGGGAATGGCACCTCGACAACACGAGTGGCATGGCCGAAACCATGGCCAGTGACGTAATAAGCGAAGACAAGATGATTTCTGGACGCCGAGACTCCATCACTTTCTTCCTTAATCCTCATTGCTTCTGTTTTTCTCTCTGCATCTGATGATCAGAATTCTCGGGTATGTATAATATATATATATATATATATATATATACGTAAATAAATAAATAGCCCTAGAAAGTAGAAACGATATAAAGAGATGTGAGTAACGGAGAAAAAAAGGCTCCCCAAAAAGAATAAACCCTCGCCGGATCCTTCTCAGGAAACTCGGAGACACCGTTAGCGGGTGTTCCGATTCTTGAGTTGAGCATTTGAGGTTTCGATTGGTAAAATCATGTCAGCGCCACCTCAGCTCGGTATGCGAATTTAGTAAGCCTATCCCTATCGGGCCTATCCGAGGGAGTCTGTCACGCACGTCATTAACTCATGTCTGACTCTTGCTTTTTTTTACTTGACTTTTAGGCCATGCAACCGAAGTGTTTGGCGAAATTTTTTTAAACATTTCTCGCTTTTCCCCGACTTTATTTCTAAACATTATTCAAAATTTGTGTATTTAAAATTCTAACTTTGTATCTGACGTTATCTAATTATTATTTAAACATAAAAATTCATATAAATTTTAAAATAAAAACAATTAAATTATATTTAAACAAATTTTTAACTTTATCTATCTACTTTCACAAACTCCTCCAATACAAAACTTTTTTAAAAAATATTTTTATTTAAATTCTTCTATTTTTTTCTCAAAACCTAATCTCAAAAAAATTTTCAAAACTCTCCAATTTAATATATTGAAAAGAATAATGTTAATATGTCCTCTCAGTTTACTATCTCATTTTGACCACTCTTATTATTATTATTATTATTATTATTATTATTATTATTTTACTTACTGATTAAATAAGTTATTATTAATATATTGATATTTATTTTTTATTTTTAAAAAATATTTAAACATGTTTAAAAAATATTTAAAATAAAAAGTAAAAAAAAATATAATTTACACTAAGGATACACTAAGTGATCAAATTGAGAGAACATAGTAGCATTACCTGAAAAAAATATATTATTATTTATTTATGATTTGTCTTTTCTTTTTATCCTTTTGAGTAGGAAAAAAATCCCATTATATGACTTCTCTAACATTCTTAAATATTGGTATTGGACTAGTTAAATATCATAAAATCCAAAATTTAATAAATTTTAGACTTGTGACCTGCATTGGACTAATAACAAATATTTAACTTAGATTTTTAATTATAATAATTCTAAAGGCAGATCCAAACTTGAAGAGGCACTGTTTGGCATATGACTTGCTGATGCAATCATTCCCACAGGATGAACAACCAACAAGCTCCAGTAGTTCTACTTTTTTTTGCTTCTGCATGTGGCTCCAAATCGTACGTATGGCTGCACAGAGATGCATAGCGACAAACTTAGTTGCAGGCCATCGACATACATGTCTTGCATTTTTTAGCAGTGCATTAGGATTTCATTTTCATTTTCATTTTCATTCACACAGTTTGCAACCAATAATGAATGAATATACTTACCAATCATGAGGTTGATAGCTAATTTTCTCATTTTGACTGCTTTTATAGCCATTGAAAGGTCTGGTCAAGTACTTTCAGGAAACAATTTACTAATTTTTTTGGAACCACTAGCAAGCAAGTACATTTAGAAAATTTAAACTAGAGTACATAATGTTTCATTGCAACTGGACTACAAATTTGGGATATTGAAATGCATATAATCGATATGATTCATGGAGTTGGTAAGGCTGAAACTTTTAAGTACATTTTTTTGCTGTATATAATCGACACACATGTCCTGCATTTTTTAGCAGTACATTAGGATTTCATTTTCCTTTGTTTTATATATCAATTTTAGGCCTTATTTGTTTTTAAAAAACATCTCATCTCATCTCATCTCATCATTACAACTTTTCTAATTTTTAATATAAAATAAAATAAATAATTCAATTTTTTTAAATTCTAAAATAAAAATAATATTAAAAAATATATTCTAATAATATTTTATTCAATTTTATAATTTTAATCTCAATTAATCTTATCTTATCTCCGAAAACAATGCAACTGAATGGTGAAAACCAAATTAGAAATGCCTCTAAAGTGTTAACCGAAACTTAAGAAAGTGCAGAAAACTAAATTCATTTGACTCGAGTCAGACTCAGTGCCTGGGCTCATTACTTCAAAGCTACTGCATTATGTTCCCTGTCTTGTTTTTAATTTGTGTTTGCAAAATGTTTGTGTGCAATTCATATTTGAAATAGCTTCTTCAATTGCTATCTCTCACTGTGGTTGCTTTTGTAATCCAATTGTTCATGGATTACTATATGTTCATGGTTGACTCCCTAAAAACCAAAATTTTTTCAAGAATGCACACCTTTCGATGATAACTCGTTTTTCATTACTCTCTTACAAAGTGAAAGAGAATATTGTAATAGCATTCCAATATAACATTCTAATGTTGTGATTTAAGTAACCCCCATTGACAGTGAAAAGAGGTCTCTAACAAAAAAAGTTCAAAAAGATACATTTTTTACTGTAGATGAGGATAACTTCCTCTTCTCAACTTGGCTCAACGTTATTATTAATGCTATACGGGATATTGATAAAAAATTCACTCAAATATGGGACAAAATTTCAGATTTTTATCATGAATATAAAAAACCAAATATAGTAAACCGTTCTGTAGGCTTTTTGATGAATCGCTGGTCCTGCATTCAAAAATGCACAAATAAGTTTTGTGTATTTTTAGCACAAATAGAATTATTGAACCCGAGTGGTGCAACGGAACAAGACAATGTATATAGCATTTTCCTTTAATTATGCAATTATATAGGGCTGATTTATAAACTAACAATATTCATTCACTTTTGTAGATTGAGAAGGCAAAACTTATGTACAAATAGATGAAGAAGGCGAACTTCACAATGAAGTACTGTTGGTGGCTTCTGAGACACCAACCAAAATAACAGCAATACACGATGACCCTTGGTACAAGGAGAAGCCCACACGATAAACATCTAGCCATTAAGCAAGAAAGTCAAGTTGTGGGCGACTCTGTGAAGAAAAACATGGAGGTTTTTGGTGAGTGACATCTAGGCAAAAAAGTTGAGAAAGAAATGGAGATGAAGCGAAAGTCCCGAGAAGGCCATGATGTCGAGATCAACATGGTCTTAGCTCGAATGACTGACGATAGATATCGGTGCATGGTAGAGCAGAAAGTAGTTGTGTTGAAGGCAAATCGCAATAGATGTGCTAAATTTAAACTAAAGAAAAAAAAGTTCGAGATGAAGATAATAAAATTGGATCTTGCTGGCATGAATGCCACACAACAAGAATACTTCCTTAATATTTAGAGGGAAGTTTTTTAGGCATCAAAGTCTCATTCCGAAGGTACATCTACATGTTCATCCACTCCTTATGGAGGTGTGTAACTGGCTGAACAAATTATTTTTGTTATGATTTTAGTGGCTGCTTAGTCACATGTGGGCTAGAGAAACATGCGACTGGTTAGCAACTAAAATTGTCATTTTTTATGGATGAGATCTGATATATGCACAGTTGAAGTGACTTATTTTTATTTTGCCTTATAAGTATGGGTGTAAATTTTAACTGAAAAATTGGTCCAGACTGGTCCGAACTGGTGGAATCGGTTCGGAACTAGTTTCTAAAATGTCAAAACTGGCCAGAACGGTTCTGGTTCCGGTTCTATGATTTTTAGGACCGGATTGGTTCACTATAATATATATTTAAATTAATTTTTTTAATATTATATATAATATATATAATAATATAAATTATAATTATATATAAGATAATATTATTATAATTTATAATATAAAATTTTAATCTTAAACATGAAAATTTATTTGATTATATACTTTAAACATAACTAATACCAATATTGATTTGAATATTTGATAAATACATAATACTGATACAATAGTAATACTAATATATATTAGTATATTAATTACATTTCACTTTAATTAATTAGTATACATAGCATATTTTTTTTTATAAAGCCAATTTTTTATAGCAGAATTTTTTTTTACATAACAGATTTTTTTTATAAAGCATATTTTTGTAAATAGTAACAGATTTTTAATAAAACATATTTTTTTAGAGCATTTTTTTTAAACATATTTTTTTATGACAAATTTACATTTTATTAAAACTCAAAAACCGAATCGAACCAAAACAAAATCTGGTAAAACCGGTACCTCCGATTTAGGAGGATAACTGGTGCATAATCGATTTTAAAAAATGCAAAATCGGTACATACCGGTTCAGTCATAGATTTTTTCAAAAACCGAACCGGACCAGACCGGACCGATTACACCCCTACTTATGAGACCTAGACAATTTATTTTGGTTGAAATGAATAATCTGGTTTTTGTGTTTAACATGGATGATACACAACTTGTAAATGGATGATAAGGCTGTGAGTGCTTGTGTTGTAAATTTTTGTGGACTAGTGGGATGAACTGCATTGCTAAAATTATTTGTATTTTGATTCAGTAAAGTGTTGGTGTTGGTATAGACTGCATTGCTGAAAGTGTCGTATTTTGAAATTATTGACAATGGACAGATATTGTTCTTATTTGTTAATGTGTGTGCTATAGACTATTTTTATCTTAGACAAATTACTCCACAATTTCTTCATGGCTTTATTAAGTTTTTTTTAAAACTTTAACTAGTAAACAAGGTTATATTATGTTAGATAATTAGGTTGAGGAAAAAAATAGTTGAGAAACAACAACTTTAAGTAAAGATTAATTCTCAATTAATATATGTAGTCTATTTGCAAATTATAAAAAAAAATTATTAAAATACATAATATTATATTATTAGTTTGACTTTGGGATGGATAGTCTAATATGAACTACTTTTTTCAATGGCTTTGACTTTAGTCAAAATTTCAACTTTTAGTCAAATTCTAGACCATTGTCAATGCTCTATGAGCACTCTCAATGGATCATTCATCCTATTCTTTAAAATATATCACCAAAATTCATTTTTTCTATTTTACATACTGCCTTTTACAATATACCATGCATTAGCTTGTCTATTTTTTCTTCATATCATTTAAATATTATACTTTATAATATTTTTTATTCATTTCAAATATTTTCTCTAACTACCAATGATATCCTTATATCTTTTGATATTTGCTTTTGATATTTACAATATATTCCCATATATAATGTCATATAATTATGTTATATTTTAAATTAATCAAAATTTATAAGCTAAACCAAAATATAAATTAATTCAAAAATTAAAAAGAAGAGATTATATAATGAAAATACTCTCAAAGTATATTATGAGAATATCCATTCTCGATAATTATAAAAGAATATTATTAAGAAAATTGAGTCACTACTTTTTTAAAAAAAATTGAGTCAAAATCCGGCAAATAACTTTTTTTTAATTTATGTCAAACCTCTTGTACAAATTTATGAACATTGAAGCGATATGAACCTCGAAGCTTAAATATGAACATTGAAGATGGGAGGGTCGGACATGAAATCGGTCTGTGACTGCAGAAGGTTGAAGTTGAGAGAGGCGTGAGAAGGAAAGATAAATTAATTAAAAATATTTACAATAATGAATAGAGTTATCTACACCTAACGATTTTCTGTAGATGAATGTAAAAATCTCTTTAAAATAAAAGATATAATCGAAGGCGTTTTTTAGAACGTCTCTTTATATTTTAAAGAATAATATATTATAAAGGATCCGCTCTTAACACACATCATGTGCCATCAGGTAAGGGTGGGTAGCAGGGCCCCGGCCCCGCATGGGCAGGCGGGCTACCCTGCTCCGCCTATGTGGGGGCGGGGTCCCCCGCCCCACATGGAGAGGGCCTAGAGGGGGCAAGGGCCGGCTGACCCCGCCCGGCCCCCCACCCCTTTTCCACATATATTTTTTTATTTACATATATAAAAATAAATATATTGTATATATATATATATACAATTTATTAAAGACTTAAAATCATATTCAAGTCATTGGATTACCTTGACCTTCTAGGCCAACCTTTATGTATGAGGTCAAGACAATATAATAGTCATTCTTGAGCAATGTAGGATTTATTACTAAGTCTCACATTGCTTAAGAATGACTATTATATTGTATTGACCTCTTATATAAAGGTTGTCATTGGAGGCTAAATCAATTCAAAATCTAACTCTAATGAGTTTAAGTTTTTTTTTTATATTTATAAATTTTAATTTATTACTTAAATTATATTATAATTTGAGTCTAAAAGAAAATTTTTAAACTAAAAATTTTTTTTTAAACACAATAAGATGGCCTAAACGAGGGGCGGGGTGCGGGGAAGGATATCCCACCCTGCACCATGCGAATATCACCTCTACCACCAGGAGCCTAGCTGTCAATATTCAAATTTAATCGAGTAAAGCCTTTTATCCAACAAGTGCATGGGCCTTACGCAACGGCATTATCCAATCCGCATACGAGCTTCACGGGCCGCCGTGTCCCCGTACCTTAGAGAGCCATACATGTCTGTTTAATAGAATTCTTGATATTTATTCTTCCAAATTCGTCCACGTATCCTTCCACTATCAGCATGTGAGACACTGTATATATGTCATCGCAACTATGATTAATTCGGTTCTGGCTGTTCGTGTTCTGTTTCAATTTTCATTTTCTCATGGACTTATTAGACGGATGGAATATCAAATCCATGAAAATATAATATTTGAAAAATGATAAACCTACAATTATTTTACAACTCTATCTAAAATAAAGAGTAATCATGTAAAACTGAAAATATTTTTTAATAAAGTGGCACAATTACATACGAACTCGAGTTAACAATGCTTTCTCCAGAACATACGGCTTGAACGTCTTTATTCCTAACGTTCTTTTCATGTATTTTGGTATTCTTATAGCTATGATTCTTTTTTTCGATAAGTAATTCAGTCTGCCTGAACTTTGCGAGGTCTAACGGCAAATGTGTTAGTCTGCTCGTAAGTGTCTTTTGCCATTCAGACTTCATGAGATGTCTTTGAAGCCGGTCTAGTAAGTTCAAGTACATTATGTTTGTCGTTGTTTTTTTTTTTTCTTTTTTTTTAGTTTCTCCATCAGTCTTTCTGTGAAACCGTGTAAATTCTTAGTTTTATGATTTGAAGGGGATAGAAATGAGCTCAAGCCCAATATGACATTCATAGTCTAGTCTATTGTGTGACTTTCATCAGGAAACAAGGGAAAAAAATGAGATGAAGAGATAAAAGATTGAAAAAGGAAAAAACAAGATATCAAAGAGAAGTGACAGAGAAAAGGATAAATTCTTAGTTTATGATTTGAAGGGGATAAAAATGAGCTCAAGCCTAATATGACATTCATAGTCTAGTCTATTGTGTGACTTTCATCAGGAAACAAGTGAAAAAAATGAGATGAAGGGATAAAGATTGAAAAATGAAAAAATAAGATATCAAAGAGAAGTGACAGAGAGAAAGGTAAAAGAGAGAGAATGAAGGTCAAGTATGAAAAAGTGAACAAGAAGTGATATAAAACCCACCAATCACAGACACTGACTCAATATAAGGAGATTTGATCAGATGAAAGGGGGGAGACTTATGGGCGACAAACAAAGAGAGGGAGGGCTTCTTCAACCTCCACACATGAAACTCATCTTTAACTTCTCTAGATTAAAAGGGTTAAGATCCCATTTATATTGTGAGATATAAGAGATCACCATTGATCGTAAAATATTCTCATTATAATGAATTTGCTCTAAAATGACCCGTGGATGTATACCTATGCCGAACCACATAAATCTATATGACTCATTCTTTATTTATATTTCATGCATTTATTTTATATTCATTGCTATGGATATACCTATAGACATCGTATTGCTGCTCAGGACCACTTATGTGAGTTTCAGACGACACTGATCAAGACCTGAGCCACCACCATAAGTCGAAGATAATTTTTTTCTCATTCAGACCTGTGGGGAAATTTACGTCCTTTAACATGATTGATTAAAAAAAAAAGTAAAGCAGAGGCAAATCGGTTTTTTAGTTTGAGAAATGCTTAGTCCAACAATGGAATCCACTAATGGTTTTTTTGTATTATTATTATTTTTTTAATGATTAAGGAGTTATTTTTTAATGATATTGTTATTTTTTTTAAATTATGAAGGATATAAAAAAAAAAAAAAAGTCATTTAGCCTTGTCGGTAGCACCCGTGAGTGGAATCCGCCCGGGGGTTTAATACCAATCTTTTGGTTTTCTTTGTGGGTATCCATGCCGAGGGAGGGTATGCAAGCAAAGCAACACTCCGTAAACAAACAGAAGCATTATGTTGTATTTGAATTAAGTTCGTTGAAAATAATATCAAATTAAGAATTGATTTGATAAGTATATATGGCAACAAGGTTCTAGAGAGAGAACAATGTTATGACTGCTTGTACGAAAGAAAAACTTCCACCTAAAACCTATATTACTAATCAATTCTTATATGAAATGATGTTGTTCATTAACTTTTAAATATATATATTTTTTAAATCAAGAAATGATTTACCACATAGAAAATATTATATTTATAATAGTGAGATAAAAATAAAATAGCTGCATGTTTTGAATTTTGATAGCATTACTCAGAACGAAGAAAAATGAAGAGACTGAAAGGCTTAAGGGAAGCAGAGCAGGGACTTATGTCTCGTTTGAATAATAAAAATATTTTATTTTATTTTATTTTATTATTATAATTTTATAAATTTTTTATATAAAATATAATAAATAATTTAACTCTTTTAAATATTAAAATAATAATAAAATTAAAAAATAATATTATATTCAACTTTCAAATTTCGAAAAAAAATAAATACACCAGTATTGAGAGAAAGGAAGTGGAGTATTGCGTGCAGGGGAGTTGTTAAGAATAGATAAGGAGACAGACGGCAACGGAAAGGACTGGAGGAGGAAATTGATCTGGATTTCAAATGGGCCTTTCATTGGCCGAGAGCAGGTGGATAGCTTGAGTTAAAAATGGGATTATTAATTTATTGGAGTTGGAAACTAAAATGAGAGTTAATAAAAGAATGGAACTAAAACCGCGTGTTAGATAATAAAAGAGTGTTAATAAAGCTATCGGTGTTGTTGATCATGACCGACAAAACGTGTGGAGAAAATCTCATAGGGTTTTTTGATATATTGCTAATAAGAAAGATCCAAATTAATAAAATATTATGTACGTAGGGGGCGAAATGAGAAACTGGTTTAACAAGGTATATAAAATATGTACGATGATAGGCTTTCAACTGTAATTTGCAACCAGTTTATAATTAAGACAATAAAAAACATATTGCAAGATTATAAGATGCTTTTCACATCATTTTTTTTTTTCGTTACTTAGGTTGTAAACTGATTGTCAATGAAGTGTAAGGTTATTATTATTCTATAAATATGGAAAGATACAGGTGGTGGCGCCGGCGACGGAAAAACTTTGAGAGAGGATCAAATTCAAAGGATGTTCTACTTTATAAGATTTTTTTAACAGAATATAAGAGTTAAAAATGATTTTGAGTCTGTATAGATTAGGTAAAGGTCCCTGGATATAATATTTATTAATTCATTAGATAAAGGTCCCTAGATTAGATAATGAGGCTGCACTAGCAATCTCTTAATTAAAATTGTAAATATAATTTTTTTTATTAATCTATCGAGTTTTGTTACTCATCATGTCAGGTCACACACCACATATAACACTTATTTTTATTTTTATTTTTGGTTTTATTTTTTAAAATTAATTAAATTTTTCTATTTATCATTCATACACTACATATTTAATAAGAAAAAAAAAATTATGTATAATAAATAATGTGAAGATGATGAATAAAATTTTTCTAATCTAAATGAAGTTCTATACGATAGACTTGGTTATGTTGGTGGGCGACATCCATCTACCCAGGACTAAACGCTACGAGCACCAACATCGGTCTCATCAAAATAGAGTTTTGATCAAAATTTGATGATTTGGGGGTTAAAATGTTGGCATTAGATTCGGTATACCATCAAAACTCAAGCTTTGAGCTACAATATCTTCACTTTCATCTCTATATTTGAAGAGTTACTATTTATTCTCTATTCCTATTATTTTATTATAAAATGTATTTCTTACATTTCCTATCATTCATGCAATGACCCTCTTGTTAGTATCAATAATTTAAGTATCAAATTAAATTTTTAATATATATATGGTTAGTATAATTGTAAAATATGAAAAAAAAAATTAAATTATTATTAAAAAAGAATATGATATTATTATTTTGATAAATCTAATGACTAATCTAATGTGGGGTTATGGATAATGAGATTTTGAATTTATGTAAAATATGTACTTTTCATCAAATTTTAAAAGTAAATTTAATAAAATCAATATTAATACTCTAAACAAAATCTTTGCAGGATCTAAAGATGGCATACAATATCCAACAGTCAACCTCTTCTAAGAATAAATTTTTTTTTTCCGCAGTCTCCTTAATGAATATAGCAACAATTATACAAGGTGGTTAGGAGAGTTAAAGACATGTGATTTGATTGACATAATTTTTAAGAGGTCTGTAATTCAAAACCCTTCTCCCCCACTAAAAAAAAAAAAATGGTTATGACCAATCCATGTACACGGATTCACATGACAATAGGGGCGGGTCTTAATGCAAACTTTGTGTTTTAATTTAACAAAAATTTAAAAATTGTATTTAAAAATATAAATAATTCATTATATTAAATAACCTAAGAGTATTCTCATTGGTTTGGTCAAATTCATAATCAAAATTTAGTCAATATCATATTTTTTTGTATTTGTCTATTCCATTTGAATTTAATCTCCACATGAGATTGGTCATTTACTCTCTATATAATAATTAAATATTATTAATTAAATAATTTTTTTATTTAATTTATTTGTATCACATTTTATAATTCTATCAATTTAATATTAATAATAAATATATTCTAATTAAATTAAATTAATATTTATTACATTTATTAAATATTAAATTAACATTAAATATTAATATTGATAATAATTATATTCTAATTCAATTAAATTAAATTTATCACATTTATTAAATATTAAATATTAAAAATAGTTATATTATCATTAACTTATCATTATAATTAACTTAATAATTAATATTCTAAAACTGACCATATGTATGAAGAAATAAACTTATTCATTAAAAACATAATACTTATAAGGAAACTAATTCTCAAATGGGATCTGCCTCTCTGTTCCAGTCCTGTCCGTCCTCCTCACTTTGTAAATCTCTCAATCTTATTTTCTTAATGTCTTCAACCTTCAACTCATTTGAGAATTAATCTCCTTGTAAGTATTATGCTTTTAATGAAGAAGTTTATTTCATATCTATTTCCTATATTATCGCAAAACATTACCTCAAAACATTAGACCCTCTTATAATTCATTTTCACTATTAGTTTCTCTAAAATTACCAACTTATTCTAAAACTGTTTCTCCCTCTTCCTCTTATAATTTCCAAATTATTAATCCTCCATTATTATTTCAGCCTTCTTCATCTCTTATTATCATCAAATCTCATTGGCACCCTAATTAAATTAAATTAATATTTATCACATTTATTAAATATTAAATTAATATTAAATATTAATATTAATAATAATTATATTATCATTAACTTATCATTATAATTAAATTAATAATTAATATTAACTAATTTATTTATTTTTATTACATTTTATATTTAATAATAATAAATTGAACCAAATTTCTTAATTATAAAAAATACCTATATATTTTATGAGAAAAATAAAAATTTAATATTTTAATATTTGATTAACCTACTATTCACTTACAAATTTAAAGAATAATTATAATAAAAGTCTAAAATTTTATAAAAATGTCCAATCTAATATGATGATTTTTTGACACATATTAACTAAAATTTACCTATCATTCAATTTTGATGATGCTCTAAAGAGCCTTGTCATTGAATCGGCCTGATGACAATGTTACGTTACTGGCATAAGATGGGGCCTCAGGCAATTATCTAAATAACTTTACCATTGAGCCGCCTTGATAACAATGTCACGTCACTTGGACAATGACTGCTTTCAATTTGTGGCAAAATTGTCTTTAGAATAATAATATAATATATACAAGTATAAGCGTCGGCGCAAGCTAATTATAAAAAAGTTGGTACTATCGTGGAAATGTATGAACGGATTGTTTTTACCACGGCTCGAATGGAAAGTTTTTTATCTTATTTTATTTTATTATTATAAATTTTTTTAAAATTTTTTATATAAAATATAATAAATAATTTAATTTTTTTAAATCTCAATTTAATTTTTTAAATTTTTAAATAATAATAATATTAAAAAATAATATTCTAATAATATTTTTTTAACTTTCATCTTTTATTTAAAATCATTTTATCTTATATCTAAATTGAACCCAGTCCTTAAAAAAGAAAAAAAAATTATCCAAAAGTTATGCATTTGAAACTTATATCTGGTTTATTTATTTTTTAATCGTTCAATGTGCAATTGTTTTACTATTCATACATGGCTATCAACAATGTATAGTTAGGGATAAAAAGAAATTAACATCCCGTACAATACGTTCCGTGTAAGACTTCCCTTGCAGCAATCAATTTCATTTTGAAAGAACAAATAAATGCTATTCTCATTCATCACATTTTGTTTCCCACTTGCGAAAATTTTATCTTCTTACTCGTACGAGTGGAAGGAGTAGCTGTAATTTGAATAGTGAGTTGAAAAAAAATAAATTATATAAAAATTAAAAGTTAAATAAAATATTATTATAATATTATTTTTTAATAATAATATTATTTTAAAAATTTTAAAAATTAAATTATTTATTATGTTTTATATAAAAATTTAAAAAAAAATTATAATAATAAGATGATATAAAATACGATAAAATATTTCTTAAATCTAAACATGACCTTAATCATTAATTGAGAGGACTTGCAGGGACGTCGAGTACTTTTGGTAACATGCATGAACTCCAGGGTGATTAATTTGTGTAATTTTTGATTTGCCAAGCTAGCGCCCGAGTTAAAAAAATAATAATAATAATGAGAAAGAAGATTAGGTATATATAGACAAATAAACGGTAGTTAGGAAGTAAGTGCTGACGACGTCTTTTGGTGTAATTAAATTTTTTTAGAACTGATTTGTATAATAAGATAATATATGATGATATGAAATAATTTTAGATGAGTTGAATAAAATATTATTAAAATATTATTTTTTAATAATAATATTATTTTAAAATTTTAAAAATTAAATTATTTATTATATTTTATATAAATATTTTAAAAAATTATAACAATAAAATGAGATAAAATTATCTCTAAATTTAAACAGAAACTTAGAATAATAATATAATATATACAAGTTTAAGCGTCGGCGCAAGTTAATTTTAAAAAAGTTGGTGCTATTGTGGAAATGTGTGAACAGATTCTTTTTTTATAGAGTAGTGCTGGGTTGATCACCGCTCGGCGTAACGTTTAATATAAATTTATCTTTTTATTTTTTATTTTTAATTATTTTTAAACATTTTAAAAAAATATAAAAAAATTAATATACTAATAATTATTTCTTTAACTATTAAATAAAAAAATAAAAAAAATTAAAATATAAGAGGTGTCAAAATGAAGTATCAAAATTAAGAGTCAATATAGTATTTTTCTTTTTTTATATGAAAAATGTTAGGGAGCCCGTCCCATTTGATTTGCCCAATCACTTTTTTTTTTTTCTAATTTTTTTTACTTAGTATCTTTTGATTTTTTTCACATAATTTTTTTAATATTTTTAAATATTTTTTAAAAAATAAAAAATTTATAATATTATTAAATAATATTTTCTTAATCATTAAATAAAAAAACTAAAAAAAATAAAAAAAGTGATCGGACAAATCAAACGGAAGCCTAGCATTTTTCTTTTTATATATAGTTATGCATTTAAAACTTGTGGCTGGTCTTATTTATTTATTTATTTTTATTGTTCAAGTAATTTTTTTTTTTTTTTTCAAGAAGAGGACGGGCAAATCAATTCTTACATGACTATCAACAATACATAATTAGGGGTAAAAAGAAATTAACATCCCGTACAATACATTCCGTGTAAGACTTCCCTTGCAGCAATCAATTTCATTTAGAAAGAACAAATAAATGTTATTTTCATTCATCGCATTTTGTTTCCCACTTGCGAAAATTTTATCTTCTTCCTTGTACGAGCTGAAGGCTATTAGGTTCGGTTTGGACGGTGAATCTATGAGATAAGATGAGGTAAGTTGAGGTAAAAATTAAAAATTAAATAAAATATTATTATGATATTATTTTTTAATATTATTATTATTTTAAGATTTGAAAAAGTTAAAAGTTAAAAATTATTTTTTATATTTTATATAAAAGTTTAAAAAAATTATAATGATGAGATAAGATAAAATGAAATAAAATACTTTTTAAATATAAACAGTACCTTAACCTTTAAGAGCATCTCCATTCGTATTTTCATGTCACTGTTATCCTTAAATTATAGGGAATAATTTAGAAAAAATCTCAAAAATCTCCTCCCATTCCATTCCTTATTTTAAGATTTTGGTTTAGGGGATGAACAGTAGTTCCTTAAATCATCTTTTATTAATATTTTATTCTAATAAATAAAATATATTCATTTTCTAATCAATTACATTTTCTCTTATATCTATATTTATTATAGTTTTAAATAATAATTTTTAAAATAATTAAAATAATTACTAAAATATAAAAATAATAATTTTAAAAATATTATCAAACCTGTAAAAAAATAATTTAAATTTTTGTTTAAAATATTCACTATAGTAATAGTTCAAAATATAAGAAAAAATATTAAGTAGTTAAGTTTGTAAATGGAAGTGAGAGAAAAAAATAATAAAGAAATAATAAAAGAATATTATTTTAATAGAATTGAGAAATGATAGGGAATGAAATGTAGAAGGTTTTTTAAAAATGAGTAAAATTTAGAATAAAATTATAAGAAGTGTCATTTTTAACTAAAATTTTAAAAAAAATTTAAGAAATCGGACGTGAATGCCCTAAGGGTGTGTTTGGATGTTGAAGTGAGTTGAGTTGAGTCGAGTTGAGATGATAAAATATTGATAGAATATTATTTTTTAATATTATTATTATTTTAGAATTTAAAAAAATTAAATTGTTTATTATATTTTATATTAAAATTTAAAAAAATTGTAATGATGAGTTGAAATGAGTTGAGATGAGTTTGGTTGCCAAACTCACCCTAAGAATTGCCAATTGAGCTGTATAAATTAGTATATTAAACTGAGCTAGCTACACCGACGTTATTGTCGTTGGTCAAGCTATTGACATCAGGAACCTTAAATTCAAGCTTTGACAACTAATTAGCTAGCCCGTAGACATTCTGGTCCATTCACGCCATGCTTACGGCCATTTTCTAAGTACCGTGGATCTCAATTGGGATACGTAGAGAGTTAATTTTATTTTTAATCATTAATTGAGAGGACTCGCAGGGACGTCGAGTACTTTTGGTAACATGCATGAACTAGTCCAGGGTGATTAATTTGTGTAATCTTTGGATTTGCCAAGCTAGCCCCAGAGTTAAAAAAATAATAATAATAATTAATGAGGAAGAAGATTGGGTTTATATACAAAAACAAATGGTAGTTAGGAAGTAAGTGCTGACGACGTCTTTGGTGTAATTGACTGGTTAACATGGTAGCCGACATCGTTTGCAAGTAGCAAAGGCCACGTACATGCAGCACTTGCTCTTTGGAGGAAAGGGATTTTTGAATGAGAAGTACTATATACATATAAATAGAATATATAAAAATAAATTTATAAATTAACGTGATTTTATGTGATTAATTAGATTTATTTTAAAATAAAAATAATTTTATAATCTGACGTACTATATCAAACTATATCAGTTTATACTACGTTTAAATATTGAAATGAGTTGAATTGAGTTGAGATGATAAAATATTGTTAGAATATTATTTTTTAATATTATTAATATTTTAAAATTTGAAAAAATTGAATTGTTTATTATATTTTGTGTTAAAATTTAAAAAAATTATAATAATAAAATGAGATGTGTTTATATTCTAAACTTATCACTTTTATGTAATTTCTTTATAGTCGAAATATTTATCTTTCGTAATTATTTCTTGTGGAGAGGGCTGAAATTCCACCCCTACGTACAGTGCCTTTTTTATCTATATATAGTCGATCGTTTCAAAATGAATTTATTAAAGCCATTCACGTAAAACCAAGTCTACCTATAGTCATCTACTGTAAGATCAAGTGTCAAAGATGAATATGAAGGTTCAAATCCTATCCAAAAAGTTTATCAAACCTGCAAATCCAACTCCACCCCACCTTCGGAGTTTGCAAATATCATCCATAGATCAGCTTAGCCCTCCAACACACGTGCCATCTGTTCTATATTACCCAGCCAATGGGTATGAAAATGATAAAACGAGGAAGCTTTTGGAGAAATCACTGTCAGAAATCTTAACCCTCTATTACCCGCTAGCTGGGCGATACATCAAAGAAAGACAACTGATTGACTGTAATGATCAAGGGGTTGAATACTTGGAAGCCCAAGTAGATGGCAAGCTTGCTCAACTTTTGACAGGAGAAGTCAACATGGAGCTGTTGACCAATTTTATCCCGTATGGAATATTGGAATCGGCGACTACTCCTTTGATAATTGTTCAGGTTAACATGTTCAATTGTGGAGGGCTAGCCGTTGGGATTCGGTGTGCACACAGGATAACCGACGGATTCACAGGCACTGCATTCTTTAACTCGTGGGCTACTGCATGTCGTGTAGGTGGAATCGATGACATTAGTCATCCAATATTTGACCTGGCTTCTTTCTTCCCACCAAGAGAAAATGTGCCTGCTGCACTGCACCAAACTTATAGAAGAGCTGACATCACGAGAAGGTTCGTGTTCAACAAGGCAGCAGTAGCAAGCCTAAAAGCCACTGCCAAAGGTGTCGACGCCTGTGATTCTACAACGCCGAAACGCCAACCTTCACGGGTAGCGGTGGTCACGGCACTCTTATGGAAGGCTCTAATTGGCGTGTCTCAAGCTAGACATGGGCGCTCGAGACCTTCAATCCTGAGTCATTTAGTGAACATGCGTGGAAAGACAGCTCTGCCAATATCGGAGAACTCTAGCGGAAACCTATGTAGGAATGCATTTGCTCGATTTGGTGGAGAGAGCTGCGACAAGAAGTTGATAGAGTTGCATGCGTTGGTGGGTTTGGTTAATGATGCAATGAGGGATGCGGTGGCCAGTTGCCTCAAACCAAAAAACGGGAACGATTTATGTTCCATGGTGAGTGATTCCTTGAGAGAGGTTTGTGAGGAATATGAAAAAGGTGAGACTGATGTCTATATGTTCTTTAGCTGGTGCCGGTTGCCTTTCTATGAAACAGATTTCGGTTGGGGAAAACCTATTTGGGTGAGCACTACACGTGTACCCGTGGAAATTGTTTATCTGGTAGACACCAAAGATGGTGATGGAGTGGAGGCATGGATGCACTTGGATGAAAAAAACATGCTCCTGTTTCAGGATCATCCCGACATTATCGCCTTTGCATCCCAAACCTAATGTATCACCCGACATCAATTCAATAAATGCATGTCCACAGATCCGGCTGCTAGATCATGATGTACGAGATCATGATATATTATATAAATATATATATATATATATATATATATATATCATGGTGTGTTTTTACCAAGTTATTTAATGCTGCATTATTCATATATATTACAATAAAGAGCTCGATCACCATATTCCAGATCTATTATGGTCGATCTGAGCTTGCTTAAATGTAAATTAGCTATATCAAGCATGTATTGAGTCGTTAGTCTGAATAAATTAATTTGAGTCTATGTATGATTTTCTTTATGCCTCAATTTATGCATGTTGGATTCTTTGACGAAATAATGAGACCGAACTTTTCTTAGCTTATTAGTTCGTGAGTTGGTTCATCTAATTAAGATGCCGTTTGGATTCTCAACTCTAACTCATCTCATTTCATAATTAAAAATTTCTCAAATTTTCATACAAAATATAATAAACCGTTTATCTTTTTTAAATTCTAAAACAATAATAATATTAAAAATAATATTCTAACAATATTTTATTCAACTAATCTAAAATCATGTCAACTCATTTCTAAATCTAAACAAGGCCGACTAAGTCAGCCTCGTACGGATGCAAGACTTTTTGAAAGTTTTTCCAATAAGTCTAAACATTAATTCTCATTAATTTCATTCTTAAATATATAAAATCTAAAAACGTGTCACTTATTTGTGTTTTTTTTTTGCTCTTTCATCTCAACCTAGCTATTTTCACTCCTTCAATTAAAATATTAAAAATAAAATAAATACATAATAAAAAAAATCGAATCTATGGGGTGACTAACAGTACTGATCACCTCCCCTTGGGCGGTTCTGGATAGCCCAGATCGAGTGGCCACCCGATACCCAAATCGAATGGCTACCATCCAGATGACCAAATCGAATGGCTACCATCCCGATGACTAGCCCAGATGGAGCTCCAATTAACTCTTTTTTTTTTTTTTTTTTTTCTACTAACTTTCACTATCTAGATATTTCTTAATCATAAGTATTAAAATAAATACTAAATATAAATATTAAACATAATTATAAAACATAAGTAACACACAGGTCCTTAGAAAACCCAAAGCTTGTCTTCAAACTGTCTTCCCAGTCCACGCTATTTGCTTTTTAATCGTAGAAAATATAATAAAATAAAAAATGAGATAGAGAAGAGGGAAGGGAAGAGATTTGAGGATTACATCTTTATTAATATCAATTGTTA
Source organism: Juglans regia (assembly GCF_001411555.2). NCBI lineage: Eukaryota > Viridiplantae > Streptophyta > Magnoliopsida > Fagales > Juglandaceae > Juglans > Juglans regia. The sequence goes on along the minus strand of NC_049911.1, from coordinate 34,649,329 downwards.
TTGAATGCATATATAACATCTGCCACTATTTATAGATGAATGATTATGAGATTAGAGAAATAATGGAAATACAATAAATCAATTATACTAATTATTTTATACAATAAATTAAATATGATAGACAATAAGTTATAATATTATCACACATACTAGAATATTATGGATATATTATATAATAAATATATATTCTCACGTTAATAACTTCATTGATGAGGCCTATTATAAAGCGGATCGACATTGACAAGTTGATACGATCCCTTTGCTGTTAGTTCATGAGGTAGTTTTATATTTGCGGGTGGAATAAAATAACATGCACCATGCAGCGATTCCGATATTGGCTGTAATTTGTTCATATAGTTCCAATCAAATGCAATTGGTTTATTCAAGCCAATCACAGAGAGCATAGATCTCGATTAAACCTATCGATCTGCTACAAGATCATGTCTGATCAAAAGTTGAATATGAAGGTTCAAATCCTATCCAAAAAGTTGATCAAACCAGCAAATCCAACTCCACCTGCTCTTCGGAGTTTGAAATTATCATCGCTAGATCAAATTAACCCTCCTATATACACCACCCGTATATTCTGTACTACCATGCCAGTGGAGATCATGAAATTAATGGTGATCATAGGAGGAAGCTTTTGGAGGAATGAATCTTAACCCTCTATTATCCCCTAGCTGGAAGATACGTCAAAGATAGTCAACTAGTTGACTGTAATGATGACGGGGTAGAATACTGTTGTGGTGGGTCCTTCCATGCGAGGGAAATTATTATAATGACATACTAGTAATTTTGCTTGTCACACACACACACATATATAAGAGTAGTCACTTTCTTAATCATTAATTAAAAAAAATTAAATATATGAATAGTTAAAGTGAGGGGATAAACTCAGACGACATATTAGTATTTTTTTATATGTAAATGAGAGTGGCGGCTGAAAGTGACATACCTGCGCAAAAAAGAAAAAAAGTGAGAAGAGTAATAGACGAGAAGAGGAATAGACAGGAGAGAGAGCCGTCAGTGTATGAAGTTTTTCTCTTCTTTTTTTTTCCTCACATTTCCACCAAACATTTGAGAGATCATCCGTGGTTGGATTTTGATGAAATTTCACTATGTTGTTCATGATGTCGACGGCTTCATTTTGACTAGTGCCGATCGTTGAGATCCATTTTCATCTATCCTCTACAAATACTCACTTGGTGAAGTTTTTCTTGTCACCCTTGTGGTTTTCTATATGTGGTGATGTTTTTGTGTTGAACCAAGAATATAAATATTCTTGATGTATTGGTAGCCTCTAAATATTGTTCTATAGAAGACAATCTGTAACCTTATTATCGTTGATAGTGGAAGTTTAACTGGACTAAGTTCTGTGATTTTTCTCTTTGCATTGGAGGATTTTCTACGTAAAAATTCTTGTGTCTTGCTTGAGAGTTTATATTTATAACTAGATTATTAATTTAATTTACACATTGACGCTATAATATTTGATGTTCACCCTAACAAATACTTGAACGCCCAAGTAAGTGGTCAGGTTGCTTAACTTCTGGATGGAGAAATCAAACCCCAGATGTTGGATAATCTTGTACAATATTGTGGAATATCAGACTCGCCAACTACTCCTTTGTTAATTGTTCAGGTCAACGTTGTTCGATTGTGGTGGGCTAGCCATTGGGCTATGCGCTTTACACAAGATAGTCGATGGATTCACGGCCAGTGCATTCATAAGTGCTTGGGCTACAACATGCAGTGTAGGACTGTAGGAGGGATCAATAATGTGATTCGTAGTACTCCAATATTTGACCTGGCTTCTTTCTTCCCACCAAGAGAGAATATACATGCATGCTGCAGTTTGCGACGTCCCATAAGAAGAGCTAACACCAAGGGAAGGTTCGTGTTCAGAGGTGAAACAATAGCAACTCTAAAAACCATTGCAGAAGGTGGCGCCGGTGATTCTACAACAAAACGCCAACCTTCACGAGTAGTGGCGGTCACAGCGCTTATATGGAAGGCTTTAATTGGTGTCACTCAAGCTAGACATGGGCACCTTGTTGGAAATTTGGACCTTTCAAATTCACTTCCTATGATCCACCTTTTAAAGGAATATCAAGAAAAATAGAGAAATAAAAATAATACAATAATTTACGTGAAAAACTCTCAAAATCAGAAAAAAAAACTATCAAATTCAAAAAAGAAAATTCACTATATGAAAAATTGTTTCAATCACATAATTTTTCTCTTTATTCCAAAGACGGGACATAGCTTAATTTTTTCACTAACAAAATTTTAACTCTCATATCTTTCTCTTTCACAAAAAAAAGTTAACAGAAGAATATTCTTAGAGTCACAAATTACTAGCTAAGCTTATGACTGAAATACTTAACCAAGAAGGCTAAGCCTCATTTTATAGGCCCTGAGCCTTGCCTCTTGCTCATTTCCCACCGAATGTGGGACTCCAAAGAGCAACACCCAACACACCTGAGAACCTCTATCATGAATCATTCGGTGGACTTACGCGGAAAGATATCTTTGTCAATACCAGATCTGGCGGAGACAGCGAGAGCAAGTTGGAGTTGCACGAATTGGCAAGTTTGGTTATTGATGCAATACAGAATGCAGTGGCCGACTGCATGAAACCAAAAAATGGGGACGAGTTGTTTTCCATAGTGACTAATTCCATGAGAGAGGTCTCTGAAGAAGCTGAAAGAGGTGGAACCGATGTGTATTTATTTGGTAGTTGGTGTTGGTTCCCTTTGTATATGAAGTAAATTTTGGTTGGGGAAAACCTGCTTGGGCGAGCAGTGTACGTACACCCGTGGAATTAGTTCATATATATATATGTTAGACACCAAAGATGGTGATGGAATTGAGGCATGGGTAAACTAGGATGAGAAAAACATGGTATTGTTTCAAAATCATCTAGACGTTATGGCCTTTGCCTCCCAAATCTAAGTACTGCTTCCCCAAATTTGGTTGCTTCAATTCCTTCCAACATGTCATGTGTATTTGTTTTCATGGCCAAGCACATGAGGTATCGTACTCATGATCAGTACTCATCACCGTTATATTGAAATGAATTGAAGCAATCATTAATTTCAATGTCTGTTTATGTTTTGGGCATCACCATTGTCGCCTCATGATCGAAAGAACATTCATGTTAAGTGTAGTAGTACTTCCGTCCTGAAGACATGCTGATTTTTCGGTATTTATATCGATGCTAGCTAGTTTAATAATTTTGTTCAAACCTTTACCAGTTTATGCTTGTATCATGCTATCTCGCTGCTTCAATATCTTTACGTAATTTTCACTAAATTATTATTTAAATTCACAAAACCTTAATTACAAACAAAAAAATCATTTGTCATAATAAATGATAAGATAAATATAAGTGATTAATCTAACTTTGGTAAGGTACAAGTGATAATTAAGTGATAAGTACTGCGATTGATGGAAGTACCCGGCCTTCCAAAGTCAATTGTCATTAAAACCAGCGGCGCACCTACGTTATCATGATTCATGACTAGGGGCGCCATGGCCACCCAGAATTTTTAAAACTTCAAAATATACCTTATATTTTATTTATATTTCTATAAATATAGCAAAGAGTTCTTCTATACAACCCCCTACTATTCCTCAACCTCCGCACGCCAAACCTACGTGACATTTATTTATTTATTTTGTTTAAAAAATATGAAACGTAAGTTTTGATTTGTGGAGGGATCCAAATTCAATTCAATTACATCCCCCCAAATTGTTCTCCCCCGCGTTCTCAACCCCCACCCCCCAGCTCGTTTTCCTTACGCCGGCCTCACTCCTCTACCCGCATTCTTACTGTCATCATTGTCCTTTATCTACTTTCGGTACCGTGTGGCTCCGCCGACAAGATTAACAAAAGTTTGAAGATGGTTTTTTTTTCAAATAATCTACTCAACCTCCAGCTTCACCATTCTCGCACGGCTTCACCCCTCCACTCGCATTCTTGCTGCTGAAATCATCACCATCCGTCATCTACTTCCAGCAGCGTCTAGCTCCGCCAACAAGGGTAAGAAATGAAAGTATAAGGGTTTTTATTTTTCTATTTTCGTCTCCTAGTATCTCTCCATTTCTAGCATTACTCATATTGTGTGTTTTTGTGTTTAATGGATCTGCGATTTTGTATTTGTTTGATCTGTGTTTTGTGGGTTTTTTGGTTGTTGACTTTTTGGGTGTTTTATCATCCGAGAATGGCATCAACTGTTCATAGCACGCATAAATTTCGTATACCATGCCACACAACGCATCAACTGTGTTTTTTGGTTCCTGATTTTGGTTTTTGGGTTGTTGATGTTATATACCATTCACTGGTTTTTGGTTTGCTGATGTTGTATTCCATTCACTGGTTTTTTGCTTGTTGATAACAACTGAAATTGTGTAGCTAATTAAATATTAAATCAAACCAAGATTTAGTTACCAAAATGCCAGCCCCCCGTAAACATGTTCTGCTTGCTAAGGTCTGCTATATTGGTCAAAGGAACATCATTTCACCAACAAAATTAGTTAACTTTATCCATTTTAAAATTGATTTATGAAATAAAATAAATCTGAATGTGATTAAGCCATATGCTATGGTCTTGAAAAAGTTGGACTTGAAAAACTATATAGGCTGAAAAAATAAACCAAGATATTCGTACTCTTCATTTCCAACTTCTCTAAGGCCTCATTTGGATGTTACTTTTGAGATGGTGATTAGTCTAAGGCCTCATTTGGATGTGGCCCCCATGATAATGAATTTATACTTTTCATCCCCAGGAGAAAGTCATATAATCTTTAGACCTGAACGCTTCATTTGCTTTTACTTTTGGTGATTAAAATGTATCTTCTAGCATATCTAGATTTTCATTAGCTAGTGAAAATATGTTCAATTAGCATGTCTTATGTTTAGTTAGCATTTTATTTTTCCTTTGTTGGTACATGTATAACTAATAACATTTTATTTGATTTTTTCAAGATGTTAGTTAGTGTTAAGTTTAGTTATTTGACTTTTGAATTGTTGGCACAGGTATAAACCAGATACGAGCGAGCATTATGCGTATATATGTTTGTGAAATCAGATATGGGCGTGCAAAGGATTTATGCTTTCCGTATACACGAAGGATTATTTTCTTGAAGTGTAATATTTTTGGAAATGTAATATTTTCTTGTCTGTAAAGGGGGTAAACCAGATATGTGATTTTTGATATGTAAAGTGCAATATAATATTTTCTTAAAGATGGTTTGTTTCCATTTACATTATATTCGTGGATTGGCTGCTACTTCTTATATTGCAGTTTGTTTTCACAATCTTTGATATAAGATTGCAGCAGAATGTATTTCTTCTATGTTTTGTTAGTTTAGGAACTTGGTGAGGACAAAGTATATATGAGTGAGAACATATTGGCCTTTGAACCAGAACCTTTTGCTGATTGTTCAAATAAATTGTTGTTAATGGTTCTAGTTGCTGACATTTCGAAAGTGTTTAATTTGTGAGTGAAGATGGAACCCACTCAACTAAACATGCCACTTCAAAAGTGGAACAAGTTAAATAGGCAAGTGGCAGAACAAAACTAAATAAAGATTTTCCATTAACAAAAATTTGCTATGCCAATATGCAACTATTTAATGGAATAACCCAAACACAAACACAGAAACCCAAAGATTGTAACAGGTCAATTTTCTGCATTTTCAAAGTAGGTTGTTTTCTACAAAACTATCAACCACATGAACTCAAAAATATGAGAGTGACTTAAATGAGCTGCAACATGCAAGAACAACAATACAAAATAAAGTGTTCCATCCTGATGCTATTTTCCTTAAACTTTTCAACAAAATAAGTAATATCTTCATTTGCAACAGCTTCTCCCGACACACTTGCAGCTCGAATAGATATCATGATCATTATGATGCTTTTTAATTTGGTTGCAAAAGATATCATCCCTGACCCAGACTTTCTTGCCAAGTTCTTTGCAAATGCATTGTTTGAAATGAAGCAAGCCATTGCAGCCACCTACAAAATCCAGGAGGAATTTATTTGTTAGTATGTTGATCAATTCACCTGAAAAAACTTGCTTTGTAAGAAAATTTAGACTGCAATTATTTTCTTCTATGTTTACAATAATTATTACTCATCCAAGAACTTTTGACTCGCACAAATCAATAGTAATATCTTAATCATTCACTGTAGAAAATGTTGCCATGCATCAGACAAGAATGGCACCAAGTCTATTAACCTTCATCTTTGACAGCCACTCGTGAAGAGATGGACATAAATCTTTATGTTTCCCAGGTGCTCACAAAGAGCCTTCCATGAACAAGATAATAATTAGTAATTCAACCACCTGCGATGTGTCCTAATGTAGGACTCCAAACAAACCATTCCAAAATTGGAGCTCCACTTTCAATTCATTAAGACCATATCGACCCCTAATTTCAAACGCATGCTAATAATCAAGAACGTGCCTTCAAACAGGAATCCAGTTTATTGTAGTAAAATATATAGCTAGCTTCCAAATTACATATATCTATGCTTGAAAATGGATCTACGTACATGTTTATGCTTAAAAATTTTACTTTTATATTTTGAAAAATGGACCCTAATTTTGCTTGAAGATTGCCAGTGCACCAACCACAATGATTGTGGGATATATCTGCAAAACAAGGGTAAAGGAGTTTGTGCTAAAAAAATGGTAAAATATGAGATGCGCTTTTGCTTGAAATACCTATTCGCCACAATGCAGTGCATAAATTGAGGGAGAAGATATGGGTGCTGGGCAAGGGAGAAGATATGGGTGCTAGGGTCGGAGAAGAGATGGGTTGAGGGAGAGGGCTTCGGCGCCATGGATGAGAAACTCAGAAGGCTGGAGTTTGAGAAGAGGGAGAGGTCTGCGTCGAGTGGGAACTCTGAGGGAGAAGGGGGAGAATGAAGGAGCTCGGGAGGAATAAATAATAAACCGTGATGTGGCGACAAACCGGGTTCACCACGTCAGGAGTGTGGCGTGCGTTTAGGGGACCGGGGGTTGGGTAGCTTTTTTCTATAGTGCTATGTCTTTCTTCAATTTTTTTGTTATAGTGTCAAAATTTTATATAATTTCTATATATTATTTATTTTTAACGACGTGACCTCACCAAAATTAAATTAAAATTAAGTTTAGAAAAAATAATAAACTTATTAATATAGATCTCAAAGTTTTTTTTATACAATATTAGACTTCTTAATATAGAATCCAAAATAAAAATACAAGAGAAATAATTTAAGATTGATGATTTACATGAAAAATAGTTGAGAGGTTTTATCCTCTAGACTTCAATGAGTAAAAAAAATTATTTAATGTCTCAATTATAGCATTGTATACTTAATGTGACACGAAAAATATCTAGATTTTGCATGAAACTTAATAAATTAGCTTACATACTAGAATAAGAAAGATAATATTCTAAAAGATCACTTAATAATTTCTATGAAGAAAATAAATTCTAAATATTTCATTACAAAAATAATAATGGATTAATATAATTATTTGAAACATTATCATTAGGAATTTGAAACATATATTAAGTTGTGTTTTTTAAAATTTTATTTGTATATATATGTAGCAAATTATTGAGATCTAATTTTATTTCTATAGTTATATTTTTATGATTTTCTAGTTTCTTTTTTTATTTTATATAAACATGTCACACAATAGAAAAATTGGCCTCCCTCGTAAAAGTTTCTGGTTCCACCACTGTATAAAACCATAGACCATAAATAAAATTAAGTCGGTTAATTAATTAGGTAATTAACGATTTTGATAATGATCTCTTCAATCTAATAACAGAGAAATAAATGAGAAATGATTAATCCATGATTAAAATATTATTGAGAAAAATAAAGTAAAGTTTAGAATTAATTGATATTGTGTGATGAAGTACGCCATATATTTTTCAACGAAAAAAAAAAAAGGGTTCTATAAATGTAATCACGAGGACTAAAGGTTGCTATGATCCTAATGGTTAAAAACTTGCCATATAATTACTATCCAACATTCCAAAGGTTTTGGATCTACGGTTAAACTTATAATATATAATCGATACCAAGGCAGAAATTTATATATCCATCACCATCCTCGTCGAAATTCAGGCTTCACGCAGTAACTCGTTGCGCTTCAAGCACCTCCTCTATGGGTACTTCATCGTCGTCGTCTAGAAGACCTTCGCCAGGTAGCTCAAAGCCATATCTGTCTTCCTCGGAAGAAGGAGTACTATATATCAAGCCAAGCTTCTCTACCACTCGCCGCGCATTCTCCTTCTTGATTCTTCCATTGTTTTGCATTCCGAACACGGTAATTGGAGCTCGGACCATTGTGTCATCAACCTTGCGCGCATTCTGTGGCTTGCAACCATGATCGTCCTCACCAAGGTGAGTTGCCGCTGAGCTTGCACTTGAGCTTCCAAATGCATGCAACACGCGGTCTCTAATCAATGATCTTGAGCATGCCTCGGTTATGCCCGTTATGTTAGACTAAAAGCTTTTCACCTTTCAAAAGAATTACTAGCGTTTAGAAGAAAGCACTCTGAACGAGTGGAGTTGAGCAGATAATAGAGAGATTGCTTTCCTTCTCTCGTGTTCAACAGTTTTTATAGTTGGAACAATGGCATTATACCCTCGTTTTCTTTGTAAATCACGCGAATGTCATTCCAATCTTCATTTATTTTTACATATAAGATGAAATGAGATAAATTAAAAATAAAATAAAATATTATTATAATATATATATTTTTTAATATTATTTTTATTTTAAGATTTAAAAAAATTAAATTGTTTATTTTATTTTACGTAAAAACTTAAGAATTAAAACTGTAATGATTAGATAAGATGAAATGATATGAGTTCGGTTAAATACAATAAATTTTACATATTTTTTGTGTATTTTATTATTGTGATCGGCTAAAATAGTAATTTTACTAGTAAAAACACTGTGATATGTAAACGGGAAAAATTTTTCTTCCCGTCCTCAATTGATCAAAGGTCTTGCAAGATTTAAATGGGCATCAGGTCCCATCCCTCCAAATCTCAAGAATTCCTCCCGCGCGGGGATATTCAATTCTGAACAAACAAGCTGTACGATGTTTGCAGTTACAGCGCCAAAAGACATTTTATTCAGGGTCACAGCAATAGCAAACCTGTTATTCAAGTCGGCAAAGCCTGTTGATCCGCCCATTCCCGAGTGCCCAAAGGCTACAGGGGGCCCCTCTTTCAAATTGAACCTCTTAAATCCTAGGCCAAAATCCCCATTTGGCAAAACCAAATTCCCATATTCGCCAACACCCAAGAACGCATCGTGAATTCTGGGATTGTTAAAAATCCTACCGATAGAGTTGTTTCGAGGATTGGGATTTTCAGGGTTGTCGGTCATACTGGTGCTATTGCCATTGTCATTGCTAGTGCTACCATCATTGGCAAGCCTAGTAGTAGAAGCACCACTGCTGGCATCTCTACTAAGGCTAACGTCATCATGATTCGGTTTCTGTTCATAGTCATTAGAGTTGTTCGTTGAATCGGTAACTGCGAATATTCTCATTGGATTAATTAAAAGTTAAATTCAATGAGAATTTAACTATTAGGTAGATAAATTACTCACATTGAATTATAACTACAGTAATATTCAAACTAATTTCTAAATTTAGAAGATACTATTCATTCATCAAATCCTTTTTATATTATTTCTTTCTCTTTCCTTTTAATATTAATTATTTCTCTCTCCATTTTAAATGACAATTGAAAAAATATAATTAGAATACAATTACAAATTAATATATAATATTATAAATAGTAAAATATGAAAAAATAAAATAAATTCATAATTAAAAAAATTAAAAAATTTTCAAAATTATTAATTATTCATTACTATATAATGAATAAATAGATAATTCAATTTGGAGATTTGATGTGAATAGTCAAAATTAAATTCATCTTATATTATTTTATTGTCATATAATGAAAAAATGGCTATTCCAATATAGAGATTTATATAAATGGAATAGCTAAAAGTTAAATTCATCTTACATTCATAAAAAATGTATTTTAATTTAGCTATTCCAATGAGAGTGCTCTTAGTTCTACTACCTCTCCGCCTTTTTAAGGGCTTCTGGGAAGAAAATTTGGGGATTTGGGGGTGGCTGCCAAGTGGCGCTTGGAAGACTTTTAAATTATTGTCATATTTATAAATTTAAATTTATAATTTAATTTATGTGATAATTTAAGTTTAAAAATATATTTGTTGTTCACTTTTTGGCACAAAAATAGTATTTGGGCCTAGTGGGCCATGGCCACTATTGGAGCGGGTGGGAGACCCCGCCTCTTTGGGCTGCAACCCGGGAGCGGTGTGCGGGGAAGGGTCGACCTCGCTCTCGCATGGGCTGATAGTATCCCTAATTTGCAATTCATGATTAACGATAACTATACAATATATTTTATAATATATTTTATAATTATATTTTAAAATAAGAATATTTTTATAAAGTAATATTATTTTTATGAGATATTTTCATTTTAAAACATAGTTGCGTAAGTTATATTATAAAAAGCAATGTGTGTTTATTTATTTTTGGCTTTTCTTTTCTATTTCGTCGATGCTATAGTCCAAGCACTAAATAAAAGGAGGAAGCCGATGCAAAGCCGACGAATTTTGAAAAATATACATGACTGCGAGAATGGGCTGGGCCGTCGGGAAAAGGCAGTATTACGTTGGGCCACCCATCAGGAGATCTAACAGTGTTGAATTCAACGTTTCAGTATAGGCAGGCTCGGAAGACTAGGCATGGCCCCGTGGGTTTATCTTTCAGCCCATAATGGACTCCGAGCTGGGTTTCCACTACAACAATGGCTAGGCCGAGCCAGCCCAACTAAAGGTATGTCCATAAACTAGTTAAAATAAAAAGCATAAGAGGAACTAATTTTCCGACAAAGGTTCTTAATAGAGCAGCTACTGTTTTTTTTTTTAATCATATCGTTGAATATATAAATATAATTTACCGTTATAAGCACATATTTTCATATACAAAAAAAAAATTAATATATATATATAATAAAGGAAAATGGCAATGGCATACATTATCAAACAAGTCCAACCTAATAATAAAAAAAAGGTGACGAGAGGCACATAAACTCTTTCTGGAAAACAGATCAAGCTATAAATTCGAGATCTTTAACATATCTAGGAATTAAAAATGGAGAAATTCTTCTTAAATAAGGAAGAGATCCAGCCACGTGTTGATCATCGGCTGGATTAATATATGAGTGGCTCTACAGCCACACATGGGGCTCCCGATTGGGCAGCCGACAATAATTTTTTTTCATGCATTTTTTTAATATTTTTTAATAAATTCATAACATCATTAAAAAACATTTTCTTAATTATTAAATTAAAAAAAAAAACTGTCGGAAGCCCTAAGATTAGCGTTTCTCTTAAATATAACTAACCAATTGGTGGGCGAGTAAAGAGAGTATTGTCATAAGTACTATACTTATCACACTCAAATTTCGTTGGTTAATTTGTCGGAGGAAACCCTTTTGCCATATCCAGCAGTTAGATGTCACCGATCGAAAATAGTACATATCGCCATTGATCAAGTTTGTGAGCCAAACCCTATAAGATTAGAAACCTAGCTATGAGGGAACAGTCGAACTCGGGGGATCCGCTTTAATGCAAATTGATATATATTTTTGAAGCTACCAAACTTCCGGCCCCCATAAAAATAAATAGGAGATTATTAAACGACAAGAAGCTGAATCCTAAGCTACAGGAAAGGCCGCCAATGAATATGTATCCTAAGCGCGACAACCTAGGTAACACCTCTGTCCTAAATTAAGTTACTTTTCTTTGATATATCATAACCCAAGAAGCTACGAGCAGGATTATACGTACAAGATTTGCCGTTTCCGGCCGGGTCATGTTTTCGTGTTTTCGGATTTTTGAGTTTTGTTGTTATTGTGTTAAATTATGAACATTCGATTATATAGATTAAGTTTAACCTAATCCGTTAAGTTAAATGTGTTAAACTTTTAAATCCTAATTCAACCTATTTAAATAACGCATATTATTATGTCACTCATTTTGATCCGTTTAATAATTAATTAAAAATATATTAATACGATGCGACTCATTTGGACCCATTTGTTTCATGTAAATGGATTGAACTAAAATGCATAACTCATTTGACATGATTAACATAATTTTACGAGTAATTCTACATACAACCGTGAAGTGCGTAACCGCCGCGTAATCGCTTTGAAAAAGAGTGGGGTCCACTATTAAAAAATTAATTTTTTTCATGTGGGTCCCATGTTTTATTCATTTTTTTCAAAACGATTACGCGGCGGTTACGCAATTCACAGTTGTAAGTATATTTTCTCTTTTTCAAATTTTAACATATAAAACCAATATTACAAATCATATAATAACAAATATGAATATAGATTTAAAATTACAATCTCAACAATAACAATATAAGCATACCGATAAATATTACTATTATAACTTAACAATAATAAAATTTTGATTTTGAAATAAATTCTAAACGGATCAAAACGGATTGATTTCGTATTAAGTAAATTGACCCGTTTATAACTCGTATCTTAATGGATAAACCAATTTTGATCCGAATCCGTTAACATCAAACTCAAACTCGTTAATTTCATCTCTTATCTATGTTAAATTTACATATCATATCACATATTATTACTCTTAATTTATAGAGTTCACCTCACCATATATGCGCGAGAGAGGGAGAGAGGGAGAGAGAAGCGATAATCGGATAATCGAATAGTTAAAGAAATTAAGGGAACATAAAAGAATGTGAGTTTGCATGTAGCTAGCACCTGCTTGCGTTGTTCATTAGAAAATGAGAAATGCTTTGGATTCTGAATTTGAAATCTAAAAAATGTTTCGAATGATATTTTTATTTTATCGAATAATTAAAAAAGTATTTTTGAAAGATGTTATAAATTTTTTATTTTTTTAAAAAATATTTATGATGATTAAAAAAATATATAAAAAAATAATATTATTTAAAATATTTTTTAAATCTTAAATTCGAAATCCGTATCAGTACTTAAAAGCATTGACCAATCCTAGCTCTTTCAGCCTCTTTGAAGTTATACGGATCGATCCACACGACATCCGACTCGACCCAGTACTGAATCCTGATATTCCTTAATTTCTTGAGTGCGTTGCCTTCAATCATTGTGTTTTTATTGTCAAGGCTCCTCATTCGCATGCATGATGTCATGATCTTTTTTTTTTTTTTTTTGAAACTCATGATGTCATGATCGAGTACTAATGAAGGTGCGCAGCTTCTTCTCAAGATATATAGATGATCATTATCTCACTTGCTGTGGAAATGTGAGGTGGGCTTTGAAAATATGTAGTCTTAAAATATCTTTGAACAAAAAACGCTACAACATAAGTTGTTTTTTGGATGAAAATTTTTGTCACAAAAAATTGTGATTTGATCCCGAAATATTTCTTGAGATTAAAAAAATCGTCTCAAAGTCGTTCCAATAACACTTCTCAAAAGATATTTTATGATGAAAATATTAATTTTATCCCAAAAAAATATCTTTTGAAACGAACTTGAGCAAATTAATTCAATCGTGTTCGAACAGAATATTTTTTTTGGACGATTGAATTTCATTCCAAAATAACATTAAAATGGTACAAACTTGATGTTTGAACGCCAATTATGTTGGAATGCATCCTTCGTGAGCAGTCGATCAATAGCAGTCTGTTCAACTAAATAGGCATGAGGAAACGTTCGAATAAACAACTTGATGGTCAAACAGAAAAATATGTTTGAATGTATTGAGTAAGACGTTCGACCGGGCCATGATAGAATCGAACGATTTGTTATAGATGACATTCGAACGTTTATTTCATGTTCGATGATTTGTTCGAATGGTTTGAACTATTGTTCGAACGTTTAATACTGATTACATTCGAATATTCTGTATCAATGTTTAAACAGTTTTTTGTCATTTGAACAGTAACTATTCTAGTTTACCCAATAATAAAAAATCAAATAAACATACATAATATTTAAAAAAATATAATACAATTTATTCAATAGCCATAAAAGTAATCAAATAAGTGCGAACTAAATAAATAAATAAATAATAGTACTAGCTTCCTTCGTACAAAAATAGATCCTAAAATCTGTACTTATAATGTAAATCAGTTGCTTGGAGGCCTGAACTATTGCATAAGCATCTCTCTCCTGAACTCTCCTTGTTGTTGTTCTTGTTGTTTCATGCATATATCCATGTCTGCTTATTTCATCAATTGAGTCTTTAACTCATGTTGCCTTGTAGTTAATTTTTCAATTTTAGAATTCGTCTTCTCTAACACTATAGAAGTATTAGAAGCAAAACCAGACGATAAGGAAGAGGTAGAAGGCTTTACAAAACGACCCAAACCCTTCAAATATTATGAACGCTGGCCTAAAACTTGTATAAAAATTTCAACATTACTAGTTGAGAAATTTTGATCTACTACAAATTCAGCATGTAGTGCAACCATTTGCAGATCCAGATCAAGGATTATGTTTTTAGTTTCACTTGGGTTCGAATGTTTCTTTGTTTATTACTTTACACTCAAGTGGTTTATTGTTACACGGTTTTTCTCCGCCACAAGTGAGAGTTTTGTTAATTAATATGGGGTATGGGTCACTATTGACATGTGGCTCTTACTCTTTTTTTTTCTTTTGTAAAAAAAATGTAGGACAACTATTTTATCTTACATACAATAACAAAATTTAATATCGCTACGAATATTCAAATATGTTTAATTAAAACAGATTATCATACTTACATAATTTTCATGGGCTTCAGGATGAGTCCAATGAAGATCAGTATATGATGCAGCATGTAATTTTGTCAAATCATAATTGGTATTTAAATTTTGCTACAATAGACATTTGTTGATATATAAAATCATTAGAATACTTCCAAATAAAAACTATATACAATAAAAATAAAATAGCTTTACCAGTTTTTTAGAGAGACCATGAAAAGATCTTGAGTCTGCATGATGATGAATTTTTAAGTTCAATCTATTTGTTTTGTTTGTAGAATTTCGCTCCTGCAAAAAAATTATAAATATTAAGAAACGAAAATTATAAATAAGACACATAAAAAATTCGTTTAATTTACCTTATATGATGGATTCTCAAACATGTCATAAAACTTTTTCTCATCTGAAGGTCGGACATCCTGAAAAGGATGTTGGCATGCATCTTCCTTATTCTCGAACTTATTATAATGTTCATGACACATCGCCTTACATTTGCGGAATGCATTATACATAACTTCATTGACAGTTTTACGCTCCTCTCTCCGACCAAAATTTAGTTCAAAGTCATCATTGAAAAATTAGATATATATATATATATATAAAGATATTATCACCCAGAGTATTCTAAATTTTGCATACATATTAAATAATATTAATATAATTAACATTTTGGGAGACCTTCTGCCATGAACTCGTAGCCAAATGTGCATAAGTTCGTGTAATACACAATCATTCTTATATGCATGTATTATGTTTTAATCAAAGTTGAGTTATCATTTCAACTATTTTGCTTCACAAAAGTTACGATGCAAAATATTGTTTGATAGAAGTACATCTTTAACCAGCTCGAGTAACATACTAACAGCCTTAATAGATAATCAGAACATGAATTTTATGTGAAACAGTCTAACTGTAAATGTTACTGTACATTCTGCATCCTGGATATAACTCACGCTGTGAATCATTTCACAAGCGTGCAAAAGTGTTATAGCCCACATCATTTGAGTTTGATGTGTCTGTATCACATTCATCCATAAACATTCTCGCACCAATGTCACCCAACATTTATTTCATATCTTTATCGTATTTATCACTAACAACCTTTGGCTATATATCTTCATCGATGTATTTTTCTTCATGTGGAGGCTTAAATAACATTAGATATGGTTCGCTGTGTAAGACTCAATCAGTATAACCCTGATCAATGCTTTTGACAAATAGATACTCTTTCAGCAAGTCTATCTAATGAAAATGCAAATTCTTGCATTGTCAGTATGGCCATCTAATACACTCGTCACTATCAACTGTAAAGGATGCGAATTCTAAAAATTTCTTATCACCTTCATCATATACATTATAGTCCTCACCCAAACGATCTTTAACTCGCATCCAACTTTTATGCATGCCTAATACCCTATTACAAACAGTCATGTGGGCATCAACAAGCAACCATGTATCTAACATATTGTGCAATTTATTCATTTCACCATGTAGTTGGTGCTATCTCATTTAGGATTGTAAGATCATA